>NC_047582.1:30930555-31263055 GCF_011004845.1 Esox lucius
GACCATGTGCACAAGCAGGAATCGGGACCATTCTCAACTTGTCCTGTAACATGCAGATGCGGTATTTCAAACAACTTAAAGATATTACCATCTTGTTTCATGTGGTAGTTCTTTTTAATTCGAGGGAAGAGGTCGTTAATCACCATTTCTAAACTCCACAGTGCGTCCCTTTCCATTTATTTACACCTTGGTGCATAATCGGTATGGAAAAATAAATAATTCCAGGGGAAAATAACAAGTCAGTGTCGTTTGTCTACGTCTATGAGGACCAGCAGAAAAAAAGTGGACGTCCAAATGACCTGCCTATACACACACTGGAAGCCATGTCTGTGTCAAATACTCTCAACCTCCTCTTTCGCCGCCACCGCCCCCCCCCACTTCTGTATGTCCCACATTTGCTTACATGTCAAAATAATAACTTCAGCATGACAGAAGCCTGTCCAACTATTATTCCTATACCCACAAGTTAACTGGGATATTTACCACTAATTGGGAGACACCAACAAAATATTTTTCTTGACTTAAAAGGCAAATAAATCAATTCTATGAGAGGCAAGGAACAATACAGTGAGATTGAATAAAGTGAGAGTCAAACGCGTCACAAAAAGATTCGATACAAGGATGACGACAACAACATAAAAATAAAAAGGACCACAAACAGAATGCAATGTTTCCATACAAAAAGGCTACACAAGCACCAGTCAGTCTAAGGACGAGTATTCATTTACATTTTACACAACTGTTTTTGTTACAGCAAAACAGTGGCCAGATAAATAAATTACATAAAATATATTCACACGTTTTTGATGTGTATCGACGGCTCTTTCACAGGCTCGCAACCAGGGCAGCTTCCTATGTCACCTTGGGTGGCGTTTCAGGTCTCCTCTCCGAGGTGTTGCGTTTGACTTTGGCAGAGGCCGGCTGGCCTTCCTGGTTCAGCGAGGGACTGGACTGGGACTTTTTGAGGCCCATGTCGCCATCTTTGCTAGCAAGCACCTCTCTCACACCCTCCCTGAGGAGCCTAACGTACATCTCATAGCGGTTCTCCTGTAACGGACAGAGCAGATGTCAGTGTGGAGAACACAAATGACACCAGACATTCTCAGAAATAATTAACTAGAAGTAAAAAAAAAGCAGGTATGAAACAAGGCCCAGGTAACTAAGTTCAAAACAAAATGTGATTTTGTAATTAATCACCACCCTGCTAGGTTGACGTCAGCTTATCCTTTGAATTAGCTCCTCTTTCCACACACGTCTGCCAAGCATTAGCAACTGAAATAATCATTGGATTATCGCACCAGAGATGTCAGCATCCACTGTCTAAGGAGGACACACATATTCAAGGACACTGGTTCACGGAAACCGTTCTGCAGCACCTGGACTCCTACAGACTCACAGAGGATTATGGGTGAAATCAAGGGTCGCTAGGGTCACTGAGTACATTAAAGCTAGCCTGATACCTGGAGTACTGCTGGTTTTCTATTCCTGGTAGTTAGTGGCATCCACCTGGTGTCTCCCAGGTCAAAAATGTGTCCCTGATTAGAAAGGCTAGATTAATAACAAACAAAAAAAAAAAATACAGCAGTACTTTGTGTCTTGGGGCAAAGAGTGTAGCAGCCTTTAAAATGGGACCAATCATAAAAAAATGGGACCAATCATGGTTGTGTCTCAGTGCTGTAGCCTTTCATTTTAACAAGGATTTAATTGTTCAACTGGAAAAACAGATGTATCTGCAAATCGAGAGACAACAACGCTACTTTAAGGTTCTATATGATGCAATTCAAGGGACAACGACTAACATTCAAAGTAGCAACTCTGAAGAGCCTACTCTAAAACTCTTCAAGGAAATTAAGGGCCACAGGGAGGTTTGACGCAATCTGTTCTCTCTTGATTTAAAGACAGTTCTGTCAATTCAAGGAATGATTAATTTGTGATCTACAGCAGTTGGTCATCAATGTTTAATAATTCTACAACAGAAACCCCTTTGGTAGAATAACTGCTAAAGAAAACAGTAACATCAACAAATACTGGAATAACATAAGCTTTAAGAGAACACGGCAGTTCGGTGGGCTTGGTTCTCTCACAGCATAGCTTCTAAATACCCAGCCCTTTACTAATTCAAAACCTTTACAGGCCACACCAACTCTACCTCCATGTAGGCCAAATTAATTTATTTAAGTAATTTAGCAGACGCTCTAATCCAGAGCGACATACACAAGCGTGCGCATATACATCTGAACTGAACTCATGGACCAACAGCACAAGGCTGTGGGCGCCCAGTGCTAATGCACATCTACCCATGATGACCGAACCATCTCCTTACAGAGGCGAGTTAAAAGCAGCCTGTGCGTCGATCGACCAGGGCTCTCTGGCCACGCTGCAGTCTTTAATCACTCAACTGGAGAACTGGACGAAGGCACCATCGATCTTATCACCCAGGGGCCACTCGTCCAATTTCCCTCAGATCGATCGTTTCTCAAATGATCCGTTTCGTGCATTCGTAACCCAACCGGAAACACAATGGAATAATTTTGAGTAATGCGATCTCCCGTATACTTTTTGGATACTTTAGGTCGGAAAATACTGAAGCCCAATGCTATTATCATGTCACAGAGCTATAGCTAGTTCTGTGATTAAGGCAGTGTTTCTCAATCCGAATCTTGGGGATACTGAGGGGGTTTACATTGTTACTGTTGCCCCAGAACCAACACTTGAGAATACTAATCAATTCCTCAATTGCAATTTGACGGTCTGAATCAGTTGTGTTAGTTTTAGGGCAACAATGTAAATGGAGCATGGGCTATTGCATTGCTATCAAAATATAACATTTGGAACAGTCAGCTGCATCTTAACTGAAGCAACAAAGACAATGAAAATCACCCAAACCAACCTTGGAATAACTTATTCATGAAAGAGTTGTAAGGATGAAGTATTATTCTCTTAAATTATGTACACCAATACATTATCACTTTTACAAAAACTTCAATCTAGTTTTATTAATTCAAGTAAAATGACAGCCATCCTGATGAGCCACACCAGTTTAAACCATACCAGGAGAATTGACCACATCCGCTGAGGATCAGTAAAAACGTCCATGTCACTAATGATATCCTATCCCCTTGACCAGGACCCGAAGGGTGGTGCAAAAACGTTATTGCATCGATAGTGTGAATGTAGTAAAGCAAAATGTTTAGAGGGAAGGAAAGGCAAAGCATGAGCCAACTGTAAGCTGGGGGTGATTATGTTGCCATGACAATGAGGGCCAGATTGGAAATGCACCCAGGACATACACCCCTAACCCTTCACGACCAGCGTCATGGGATCTTTAGTTTTCACACAGAAGTCAGGACACTGATGTACCATCCAAAACATGGCACCCTATGCAGCGCAATGTCCCAATCACTGCCCTGGGGCATTGGGATTTGATCTTTAGACCAGTGAGAAGATATAACCCCGCAAACACCAATTCCAGCAGCATCTGGTCTCCTGTCCAGGGACCGACCAGGATCGACCCTGCTTAAAAGGGTTGATTATAAAGGTGTGACGCCTCACGCCTCCCTTAATTACCACTGATGTACTGAGGCTAAATAATTATTAAACGTCAAGAAAAATGTGTTTTCTATAATGACTAAGAAACAGTGATTATCACGTCGATGGATGACTTCATGGGGGTTGTGTCATTGCCTTTGGTGGTTTGAATGTAGAGCCTTGAAAAACAAATCGGAGCTCATGAACAGAGGGCTTTAATAGGCTCTTAGAAACCTCTGATCAGAAGATTGAAAAAGGCCAGGGGAACTGTGCATGGAAACGCGTCTACTGATGAAACATCAAGTAACGACTTTCCAGATAAAAAGATTCTCTCCAAAAGCAACATCTAAGACTCTTGGTTACTGTATGTGAAGGAATTGATTTAAAATCACATATATAATAACTACCTGGTCTGTAATTTAGATTGACCATATCTCAATATTGTAGGGCAGAGATTTTATTTTACAAACGTTCTCTTTAAGCATGCCAGTACAACCACCCACGCCTTCCGCGACTGCTTTGCAGATGGTACATACCCTACACACTTCCCTTCACTATTTGGCAAAGAAACATAATGAATTTCCTCTCAAATTTCTCAAAGTGCTTGTGTGACTGTATGTTTTAACAAAATTAATAAAAAATATCTTTGCTCATATTGTCCTCTGATGTGAACAGTCAAAAAACATTTAACAGTCCATTAAATGTTGACCGGAAGTTCAGAACACAGAAGCGTTGAATCCGTTGGTTGGATAGGGGAAAAAATACATTCATGTCCATGAAGATCATCAGGGACTACCCCAGTGGCCTACAAACATAGTCAGAGACTACCCCAGTAGCCTACAAACATAGTCAGAGACTACCCCAGTGGCCTACAAACATAGTCAGAGACTACCCCAGTGGCCTACAAACATAGTCAGAGACTACCCCAGTGGCCTACAAACATAGTCAGAGACTACCCCAGTGGCCTACAAACATAGTCAGAGACTACCCCAGTGGCCTACAAACATAGTCAGAGACTACCCCAGTGGCCTACAAACATAGTCAGAGACTACCCCAGTGGCCTACAAACATAGTCAGAGACTACCCCAGTGGCCTACAAACATAGTCAGAGACTACCCCAGTGGCCTACAAACATAGTCAGAGACTACCCCAGTGGCCTACAAACATAGTCAGAGACTACCCCAGTGGCCTACAAACATAGTCAGAGACTACCCCAGTGGCCTACAAACATAGTCAGAGACTACCCCAGTGGCCTACAAACATAGTCAGAGACTACCCCAGTGGCCTACAAACATAGTCAGAGACTACCCCAGTGGCCTACAAACATAGTCAGAGACTACCCCAGTGGCCTACAAACATAGTCAGAGACTACCCCAGTGGCCTACAAACATAGTCAGAGACTACCCCAGTGGCCTACAAACATAGTTAGAGACTACCCCAGTGGCCTACAAACAGACATGTCAGAAGCAAAGAGTCTGAAGTCTCCATGTCAGCCCAGATCAATTTGTGGATTACCTCAAACTCCAGGTAGTGCTCTTTAAGTCGGTACTCGTCAATCTCCTTGGCTTTCACCTTCTTGTCTGGAGGGTAGGACCTGTGCTCGGCCAACTCCGTGGAGACATGCTTCAACTTTGCCTCGTGAGACTTCAACTGTTCCTCCTGTTAAGTAGTCAGGTTACACTTACATGCAATATCGGCATCTTGAATAGATTTAACAGGAAGCTCTTTGGCTTTGTCAATGATGAGACTTCTGCAGGCATTAACGCAAACATCAAGTGGAATGTTCTGACTTTGTTAGGCATAGACATCAACAGGAAATGTGAATGTTTTGACTAAATGTAGGACTTGCCCTGGGGTGTACACACGGTAACCAAAGTAACAGTGATATTAAGGAGGAAGGTATATCTTACCTGTGACATCCGCGTAGTGGTGGCTGGTAGCAACGGACGGCTGAATTTCTTCTGAGAGCCAATGGCAGCAGGAAATGAGGGGGCTGAAAACATGGCCGCCACAGAGTTGACCACTTTGATCCAAGAATCCATTTCCTCTGCGCTCCTATTGGCAAACAAAGGCAAATAAACAACTTACAACCCATAAGTTTTAAGACTTTCCATGGGAATATCATGGCATTCAACCAACTTCATGTTAAAACTGTGAACGAGCTTCTCTGGAATACAGAAGGTCAAACAGATTGGATGTATTTTATTGGTCCTGTTGCGCACACTACAAGTGTTGTAAAATTGTGTAGGTGTGATCGTTTTGTTTTGTCCACTTTCCCTGCAACACCCTAGGGGAGTGTGGTCAAAAACAAGGATCAACTATTGTTCACCCTGGAGCGAGTAAGTTAGAGCCATGCTCAAAGGCAAATCTACAGATTCCCTTGACGGCTCAGGGATTCGATCCAGCAAATTATCGGTTACTGTCCCGAGAACAAGAACCAACCGCAGAGCTACTATGCCTTAGTGGTGATGAACTCTTAAGACATACTATATGCCCACGATGCCCTCATTCACCCGTGCCTTCATGAAAGCACATCCCGGGGGGGGAAGTCATATCTCCCTCATTGATAAGCACCCCTATTAGGGATTCCTGGAATACTGCATGTTGGGAGAGAAAAATAACAATAGACTTTGGACAGACTAATGGCCAAGATAAATGTGTTTTCACTGAGCTTGAACCCAAGCATGAAATTAGCTTTTGCATCCAGTGGGCAGCACACTTCTTCCCCATCCCTCTAGCTTTCTTGGAAACAACGTGGGGCGTGTTTGCGGCAGTACATTTTGTGACTCGGGCCCAGTGGAACTGGTCACCGGTGGCACAAATCAGGGGCAAAGTTGAAGCTGCCCCAGAAGATGATCTCGGATCGGCGTGGCACCCCCCCCCATACCAACGGTTGCAGACAGAAACAGAAGGGGAGGCCGATTCCCAGATCACTACTGTAGGGGGAAACTTCAGCAGGATGTGAACTTACTGGGCCTGGAAAAGGAAGACCCTCCAGTCGGCTGTCTTGAGCTTGAGAACATTTGGCTTCTTATCGTAGTCCACGGCTTTGATGGACAGGGCGTGGTGAACACTGATCGCATTCTTTAGGTCTTCCTCCGACAGCGCCTTCTCAGGCTTGTATTCATCCTGTGGGAAGGCAGAGGACAACAGAGAAGCCGTCAGTTGGAAGTTCTCGTAACACACATAAGACCCCAGGACATCTGGAGGTGATCTGATGACATTCACCAGAAAAACATACAACCACAACAGCTTTTACCATACTAGTCACACTGAGGCCAAGGTCTCTCATCGATGATCAGACAAAAAAAAAAAAAAGATGAAAGCATTGGCTCTATGTCATAAAAATTAAACATACAAACTCATACACGCATTGCAACTCTGCAGAATGCAATCACAAAAAACAAGCATTCAGTCGTTGATAAAGGGTCCCCTAACATTTATCCGATATGCCCTACAGCGCTGGTGTCAAATCGGTTCCATGGAGGGCCAAGTGTCTGCAGGTTCTCTCACCCACCTTGTGCTTGATTGCTTAATTAGGTCACTAACTAGTTAAGATCCCTCTTCAACTGGTTTTATTGTCTCAATTGGGCATCAGTTGAAAGAAGAAAAAAACCCAGCATACACTAGACTTGTTAAAAATATTTCCAGAATAAGCAGGGAATACAAAATCCTCCAAAATGCATGAATGAGGATCTTTAGGAATCCTAACAGAATTCCAGGACACTTCCACCTAACTGTAGGGAAAAATCTGTCAAACGAGGCCTTTAGTAGCCAATAACTGAATACAAAAAATCTCCAGGTTTGATAGGCATTGGCTAAATTGGCTTGGAGTACCAACCAATCATAAACCACAACACCCTCCCCAAAGTGTCTTGTACGGTATTCGCTTAAATCAAATGTTTACAAATAGTTTACAGAGGTTTTAAACAGAGGGTGACACTGATTAGGTGGAGAGAGGTGAGAAAGGCCCTACGCAAGGACTGAACCCCAGGCTCCAGGGTTGCTTGGGCACTTAGACCACATGAACAGGTAGTCTTGAACAGGAAAGTTTTTTTTTTGGCGGGCATTCTTCGCGGCTTGTGGTCTGCCCCTGAGTATCCAGCCTCATATCCAATTGCACAGAGTGGAATCTGGACTCAGCGCTGTGAGCTTGTTGACGATTTCTGACGGAACACTAATGTTGAATACTGAACTAGAGTCAACAGACTGATCTGTAGTCAATGAACACTGCTTCTTCTCCAAGCATGTTGCAGCTGTGTGAACAGAGATGGATATGGCATCCCCCATGGATCGGTTGGGCCGGTAGGCAAACTGGAATTGGTCCAGTGATCCTGGCTAACACTTCACGATGATAGTGGCAGGGCGATAGCTGCCTCGGTTTACTTGAGCACTGGGACAATGGGTGTCTCCTTTAAAAGTAGTGGGGATTATAGCCTGGGACAGGTTCAAGACTTGGCTGGCAGGTTGTAATGGCCAAACATTCGCTGCATTTTTAGCCTTTGTTCTTTTTCTCCCAGACGGGTGACTTTGTAAGTACCATGCACCAGTGTTTTGTCTGGTGTACCCAATGAGACATAACTGAGTCGTATAGATAAAAAAAAAATGTTTTGCAAAAATGACTTCGACAGCAGCAAATCTGTGACTGAAGTAATTAAGTAAATTGGGCAATTCCAAAACCTTATGCTGCATACACGAAATGGGTTAACTGTAGACATTTCTAATTAGAGCAGATGAGAGTTAATCTGATGTGGAATTATGTGAAATTATTTCACATCCCAAACTTTTTTTTATCCCTAGGGTCTCACTGGAAAGGATTTGCCATTAACAACATGTAGCCGGTTTCTTTTTATCAAAAATAAATGTCACTGCCATGCAGTTTTTCAATTCCATGCAGTTTGTCAATACCATGCAGTTTTTCAATACCATGCAGTTTGTCAATACCATGCAGTACTTTATCTTCTGTCACTAAATGTAATTCTACTCCACACAGCATTAGGGGTGGGCAATTAGATTTAGTTAGTCTGCGCAAATGGTGGAGGGCTTAATTATATACTTTCTACAGTGAAGATAGACCACAAGTAAGGTGAAAAAGTTCTTGAATTATTTCAAAAAATGATTTAATGATTTCCTAAAATAAACATTTCAAGACAAATTCTGTGTAATTTTAACAAAATTAAATAAAATCCAGAACCATTCAGTGCCATCAGTCAGGAAGAATACAGCAATGTGACAACAGCACCACATAATCTGTATTCATCTGGTGGTCTGGCACTGCAATAAAACTGCACTTACAGCCCCCACAGCTGCACACTCCATCCAATCTGCAGTACACCAGCCGGAAGTTAATGACCATGTCAACAACCGGAACGTACCGATTTGACCCCCACTCAGGTTATAAAACATTTTTCCAATTAAGATGAAATATCCAAAGACGTTTCAGACACGAGGGACAAGTGGCGACCTCTCCCCATCGTCTTAAAAGGGATCCTTCCACACATTTCCGGAGCATAATGTTTTACGAAGGACACGGTAGTTCAGGTGGTGTTGCAGTGTGTGCGACGCATTTACTGGCGCCTGCTGTCGATGGCGATCGGTCGAGACTGGAACACTGCAGTGTTCTCAGGTGTTGCAGTTAGGCCCGTCGCAATCACGTAACATTTGCGATCATTTGAGCCAGATAGCAATAATTTATGACAAAATATTTTGATTCCAAATTCAAATGTTTCCAATCTGAATTATATCCGTTACCATCAATAAGGATGTCTTGTCCAGGGGTGTAGAAGAGCATTTAAAGGCTCTGCGGAAATGTATTGCTGCAGACCATTTACTGAAAGTCATTTGCTTTTTAATTTCAGTTTGTTTAAACCTAGTCAGGAATGTATGTAATTTTGCAAGATTACTATTTAAATCAACAAACACGTTTCAGTCGCCCATTTGTCACATCAACAAAAAAAAAAAAGAAATCTTAACATTTTAAGTAGAATTTAGTCATTTCCATCCACATTTTTAATTAGATACTGTACATTACAATGTGTGGATATAAATATCTGTTGTCCCATTGCACATTAACGACAAAATGTATTTAGTGGCAGTTCCAAAGCTGAACACAAAAACGCACCGCTCTGGGCACATTTTGGTTTTTAAGCCAAGTGAAAGAGGTGAGCTCAAAAATTTGGAGGAGGCAAATTGTCGGACTGTCACTCAAAAGAAGCGCACACCACAAATCTGAAGAACCATCTCCGCATAATCATGACAACCCTAGTTGCTGTAAGCACTGGGACACAAACCAGCTGGTGCAACGTCTGAGTCCAGCTGGCTTACCCATACAGCAAGACACAAGGCAAACTGACTCTCTGTTCCTGGAGCCTACTGGGGAAGGGCCAACATTCATTTGTGAGTGCTACTCTAAAGTTAATGTAGCGGCAACATCGACGGCCATTTGCTGACAATCTCATGGCAACTTACGGTACCGGAAGAGGTACATTGAAATGCGCACACTGAGGTAAAAACTCAGTCTTCAAAACTGCCATTTTCTTTGCTGTTGCACAAGGCAAAGGAGCTCATCTGTCGCCACAAATTGAAATCAGCCACATGGAGAAAAAGTAATTCAAATGTTTTTCTTAGATTGGTTTGGTCAAGTTTTTGCAACCCAGATGGTCAATCAAGAAATAGTTAAGTGTCAATCATTTATGGGAACAGAGTGCAAATCAATAGGCAATTGTTTTTTACCTCAGAATTAAACTAGAAATGTAATGACTGGTCAGCTGATGGTATCACCGCATCACACCCAACCAGCTGACATTAAGAGCCATTTTGAGTTGGTTCGTGGCGATTTGTATGGCCTATCTGAACACAGAATTGGATGCTGTTAAGTAATGTTCCCTTTTCACAAGGACCATGTTTAACATAACAATACCATTTAAATGTGTCACTGAATTTGGTCTGTGGCATTCGGAAATTAAAAGGTAATCCAATGTTATGCTAGTCTCAGTAGCAGATGTTGATCATGAATAGCTACATCTGTGCGTGCCGCTGGGCCTCACTTGTGGAAGGCAGAAGGGATGGTGGCAAATAAAGCATAGTAACAAGATGACCGGTTCCCCTATGCTGCCTTTCAGGGTCTGTTCTAGAATACTTCAACGGCATCTTAGCAGTGATATCTGGGTCATGTTCAGAATGGCTAAACGTTGCTCATGGAGCTGAAGAAAATGTGTGTGTGTACGGGACAACTTCCAACTGAAGATGCACTTAATTTCTAAATGCTTTCTCTAATGAACTGGGCCCCGTCTTTCTCCAGCCGTTTTTACGGAGACATGCTCTGCACTGATTCTGGCACAGAGACCAGAGACCAACGTGGGACGGCTCTCATTTCCTATCTTGCCGTCCAAGCAGAGAAGAAGCTGGCCTGGGATCAGGGGTTTCATAGTGTTAATGACTTTTATGGAAACACGCCCAATACGTGGAACATATTTGGGCATTGCACAAATGTACGTCCACTATGAGGAACTATGGACACCATCTGGAGCTTAGATGGGATAAAGAGGTCATTAGAACCCAATAGAACTCTGAAGGACACGCTCCCCCGTGGGCGAACACATTAAGACAATGCCATTGGCAGAGAGTCAGAAACTCTGATCTACTGAATATTCGACAAATCCTTTATAATTCCTCTGTCAAATTCACAGTAGATATAGTGCAAATGAAAGCCTGTTTTAACAGAGTCAGGTTAGGGAGTTCCATAACTAACCTTAGTAACGGTGACAAAAAGGTCCAGAAAGCTTAATTCAAAGTAGTCAACATCATGGTCTTTACCTTCTGCAAGTAGAGGATCATTCCTTTGAGAACAGCGTAGAACGTCTTCCAGCCTCTCTTGCCTCTTGGTGCTGAAAAGGTAAATAATACATTACAGTGACCAGTAACATAATTTGATAATACAACTATAACCACAAGAGGATTTCCACAGGGTTATTTCCATAGTTATCAATGACAACATCATATCTGCAGAGGTGTAAAAAGTACAAAGTAAAAGTACTCAACTGGGTTCGGCTGTGTTCACAACTTTTGGGAAGTATCTAATTAAGATCTAAATAACCAGGTAAAGGGATTTCAAAACTAACTAGTGATCAATTAAATAAAAAGGAAGAGTGTAAATGATCAATTAAGGACACTGATGAGTTATGAACTCTGTTTACATGGTCATTTAACCCTTCTTTAGGAACTTCCCAAAACTGGTGAACACAGCCGAGTACTTCTACTTAGTACTTTTTACACACCTGCATATCTGATCAGTTGTGTCAGCTTTGAGGCTGTGTTTGTGTTCAGGTCAATCTCCAGTCTTAACTCCAGTCCAGTAAAGAACTGAATAACCAGAATGCAATCAAGTCTAGAATTAAAAAAAATACTTTATGAATTTGAAAAATCTAATGGAATTTAAATGTACTTATAAAAAAAAATAAAAAATTACTGGAGAACGAATCATGAGAAGTTTGTTTTCACCAGGGGGTTCTTCTCAAGTGCCGGCATCAGCAGACACATCAGTAAAGACTGGGGTCTGCTGGGGACATCAGAGCACACATGGAGCAGGACCACGGCCCAAACCGCTCCCTATTCCTTTGGCAGGGTGCAGCTTTGAACCAGGGCCCTTAAGGTGCACTATATATAAGAGAGTAGGGTGCCGGTTTGCCCGCCCGCCTCTCCTCTCCAGGACAGCGGTACACTCCGCCAGCGTCATGTGATTAGTGGGATCAGGGATAAGCTTGAACACTTGCAACCAGAGCTGCATTTAAACCCCATTGTGGTCTTGTCACAAGATGGCAGGGGAACGTCGGAAACAGCTCGAGCATGGAAAGTACGATGGGAATGGCCCGACACTGTTTAGGAATGTCCCTGGCATGGATTAGCATACCTGAGAACAGGCCCGCTCTAGATGGCTTCTTTGGGTATTCACATCAACCATCAAGTGAGATACTTGAGGGCGCCTTCGTTCTGTCTGATTTATCATCCACAAGCTGCAGCCAAAATGCCTTTGTAACACCCGCATAGTGGACATATAAACCGTGAGGACAATAAGTTATGCAGAACACAAAACATCCATAAAAAACATCTATCAAGCTCCTACCGTCGACCGCGCCCGTGACATCTCGTTTCGGATCACATATTCAGACATTTACTGTCAGTTGGAAAAAGCTGTCGTGGTATCTCGGAAGTAGATTTGACTGTTGGTGTGTAGACTGATTTAGCCTTAGCAGCAGAGATTGACTGTAATCTGGATAGTTTGCAGCTGGCGTAAGCACAAGGCTAACCAGTCAGCAGGTTCTCTCTTCCCCAGCAACTTGGGAAAATAATTAAAGCCCAGAGATAAATAGATGTAAAATACAGCAGGCTGAAGTTATGCCAATTCCATTCATTCATTGTGCCCGTTTGGCCGGCAGGCGTTCACTCTAAAGTGCTCTGTTAGGGGTTCGCATTACGCAGCAATTATTTTAATGAGCCATTTGTTTCCTTTGCTTCCAGACACATGTAATCTTAGGGCTGAGGTGGAATCTGGATCTTCAAGAGAGGAATCGGTTATTACAGGGATCCTAGAGAGCAGAGAGTTGTTAAAATGTTCACTCTTTGAACCAAGAGGCCGTGGCAAATCAGCACGGGAAAAAAAACTCCCATGCAAACAGTAGAAAGAGAAAAATAGGTTTCTCAGAGGCTAGCAGAACGTTAATAATATCCTGGTGAGTGGGCATGTGGAATACACACTACACACAGTACAAATGTGTGAATAATTTCTCAGATGACTGTTAAGGAAAGAATGCAATTTGCTTTTAATGGTGTGCTCCAAAACGAGTCCATAATGGGAAACACTGAAAGGCTGCAGTGCCGAGCACAACAACACTTTAAATACCAAATGTAGATGACATTTAAAATGGCGATGCCCGAGTCCCTCCAAAGGCATCCTTCAAAGATGCCGATGTGCAGAATAAATTCAGCCGGGAGGCACATCGCTTACTTTTCTTGCCGTCCATGTCAGCATGGATCTTGCGGGCCAGGAAGCCCGTTTTATAGACTGCGGCATTGGGGTCGTGGGCGATGTCCAGGAAGGGATTGCTCCCACTGCCGATCCGCGTGATGCTCTTACTGTGGGCGTTGTCCTTACTGTCCGCCAGCTCGGACAGAGACTTCTTCAGCTCATCTCCATCTCTGGTGAAACAAAAGACACAGGATTCTGATGTCACAGAGATTGGCTATAGTTACTGTAGAGAATTGGAGGCATGATTATGTTCCTTGAACAGATAGAGGCGACATCCCTCCTACTCACAAATTGGGTTATTTTCTAGTGACAACAGACGGTATCTCATTCTAAAGACCAGCAGGTGGTATTACGTAAAATGTTGTTTAAGTCAAACGAACTCATAGTTAACTATGTCAATGCCACTACAGGGAGTTGACAGGAGCAGTTAGCTTTATATAGTTAGCTTTGCACAGATGGTGGAAGTCTTTGGCGGTTATTAGCCAGGTCCTGTGCGAAGTGGGACAATTCAGTGTCTGCATTCCCTATACATCTCTATGCACTAACAGGAAAGGATTAAGAAACTATTAATATTAATAGACTATAAATAACCAAGCACCATGCAAAAATAATGTCTTTGCTTTTGAGGAAAAAAGACATCCAGGCACTGTACTAAACCATATGCTACCTCCAAACCACATGCAGAGACAAACAAATGTTAGAGCCGGGTTTGTCTAACTCCAGCATAGTAGGAAATTAACCAAAATCTCGAAAAATCCCTTAAAGCAGATTAAGCCAATGCAACAGGAGTTTCTACTAGTCTTTCGGCAAACAAAAGCCAAGTTCCACGCGTCACACCCCTTGGGGAATGTTTCTGGGAATAAGACTGTTGATGTACATTGACCATGTAGCCTGGTTTTCAGTGACCATGCCAGAGTACTGTGCGTCCACTGGGGACCCCCCAACAGGGGGGGTGTTTGTCCACCAGGAGCCGCCGGCCCCAGTCAGAAGACTCCACTAACAACACACTGTCATCCTTAATCACAATCAATCCTGGGACCTCACAGCTCCAGGGCACACTGTGGAACACACACACACACACACGCGCGCGCGCGCACGCACGCACGCGCACACACCTTCCTATTTGATAAAAAAACAACAAGCATATTCAGAGTTTAACTGCTTTTACTACTCTGAGAGTAAACCAAGTGCCAATATTTGCCCAAATCTTCAGAGTAATAAGTCTGTATGCAAAGATACATTTATCTTGGCTTATTAGGTGCCATCAGGTGAAACAGAATGAAGGTGAATCCAGCAGGCAAAATCTCATACGTTACATGTAATGTGATAACACTCAAAGTCCCTCAAAATAACTAACAATTGTATAGCTTGGCTGAGCTCTAAACACAGATCTACGTTTAGGAGTCTACACTGAACAAAATTATAAACGCAAAACTTTTGTTTTTGCCCCCATTTATCATGAGCTGAACTCAAAGGTCTAAGACTTTCTCTATGTACACAAAATTCAGAGAATTTGGCAGTACATCCAACCGGCTTCAAAACCGCAGACGTGTAATCACACCAGCCCAGGACCTCCAAATCCAGCATTTTCATCACCAAGATCGTCTGAGATCAGCCACCCAGACAGCTGCTGCAATAATTGGTTTGCATAACCAAAGAATTTCTGCATAAACTGTCAGAAAACATCTCAGGGAAGCTCATCTGCATGCTCGTCGTCCTCATCGGGGTCTCAACCTGACAACAGTTCGTCATCGTAACCGACTTGAGGCCCATGGTGGCGTTGGGGTTATGGTATGGGCAGGCATGTGCTATGGACAACGAATACAGGAGCATTTTATCAATGGCATTTTGAATGCACAGAGATACCGTGATGCAATCCTGAGGCCCATTGTTGTGCCATTCATCCACAACCATCACCTCATGTTGCAGCATGATAATGCACAGCCCCATGTTGCAAGGATCTGTAGACAATTCCTGGAAGCTGAAAACATCCCAGTTCTTGCATAGCCAGCATACTCACGGACATGTAATCCATTGAGCATGTTTGGGACGCTCTGGATTGCCATATACGACAGCGTGTTCCTGGTCCATGTACACAATCAACAACCTGATCAACTCTCTGCGAAAGACAGGTGTTGCACTGCGTGAGGCAAATGGTGGTCCCACCAGATACTGACTGGTTTTCGGACCCCCCCAGACCCCCCCAATACAGTAAAACTGCACATTTTAGAGTGACCTTTTATTGTGGCCAGCCTAAGGCACACCTGTGCAATAATCATGCTGTCTAATGAGCATCTTGATATGCCACACCTGTGAGGTGGATGGTTTATCTCTCCAAAGGAGAAGTGTCCATTAACACAGATTTAGACAGATTTGTGAACAATATTTGAGAGAAATAGGCCTTTTGTGTACATATAGAAAGTCTTAGATTTATCAACTCATGATAAATGGGGGCAAAAACTAAAAAGTGTTGCGTTTATAATTTTGTTCAGTGTATAAAACCAAGAATGAGGTATCACACCAGCTAATTCCAGCACAGCAATTAAGAAAAAATAACATTTGCGCGGAAGGTGACTGGTGAGGCAGCTGCCTTTCATTGAGTTTGTACAGTGTATACGCTCTGTTTGAACATTACCGACACCCTGTTGGTTGCTGGGGGAGTGGGTCTAGGGGGCGGTCTGCTTCAATGCATTACCGTGCAGAAACACAATAAGATTGCACCTCCTTCTCTCCATATTCCCCACACTCACCATGACATTCAAGTGATTTAACACCGAAATGTACCATACCTGACGAGTAGGCGTGCTTGAGGTACTTTTCTCATTACTCCTTAGATCTCGTCAAGCAACAGAAACTTCCCAGAGGAAGAGATTTAAAAGATGCATAGGACAACTTTCACTAACCAAGTTAACAGCTTAATAAAGTTCATTTATTGTCGAACTGAGTTGGGCAACAGATCCAAGGGAAGTCGCAGCAGAGCTGTTGACACACAACAGCCTCATGCATCTGCTAAACAAGTGATGCAACCGGCTAGTGAAAACAATCAATACTTCTCTCAATTTGGACGAAAACAACTCCCCGAAAAGCTGCCATAACACTCCCACTAATCTATTTCGGTGAACCCATGCCCACGTACTGCACGTCAGAGAAGTGTGCTCGGTGGTAGCCCGCGGCGCGCAAGGACAGAGTTCTTATTGAAGACGGGCAGTGTTCCCCGTGGATGGTAATCTGGAGCACTTGTGGGGGTACGCTCAGGTCAAAAAGTCAGTGGGGTTATGCTCAGGTCAAAAAGTCAGTGGGGTTATGCTCAGGTCAAAAAGTCAGTGGGGTTATGCTCAGGTCAAAAAGTCAGTGGGGTTATGCTCAGGTCAAAAAGTCAGTGGGGTTATGCTCAGGTCAAAAAGACAGTGGGGTTATGCTCAGGTCAAAAAGACAGTGGGGTTATGCTCAGGTCAAAAAGACAGTGGGGTTATGCTCAGGTCAAAAAGACAGTGGGGTTATGCTCAGGTCAAAAAGACAGTGGGGTTATGCTCAGGTCAAAAAGACAGTGGGGTTATGCTTAGGGTAAAAAGTCAGTGGGGTTATGCTCAGGGTAAAAAGGCAGTGGCATGGCATTGCCTACACAAAGAGCATTAAACAGCCTCTGAAACCAATTCTGTAAGATGGTCATTCTCACCGAGCAGAAATTGTCATAAAGTGTCATAAAAAAAAGAAGACATTTCCTGTTGGATGTGATCTTAACTATTGTATATCATAATTATGTTTTTGACCGCGTTATGCATTTTGACATATTTACACATTCAACATAAAACTGAAAAAATAAAAGTAAAACAACTGAGCAAAATTAGTTATGGATCAAATACAGATTTGTTAGTGATCCAAAAACGTTGGTGAAGATCGACAAAACACAAGGCCAGGGAGGGTCAAGCCAGTAGGCAACGGTCGTAAGCTCTCTGGATGAACGGAATATGAAACATTGGAGGGCTTCGAATATGTCCTGACCACCGCCATATTCTGGGCTCATCTGATCCTGATGTATGGGAGTAACGAGTCAAATGTTTAATTACTTTCGTATAATGGCGCCGACCCCGTTGAGGACTTAAACAGTATCTAATATACAGTAACGTACACTAGTTCAAACTACTTCTTTTTGAAATTCAATTAAAACAAAATTCATATTTGACATTAATTGTCCTCACGGTCTTAGTAGAAGCAAAGACTAGCCGGAACTGGCCTGACAGGCATTTTCTCAGAGATTCGTATACTAATTTCTTTGTTGTGGTTGTAAGCAGGCAAATCATCTGCAGCACAGGGGCTTATCAAATGTACTTCTACTAGACACTGATAGGAACGGTTTCCCAGGGAACATCAATTGCACACTCCTCACGTCCCCGCTCTTCAAAAAACATTGGATTAGCAAATCTCAAGTCCCTCTCCAATGACCTTCTCATCCTCTGGGTTGTGGTAGAGACAAGGAGTGTGTGCAATGGAGACCTTCCCCTGGGCAGATATCAATCCTGGTCTTAGACTTAAGCACTTTTGAAGTCAATTCTCCACTGAGCATGATTATTTTTTTGGCCAAGACAAAAAAAAAAAGAGTCCCTTGTATAAAAAGCCTTTTTGCCAGTTCGTACATAAAGGCGACAACTGAACAAAACTGTTGCCGTGACAGTCATCTTTTTATTTCATAGCAGCCATTTTCTAGTATGCGGACTATGAATTCCCCATTACCTCCAAGACAATGTCAATCAGCAAAACAAAAGCAGAATTTAAAAAAACTCCTTTGAATCAATCCATGTCAGGTTTTGAATTAAGCCAAGGCAGTTTGATGGAGTGTTTGTCCGCAGGATAGCTTGCACAGCAGGGTCACCGAGACCACAAACATTGTGTGTAAAGAGATGGTTTTTACTGACACCTCTCGGCCCAACCCTCAGCTCAGAGGGTCCCCTCAGGCCATTCTGTGACGAAACGCTAATAACTTCTGTGCCCAGACGGTGACAGGCTGTGGCCAAGGCCTTTTACAACACCCCTGAACGGAGAGATAGGGGTGTGGGTGTTGGCGGTCTGTCATTTTGTAGATTACCAACACCACAATGGGCACGCTTCACTCTTTATTACTCTCATCGAGGAAACGGATGAAGGTTTTCTGATGTTAATCACAGTATAGGCACAGCTGTCATCTGTCCCTTTATTTAGTTTGGGATGGTACACCATTTAGCACATACTCGGCTACTCTTTGGACATACTCCACAGTAGCCGGTTTCAAATCTTATGGCAAGTATGACATTTTAAATAAAATGAACACTCCACTGCCACTAACCCAGTACTGGTAAAACTCAATTTACTCAACGCACAATTGACACAGTATTTCTCTGCATCATTTAACTTGTTGATATCGTCAGAGGACTACATTTGAACAACTCATTTGCCACCGTCTAGATAACTGACTGTGGCTCTCATTGGTTTCAATTTATTTTCACCAGGCCTGCAATACAAATGGATGCCTGAGGTAATTAAATGAGGCCATCTGAAACAGGGCCTATAAATTGGATTACATCGCCATGTTGCCCTTTGAAGGGGTGTACTGGTGTTGTGACCAGGCTCTGACCATGTAGTAGGAGTGGAAGACGACAGGGTGATCTCAGCACCACCCCAGAAAGAAAAGGTGCTTTTACAAATATGTAAGTTTTCTCATCAATGCCACTGACAAAATATGATGACTCATATACAGTATTGACATGTTGTTCTACAGTACTGTGCAAAAGCCTTAGGCATCTGAAAGTCCTGAAAATTACAATATATTCATGTATTTATTTCTATATTTTTATTAAAACCCCTACTACCCAAATAAATGGCCTTAGTATGACTTTCAGGTGCCTAAGTATTTCGCACTGTACTGTATTTGAGGATGAACGCTTACTAGATGCCAAGAAATAACCATACTTACATGGCCCATTCAAGCTTCTCATTTTTGATCGAGTTGTGCAAAGCCTGTGGAGGAGAAAAGGGAATCCATTAGCACACATTATTTACCCACACACTTGGTTATGTCTGACGGTCCACAACCTGGCATCGAAACAGATCCCATCACGACAATCTCCTACCCACTTTGAGCCTTGTCTGCCCTACCCAGACAGGTGCCCAAACAAACACGTCCCCATTGCGGGACACGACCACGGATCACCTCAGTGTCTCTACCTCTTGGTTTGCAGCCTGTTAATGAGGCTGAAGAGGAGGCTAGTTATATTGGTTGAATACAGCTCACGAAAACTGATCGTAACGCATTGTAACACAGGTGGTCAGAAATGAATGATCCCGCCATATCAACAGTTTGTGATAAAATAGGCTGACTTTCATCTACAATGAATAATCTGCCATCGTGACACCTTTGGGAAGACATCGGCGCAGTGCGTTAGGGCTGTCACAATAACTCATCATTAGCATCTTAATTTTAGCCTTTTGTCAGACCAACGGCAGTCTATTTGAGTTAAGACTGAGTCATGTGATTTGACAGGTGTTACTTAATGTCAACAATAAACCTCGGATCTCACCTCTCATCATTCTCCCAGCAACAAATGCAGGACTTATCAGAAACCTAGTCTTCAGCAAATTCTTCAGGCACAAGGGGATGTGGTACATGGCCGATATCTCACAGCTAAGAGCTGTTCTTAGGCACAACACACCGTGGAGTGCCTGGACACAGTGCTCAGCTGTGGTATATTGGAAAAAACACTACAAACCCCTTATTATCAACCGTTTAGCAACACAATTACAGCATCAAAAAGTGATGTCATAACCGTGGTATATGGACTCACACCATGGCTACCAGCCAATCAGCATTCAGGATCCAAAGTACCTGGTTCATAACTAGCAACATCATTATCATTTCACAAAAAATAAAAACCACTTGTTCACGCTACATGCCTGGGTGTTTCCTTTATTATTTAACCTGTCCCATAAACTGTTCAATGTTACACATTATTTAACCTGTCCCATATACTGTTCAATGTTACACACGAACTCATCAGTGTTATAATTGTCTTGTTTAATAGACACATGACAACATGGTTAATGAAGCCATACGTAACGTTTTTACGACTAGCATAAATACAAGCTAAAATGACAAGGACACATCGGCAGTTAACGTTTTAGGTTTCAAATATTGTTTCTAGAAACAATTTCTCGCTGGTCTGTCTATCAGTTTGCATTGACTTGTACTCATTTTAGATGCAGCCCTATCCTTCCCACTTTAAACCACCCACGAGCAGCTAACACTATTCCGGTCTCGTTCAGTGAGGGAAGGGGAGGATGACAAGCGGTGTTATTGTTTAAATTCGGTCTATATTTGTTAGGGGCAGGATTCTACACAGAGACCCTTCAACGTTAATGCAGGTTAACACACGCTCACTTATTTTCAAGTTTACCTCATGACAACAACATGGTAAAAGCAACGGGCCTGTAATTCAAAGGCTGCTGGTTTGAATCCCAGCCACCACAAGATAACATATGTTGTACCTTTGAGCAAGGCACATGTTGCTCCTGTACATGGTTTTGGAAAAGAGCATCTCCTTAATTACTAGTGTAAATCTAACTCTTACTGCACGGTATCAAATGGGCTGGCTAATAAAGACAACACCTGTTGCATTCAGAGCATGTGACAAATAACCTGATTAAGTGCTGTCACACAGTTTACTAATAGCAAAGGATGAAGACAACAAAGATCAGATGTTTGCCAGTCATGAAATCAGATATAGCTGTATGCAGCAGGTGTGTGCTCAAACCAGGTAATCCCCTGGTATCAGATCTTTCCTGACCTCTAGACACCGTGAGAGGAGAACGGGGGGGGTGTGGGGGGGGCATTGCGATTAGGAGGTACATTTAAACGGATATTGCATTTTAGTGGCGGCCACTACCGCAGAACTTCGAATCACAGAATCACTCATCTGGCCGTAGCATCTCAAAAGAACATAGTGGGAAATTGCTCATATTTCGGATAACAAGTAAACAATATTTAACTGTGTAGGCTTTCGCAGTTTTTGGTTTACTTGTGTGCAAGAGATCCCTGGGTAGTGTTGACAATGTGCAGAAGACTGCTCCAAATCCCTGTTACACTGGCGTATAAACCGCTAAACTGTAACAATGGAAGTTTCTCTTGACAGCAGGATGACGGACAAGATTCAGTCAATTCACTAACAGGATTATGCGGCAACCAGTCATGCCACGCTGGTCCAGTTCAAAGATATTACATTTACTTGAGAGAAACCAGAGACCCTGTAATCCTATGTATTTATTTTCACATCAATCCATTTACACAAAATCCTGCGTTGTCCTCTTCTCCACGTCAGTCAAACATAGGTATGACAGGTTCATTATGTGCCTTCAATACCGATCGGTGAGCAAGCAAATAATTAATTTAACATGTCAAAATGAGAATGAATCAAGGGTATGCAGATCAAGTGTTCGGCCTAAATAGAAATATTAGAATACACAAGATCTCAACAATTTTAACATTACATTCGTAACTGCTGTGCATGGAGTGCATATTCAGAAGGACAGACACAATTAATAAGATATAAAATAAGAGTAACCACTTGATTCAGCTAATTATTAGCTAATAAGTATGATTCAAAAAAAGAACTAAACATTTATATCGTGCTACTGCACGGATAGGAACTGCTTTAAAAGAGACAAGAAACGAGATGCCTCTTGGAATGCACAGTTCCTGCGCTGGAACCCTGACATTTACTGGACCACATCCAGCTAAGGGTCGATTCTGATATGATAAAAACAATTCCTTAGAAAGACACGGTCACCAAAGCACGACTTGTACCTGCCCGACTGAATACCATGCATTTCAAAAACATCCTTGAATACTGATTAACAAGTACAAACCACAAACTGATATTAGTGTCCTACTTTTATGCAGTTATACGCCAGATCATATCTGAACATCATCCATCCTAAATGCAAACATTTCGTTCCATACTAATGCAGTATTGATTGCTTAATACGGTGTACATAATATTAAGACAAGATGAATGGATTCAAACCCCCCCCCCAAGGCTCACAATGCAAGATTAATTTTACTGGGAGCTGCCCTGCCAAATGATGTACACGTCCAGAGGACTTCACGTACCGATCACATCCATCAACCACGCAAATGCTGGGATCACCAATTCATCTGGTCGAAGGAGAGGTCTAAAACGAGCAGGAAAAAAATTATACACGACGACCTGGTTCGTGCCACAAGCCACACAGACGCCCACAAATGAACGCGCAAACACACCCAAACACGATCACACACACGCTTCCAGAACATCTCTCCAAAGCGAGGGCATTAGGTGACGGATAACTGAGTATGCGGTAGTATCCCTGCTGGGCGGCACAAACAAACAGCAGAGGGTTAATCTCAGAGAAGGGCTAAAACACTGGACTCACAGAAGATGAATGCCCTCCCTGCAACAAACAGACAGGATGGGGGGGGCGGGGGGGGGGGGCGTAAAAAAAGAGCGTCAACGAGATCCATCAGTTTTAAAAAGCTCTGTGCTGCCGGCAATGCTGATCGGTCAAATTAAATTCAGTTGAAGTACCAAAGGGAGCTTTTAACCAGAAGGTGAATTCAGTCATTTGATCACTGGGACGTCCCCTAAGCCCAGAGACACTTCAGACTGAGTAACAAACATTACATACCTGGTCTAACAAGTAGCCATTTAACAGGACGCCCTGTTGCTCACCAACAAATGCAGTAACACAATATTACTACTGACTAGGAGACCACAGATGCCGAGGCAAGGAGAAAAGATCACAATGAACATGCCAAACAACTCAAAACAAGCAGCCTGTGTAATTTAAAACCATTCTATTATTGTACATGGTTAATGCTGTCCAGTCATTATTTTACAAACAAGGGCACGTTTTGTGACTGCAAAAATGCGTGTTACCCATCCCCTCTGCTTGTCAAGCTTCCTAATTCACCTTCCCAAAAAGGTAGCCCCCACAACACACCTATTCCATTCACGTTCAAGCAGTGGCCCGGGTCCTTTACCTTTTCCTGCTTGTCCTTCTTCTGTTTTTCAGATGGAAATTCGGTGGAGTGGGACGTTTTGAGCGACTTGGACCGATGCTGCGGCACCCGACGCAAAGACTCTTCCCTGCCGTATTTGACCGAGCTGCTGCCCGGTCGCCGGCGGCTGCCGGTTCCCTGGACGCTGTTCACGCCGATCATCTCCCAAAGTCAAACAGGCAGATCCAAAACCAACACGACACACGAGCAGCGCTGGCAGACAGAGAACGGGAGAAGCTCCTGTACGCACAGCCGTCCCAGAGACCCTGCACTGTTCCCAGCCACGGTCGCGGTGTAGGGGAAAGGGGTGGGGGTGGGGGGGGTGGGGGGGCAAGGTGGGTGGCGGCGGGAGGGAAGTAGCGGGTTTCACTGAAGCCGAGGCGACGAGAGAGGCAAGAGACGGCGAGCGAGCAGGAATTACCAAAGAACACGTCCGCGTCCTTGTGAAGCACCAGCGACGTTGCTGTTCTCCAGCATTGTTCCACTAGCGATCAGAGCTATAGTTCCAGTGAGAGCCTCGCGTCAGTGGCTCCGAGTTACACACAGAGGGGGAGGAGAGAGGAGGGGGAGTGCGAGGAGGAGGGAGGAAGTCTACAAATGTGCTATACAAAGGTAAAGAGATTGAGAACCAATTATTGTAGTATATTTCAAACCGCAACATTCCGGGTCTCCTGAATCCATGCAGTGGAATAAAAAAATTTAAAAAGAAACAGCGCGCGTGTACCCAAATACAGATCCTTGCTCCTGCCACAGATCTAAATAGGGCTAAACAAGCAGCAGACTGCAACTTACACAACTGTGATCCAGAACCAGCAAGAGTGGTTTTAGTGTAAATTCAATCACAACCTGCCACAAAAACAAGCAAGACAGCCTAGTGGTTAGAGTGTATTGAACCAGCAACGAAAGGTCACTGGTTCAAATCATTAAGCAGTCTAGATTTTGTTTTTAATTTTTAAAAAAAATATGTTGTGTCCTTGAACTAGGCACTTAACAGTCATAGCTCCACTAAGTCTTTCTGGAGAACAGAGACTGCAACATGATTAAAATGTTAATCCAAAACGCCACATCCATAAATATGCCTCAAAATATCAGCCATTTGCATCTCTGATGGGAAAATTTGCACCTAAAAGCTTGCAGCCCGTCTGCAACGCCTCTTAGCAAGTCTACTGACAGTCACCATTTTCTCTTTGGAATGCTGCCTGCTTGTCTAAATCTTGTTGCTATCTGGGACCATACAACAACAACGACATACATAATATTCGACAGAGCATGACGAGCTAAAATCAAGTGGGACACATAAACCCTCAACAAAGGTCTGCTAGTAGTTGACAGAATTTCTCTAATAAACATAGTAGCCCCTTACAGTCTGTGGGCGTAAACTCGTGCTTCCGTCCAAACACACAGCTTGAACACTACATCGGAACTGCTCGTCTTCAACTGGCAGCCCTGTGATCGATGCCAAATACATTTGATTGACAATGAGATGTGCTGTAGGTGAGTCGCTTGGGTGCAGCATATCTGTAGCTAGCAGGGTAATTGACACCTGTTGCCAGCAAACCAAATGAAACATGGATCGAGCTGAAGCAACTAGAGAAATGGAAATATATGGGAGAAAAACACAAGGCATTCAACCACACACCCACCCACTCACCCAATAACATGACATCCTCCCTCTATGACAAAAGAGAAAAAAAGTGTACTGACCCTCACGCCATTCCTCTCCTGGGTGTCTCCCTTGTCATTTCTGCTTGCTTTGACTCCTGTTATTTCAGTGCTCGGGTTTGTCAATGAATCTCATACCCCTAGAAGCAGACCTTATTTTTCTTCACTATTGTTCACCCATCAATCCTTCAGTTGCCATGCAGAATCACTCCAGTTAATTTTTTTCTTCTCTTCATTGACCTCTAGTGATTAGCCCAATGTGCAAACAGCACTGAGCCCCCACTATCACACCATGTGATTAATTAAACGCAGAGTTTGGGCGAAATCAA
This sequence comes from Esox lucius, assembly GCF_011004845.1. Classification (NCBI taxonomy): domain Eukaryota; kingdom Metazoa; phylum Chordata; class Actinopteri; order Esociformes; family Esocidae; genus Esox; species Esox lucius. The sequence goes on from NC_047582.1 coordinate 30,956,162, forward strand.
TAACGAAGAAAGCAATTACCGAATTTAGGGAGTGATTAAATGCTACAAAAATAAATTACTATATGACTACTTGGGACTAGGCAGCTGGTGCCAATTATTCCAACATGCCGACTTTGAAATAAGGGCTGGTTAGATGAACACAATGAACCAGACCAGACCAGCCATTCTGTCCATTCAGTGTGATCGACACAGGCCGTCCTCCACGCGTTATTCAAGTCAACAGGATCACAACTAAACCAGGGGTTTCAGCTGGTCCACTCAGTAGCTTGCCAACTAATCCTCTGCATTCAATTTTCAAAGACACCCGGCGAACTGCCAAACAAACCTCTCACAGTATCAGACACTGCAGGCTCACAGCTACTTATGAACCTAAAGTTTCCACTACCCCACCTTCAATAAGCCACTGTCGTCGTAAAAAACCAAGACCTTGTCGGTTTTTGTGTAGCTTATCCAATGCATACATTGTCAGTTCCTAATGACAACAATGGAAGCGGTTTGACAAATACTTTCTCCAAAACCTTCTCAAAAGTACATATAAATCATTAAAAAAACAACAGGGAAGCATAAGACGAAAACGTATTACCACATATACACTGAACGAAATGTAGCGCAGTAACTTTATCTACTGAGGACTAAGGCTCTAGGATCAAAAGATGCAGGGGACACAAAACAATCGGTGGCTCTCAAGAGCAAAGAGGTAGAAGTCCTGTGGTAGAAACCTACTTTATTTGAAGACAAACCACTGAATTGTACAGTCCATAATGGAATGATTGAGAACAGACTGTAAATCGTCATGCCTATACTGAACCCATACAATGATCATACAATCGGTTCAAACGGGCTTTCAGAACCCCCTCCTGACGTCCACAGAGTAGAGTCCGGAGCTCGAGTCACAGCCTCCTGGGAGCAGCTTGCGGACAACCCCTGTTTGCCGGGGGAAAAGGTAATTCATTTTGGCTTACATTAACACCATAAACAAGAAAGGGTGGTCTAAGAGTAGCTATGTCAGAATAGATATGATTGAGCCCATCTTGGTCGCAGCAAGCCGAGATGTTATATATATTTTTTTAAACCAAAGAAAAAAAACACATGAAACAAAAAGAGAGAAGAAAAAGGTGGGAGGAACCAGCATCAGCCTCTACACAGCATTGGGAACCGTTCATCTTATTAGTTGAGATGTTTAAGGCAGGCCATCACTTACACATTCTGACTGAATGCGTTCAGAAACAAAACTTTCCATGACGGGACACACTAGGGGGGCTTAAAACTGTTCAGCCCCAGGCTGCGTGTGATTGGCTCCTTGCCCAGTGACAGGGAAAGGAGCACACATACTTCGGCCTCTACCGCACCGCCATTCACTCTGCTCCCACCGCCCGCCCTGCCAGACGCGGGAGGCCGTTGGCTCGTGCTCCCGAGGCAGGGTAACTGGGAGTGAACAGCGGAAACGATACGTACCATCCCGCTCACCTCGCCGTCACCACGGCCATTTTGTAAGCCGCTCGTGGCGGAGAGTTAAAGCAATAAGACAAACATAGATGGCCGGCAAAGGGGTCGCGGAGAAAGATTGATCGGCAGCCCTTCTCAGGCTACGGTTACCCTGGGCCGTCTGTGTTGAATACCCTACCATGTTTGCACTGCCCTTAAATGTATAACACTCAAGGAAAAACTCAATAAATATATATTTTTCAAACCACACCACTGGGAGAGTTGGACACTAGTGTGTTCACACTTATTTTAAATTAAACAACGCAGTTCTAGGCTACCTCTAACATCCACTGTGTGCACCTTCAGAAAGCCTTGTACATTCACAATAGGCCCGTTGTCCAGAGTCGTTGAAGGCTGACAATTTGAAGACTAAAAGCAGCTGCCCAAATTAACACAGCACTAACCACATCCTCAACTGACTGCACTAATTACTTCTGGATAGGGTTGACTTACGGTACACTGCATTCCAATTTGAATGCAAGTTTAAATAAAAAAAATTAAACATTCTGAAGCGTATGCTTGCATGAACTACCGGAACAAAATTAAATATACGGAATTGACCCATCAGAAATCTCGGTATTACACAAAACAGCAAATGGATGAACAGCAGCCCACACAGGCATCGGCAGCCATAACTGACGAAAACGCCACACTGACATGTGCAGTATTTACTGGGATGGTTGAAAAACGTCTGAAACGCCACACCGACATGTGCAATATGTACTGGGATGGTTGAAAATGACTGCGTAGGCTGAGACAATGGCTCAGAGAGGGAAGTACAGCTACTCTGCACTGCCTGACTCCCCCTCATCTCTCCCTCTCCCACAACCAAAAAACAGACACACAAAAACAGGCACTCACAGACGGGTGAACAAATAGCCAGGGTGTCAATCCTCCGTGCTGCGGACTTCTCAGCTCCCGGCGTTTAAAATACCATGCAGTAATTATTCTATAGATCTGTGCTGCTCAGCCCCTGGCTTTATCCCAGGAAGGATTTTGACCTGGGACAACAGGTGAATGCATTCAACTACCCAGGTTGAATAACGGACGAGGGAACTGCATTCACACCATTTCCAATGTCAGCAATTCCCTAATGCTTATATTCAAGCTCACCCGTTTCACGCCACAAAATCTGCAATATAACACAGCCAATATGTCACCATTAAAAATAGTGACTGATTATATAACTAAATATTTACGATCATTATTTCTAAACGCTTTCTACCCAGGTAGAACCTTTTGCGACCCATCAGCTGAGTCAACATTTACATTTGAGTAATTCAGCAGACAATCCCACCTAGAGCAGCTTTTAGTAGCCAGTGCATAGATTTTCATCATCTACAGAGTGTATCATACAGTATAATATAAAAGTGTGCATCAGAGTGGGAAAGTAACAGCTGTCATCTGCCAAATGTGGCTAGATTTTGTCATTTCGGCGAGTGGCAAGAATGTCAAATTTTTCCGCAGCCACTTGGGCAGGTTGTCAGAAAATATATATATTTTCTTATCGCAAGTCAGCATTCTGAAGTTGTTTGAATTGACAATGAAGACATATGTGTATGTCCGTCCTTGTGTTATATCACTTCTACATCATTTTTAGCATGCCATGCTGTTTTCCAATGTTAGTCAGGACCTGGTACCATCTCTGTCAGCAAGTAACCAAGTCCTCCCCACACTCTGCCCACCAGGATCTCAGTAGGACTATCAAGGGTTAATTTAAAAAACGCCCTGTCAAGAGTCTCTGACTGAGTCTTCTCAAGCAGGGGACAGAAATGTGAAGAGGGAGTCGGTGAACTGGGGAACTAAAGGAGTAGCCTCGTCTCTGGTGTGGCTTGTGGCGATGTGACCTAAAGGAGTCTAAGATGGTATGACATCTGAGAGCCAAGTCCATCCCAAAGACGGTCGCTTTTCACAGGAGCACTGCCAGTGAGGGACATAACACGCCGCACTGCGGCCCCGGCTTTTAACTAGCAAATCAATATTTTAGTGGCGCTTCAGTGACCACTTCTGAAAGTCCTTTTTACTATCGTCCAGCTAAACGAGGGCAACTTGTATTCAGTCAAAACAATGAAAAATAGACCACATAATGGCAAGCTAATGACGTCTGAAGCTGGTGATAGATTATTTGACCTTCAGATCCCGTTGTGATCGAAAACCATGACCTACCATCGAGCGGACATTCACTAGATGTTGAAGCCCTACATATTTATGTTGCTGTCAAATTTAAATGTAGGGAGGTAAATGTAGACAAGTGACTTTCACATAACCATAAAGCTTCAGGGCTGTGACAGTGAAGATCAGTGTTTTGTACTTAATTCTGTAGACGCTCGATGATTCGACGTGCCATCAATTTGTCTACATGGTTTCAGCCATCCGCCAATGTAATTTAGACAGTTTCAACAGCAGCAGATCAAAAGCATTAAACGCTCCGCTTGAAATGCCACACTGAATTGCAACCGTAAAAATCTACTTTTCCGGTTAAAAGTGGCATGGGTCCTATCAGAGTGAGAAAAATGTATTCTAGCTTGTATGTATCCGTGCGGTCAAACCTGACACTGGCGTGTTGTGTTACTTAGCACGATTTGTTTATATTTCTCTATAGTAGCTAGCTAGCGCTATCTTATTTGACAATATAATGTTTCAAATTCTAAAATAAGGTTGATGTAACTAGTGAAATACAGCCCCTCTCTCTGAAGTATTGCTAATGTGAGGGGAAGTTATGGTTGTTTTGGCAGTTGTAGGTTTCAACTGTACCTTAACGTGAGGAAAACGTCAACACAAGTGGCAACCTACTATTGACAATGTCTCATTAGTAACATTCTGTTTTTTGTTTTGTATTACATATAACCCACAGTAATTAATCACTATATTACAAACAACTGTAATAGAAAAAAGTAAAGCACGATCGAGGCCACAAACTAGACAAAATACAAAAAAGTTCACTGCCATTCGGACACATTATGTAATTCCAATGCAGCTTGTGTCAAGGACATTCCCTTAATCTCACCATGCTAAAATCTTTGTTATAAATTAAGATGCTACCTTGTCATACACTACAAACTAATAAAAACAAACAGGTCTACAATTTGCTTAGGATAACAGCCTACTTAATGCATTCAGTGTAAGGGTATAAACTAGACTGTAACGTTAACAATGTCACCACAGCCAACTAATTAGCCTATTCTCGCTATTCTGCTTCCCCACAACTAAAGCTGTCAAGCCCTGTTGGTAGTCAGTGATAGTCCCTGATGGGGGAGAAGTGCGAGGTCACTGGGGAGGAGATGGGTGAGAAAAAGGCAAACACTAGATAAGTAGGTAATCATTGATTGCAAATGGATAGGGCATGCCATTCCTTTGTATCCATTCATGGAACTACAATCACATTATGTCTCTGGATATAAAACAGACCGAATTCACACAGTCTTACCAGTCTACTCTGGGCTTCCTTACAGTACAAAGTGTGTGTGTGCCTGTGTCTCTGTGTGTGTGGAGGAAACAGACGGTGATGTCACAGAACATTATTTGGATTACATACACCTGGTTGACCTCTTTCGGGTAAAAGTTCCCCCAAAAAATAAATAAATAAAAAGCCTGAAGAGATGCGCTCTGAGCCCCGCCACATGACACACACCGAAACGGCGGAGAGAAAAGGATGATGCAGTTTGGACGGAACGAGGCAGTCCTACCGGCCAATTACCGAAAAGAAATATGACCACGGACAGAGCAGGCACCGCAGCGCTCGCGTCACGGTGCCAAGTCGCTCGCCAGATGACGGCCCCCTTCCTCAGAACAGACAGGACACCAGCTGTTCCCCGGAAAAGTGCTGAGCAACGGCAGGACGACACAGTCAGCCTTCACCGGCGAAAGGCAAAACAGGACGACACAGTCAGCCTTCACCAGCGTAAGGCAAAACAGGACGACACAGTCAGCCTTCACCGGCGTAAGGCAAAACAGGACGACACAGTCAGCCTTCACCGGCGTAAGGCAAAACAGGACGACACAGTCAGCCTTCACCGGCGTAAGGCAAAACAGGACAACACAGTCAGCCTTCACCGGTGTAAGGCAAAACAGGACGACAGTGTCGTAAACACCGCGCAGCCAACAGTCGCCACTTGACCGGGAAACAATCAAGAGAAACCGGAAAAACAGTGACCCGGAGCGACTGAACAAAGGTGCAGGACTACAGCCTTTAATACCTTTAGGTGATACTTTAGTAAGAACGTACTTAATCGAAAATCAAGGGAGAAAAAGAAGCTTTTATTACTAAAAAGCACAGCAGCAGAGTTTTCTGAAGTTACTTGTTCACTATCTCACTGCAAAGGTGGTTTCTATCCTGTATATACCTTTAAGGGCGTGTCTACCTAGCACAGATCGCATCTCCATGACAACCCCCGTGCCAGATGGTCAATGTAAACATTCCACATTCCTGAGGTTATCAGAGCGTGACCTACAGTGATAGAATCTAAACACAGATGTTTCTGTTGTTCTCATTATCCAGGAACATTTAACTTTTAACCTTTAACCAACATTTAACCAATGAAACAGACTGTATAAGGCTATACAAAGGGGAACCGCTTCGGGGTTCTTGGCCTGTGGATGTATTTGTGAACAACCGTCACTCCATCATGATTCCAGTCCAACAGGCTACCGGAGACACCAACTGAGCCATTGCTCTAGCCAAATAACACACATCTCCTTATGACACCTGCCACCCACATGATGTACTGTGAACAGAACCTTACGACACATGACACCTGCCACCAACATGATGTACTGTGAACTTTACGACACATATGACACCTGCCACCAACATGATGTACTGTGAACAGAACCTTACGACACATGACACCTGCTGCCCACATGATGTACTGTGAACCTTACGACACATGACACCTGCCACCAACATGATGTACTGTGAACCTTACGACACATGACACCTGCCACAAACATGATGTACTGTGAACCTTACAACACATGACACCTGCCACCAACATGATGTACTGTGAACAGAACCTTACGACACATATGACACCTGCCACCAACATGATGTACTGTGAACAGAACCTTACGACACATATGACACCTGCCACCAACATGATGTACTGTGAACAGAACCTTACGACACATATGACACCTGCCACTAACATGATGTACTGTGAACAGAACCTTACGACACATGACACCTGCCACCAACATGATGTACTGTGAACCTTACGACACATGACACCTGCCACCAACATGATGTACTGTGAACCTTACGACACATGACACCTGCCACTAACATGATGTACTGTGAACCTTACGACACATATGACACCTGCCACCAACATGATGTACTGTGAACCTTACGACACATATGACACCTGCCACCAACATGATGTACTGTGAACCTTACGACACATATGACACCTGATACCCACATGATGTACTGTGAACAGAACCTTACGACACATGACACCTGCCACTAACATGATGTACTGTGAACAGAACCTTACGACACATTTGACACCTGCCACCAACATGATGTACTGTGAACCTTACGACACATATGACACCTGGTACCCACATGATGTACTGTGAACAGAACCTTACGACACACGACACCTGCTACCCACATGATGTACTGTCCACCTTACGAGACCTGCCACCAACTGATGTATTATGAACAGAACCTTACGATACTCAAAGTGAGGGAAAGTTAGGAAGATTTGTGTTGACTTCTGAGAGCAAAGTTTTAACCAAAGCCTTTGCCTTTGGGGCTACTGTGGGAATAAGCAAAGTCATAAATACTTAATAAAAACAAACAGTAACAGACTACTTCTAACTGTCTGTATATCAACACTTATTATAATGCTTATTTCCACCATTTACAAGCACACTTGGCACTTTAACCAACAGATTTTCTTAATATAATGTCCATCTTGCTAACTGCTGGTCCAGGTTGTATAGTTATTATTTATTCAATACAACAGGGCAGTTACAATGTTAAAAATCATTAGCAGCTTTGTTTACTTTAGAGCTGTAGTGAAGGCACTCAACAACAGTACTTTTAAAATATAGTTTTTAATTTTACACACAGGCTACAGTAGCACAGAATGGTTGTAATACTACAATGTAATTTTAAATAAGAGTTCAGTATCGCTTACTTAAAATCACAACAAATGATTATTCTTCCTTTAGCATAGGGAATGTATTCAGACTGTTAGATTCTAACAGTTAATGTTAAGTCACACCTACTCGGGTCATCTGTATTAAAAGGGTAACATTAGTAAAATTCCCAGGAGACAACTCGCCGCAACTAGATCCATGACACACTCCATTGTCCAGACACAAATACCTGCCCCTTTTATAACCCTGAAATCTGAGGTTGGGGTGCGCTTAGGGGCCAGAACAGAACCATCCAAAGTTTTCCCAAGGTGCGCAGTTTAATCTCCCACGGGCTGTTTGGGTGCAGCGACAGTCCAGACAAAAATAATATATTGGATGAATGCCCATTTTAACCATTAGGAAAATCAGTCGCAAGCCCTTTTGCTGAGGGATGACAGTTTGAATTGTACTGCTCTGAAGGAATGTTCAATGTGCAGCACTGGTCAGAATGTAAAAGGCAGAATCAATCTCAGCAACCAATCAGAAGCCGCTGGTGACATACCTGTGGTAACGCCCCCTAGACAGGGTCTATTTGGACAAAGGCAAAACTCAATAACTCAATAACCTCTTGTGTCTATTTGGACTCACTAATCCTAAGGGCTCCAGGTTTGAAATGGAAGAGAACTAATATCCTGCCTTTGCAGAACAAACACACACTCTCATAACTGACGGCTTTGAACTGGTCTGTCTGTCATCTGGTTCTTACAGAGGAAATACAGGATTCCACAACAGAAAGGCTCCAATTCCATGACACTGTGAAATAGAACATTAGTACTGAGTTCACAGGGAATGTTTGCATTTCAAGGACAGGTGTGGCTTCTGTCGGTACCCAAAGGCAGTCACCAATAGAGCCACATTTCTTTCTCCACGGTCTGACTGAACACGTCTACCCGAGCAAACTGCTTGACCTAGAAAGTCAAATAGGAGCCACACAATCTAGTAGGGTGTTAACACTCCTGAATGCCTATCCTAGGAGACGTGACACATTGAAAAGCTACAGGAAAAACAGATGGCGGGAGAAGTTCCAAAGACCGAGCAAATCGCCAGATCATTTACAGAAAAGGGACAACGCACATTGCAGTTGGTTTCACAGCGCCTGAACAAATTGTGTTTCATGGAGATCTGCTTAGTGAAAACCCAAATGAAGAACAATTCCCAGACAAACACAATATTTTATTTTTAAATTAACACATCGTCGTTATGAATATGATTTTAAAACCATATACTACAACTTATATTAACTGAAACAGTATGCCCATGTAAGGAAACCCTCCTCATGAGTACAGAGCGCAATACATCATTTAAATGTTTTGTATTTTCGGCAAGATCTGGCGTTTTACCATGTGGCACAAAACCCCTGGTACAGTCTGCCTCATCTTGGTAAAGGTGAAATCCGGTTACGTGATCACCCCGTTGAAATATGCCAAGATCACCCAAATCCACACTGTTTCAAAGGAGATCTCACCTCGTCTAAAAGTGACCTCAGCCTGGTGAGGTCTGACACATCAAAACCACTCACAATCAATCACAATGACTCACAATCAATCACAACCAATCACAATCAAAATGGATCAACACAGCAGCTTGCTTGGGAAAGGGAAAGCACTGATTGCTCCATTTTTATGAGGACAGAATCCATCATCAATCTTATTTCGTTTTCTAAACCAGTGATTTGTTTGTCGGCTGGGACTTTTCAGCTGGAAAGAGATTTCAGATGGATGATCATATGGTCTCTTCTTAAGACTCAGCCTTTTTAGGGAGTTTTTCCCAGCCACTGTACAACAACCCTGTCGTTGCTTCCTCTTTTGGGTTTCAGCAGAGGCGGTCAGTACCAGTCTGCAAGGCAACTATAATAATGTTCCATAGTTTTTTGTAACAATTCTGTCCATAAAATCTGATTGTGTTGCTCAAAGTGATTCGGACTGTGTCGTTTGTGCCTTCTAATAAACATGGTTTCAGACCGAACCCCCCTCTCTTACTCAAATGGTCTCTCCCATATTGTTTCTCACCGAAGCAGCCCAAAAGACGTTAGGTAGCTTACTCAGTCAGCCTGAGCCTGCTACCATAAGACATGAACAGAAATATGACATACATTTTTTAAATACGAAACACTCATATGTGAGCGGGGCAGAAAAAAGGAGAAAAGTTGTAACCTAGTGGCTGTGGCTACAGCTCGTGTCATAAACGTGAATAGCTTAGCGACTATGGCTACTACCTACGGAATATGACAGTTTGACAGTCAAATAAGAAAGCTCTATCCCTGACCTGGACCATCAAGAACGACCAGCTGACAGAGGTTAAGAAGACATTGATTCAATTCCATCATGTCGTTCTTCTAACATCACGTATGTTGATTATAATGACACAAATGTTGATTATGATGGTTACTGCGACAGTGCTACTCATCACACATAAGCGATGTTGACGTCTTGGCTCCACGAGAAAGCTGACAGTGTAGTGACACAGAATGTAATGTCTGGTCCAGGTATATGTGGCCCTCCCAGCTGACAGATAAGGAAAGGTGCAGGACAGTGAGAAAAGGAAGGTATATGAATCATGATTGATCATGATTAAGAAACTAAGTGCTTTGTGCTTCACTGTGGTCGTAGCTTATGAGGCAGTATGTTCCCTTCAGATGATTATTTTTAAACTAACCGATTTACTCAACTGAAAGGGGCAGCAATGCAAGTGTCTTGGGAAGTTCAAAACGTTGCCGGTGTTTCTTTGATAAGGACAATAAGGTAAAACATGTATGATGTTGAGGCCTCCACCAGTCTCTGCCCTAGGGCCCCCCAAATCTCTAAAACTGCCACTGGGTTTCAGGCAGGGCTTTATAAAATATACTTGATAGATTGATTTAAATGCAGCTTTAAAACCATCTTCAAGTACTTCCAACTTGTCACAGAAATGATTTAAACGTTTTGAAAAACACCAGCACATTAATGTGATGCATGCCAGAGACACTAAAACAATGTCAAAGCCTGATGTCAAAACCTCATCCTTTAAACGTTTTATTTTGTTACTAGATATTACTGCACGGTAGTTGTCTGGGTGATTCGTTTATGGTAAACCGCTATTTCTAAACTGCAAATCGCATGTCTGGATTTAGAGTGAAGACAAAACATCAAGCTAATGAGCGTGTTGAAAATACATGTAAACAAAAACCTTCCCTGGTTGATAGACAGCAGGCATTGCAGACAACGCTGTATTACAAGGGCACAATAACCTTGGGGCTTCTGGGGAGTAACAGTATCGGAGAAACTACAAGCTTTTACAGCAAACTAGTGATGAATCTAACAGTAAAAAATTCAAGCCAATGACAAGCAGAAAACAAAACGTAACGATCAGATAAGCAGACCACGCCATCCCATCCTAAAACAGCTACAGAAAGAAGTCGTCACATTAACAACCTGGCACACTGCATTGCCACGTCATATTATGCCGTTTAACATTGCAACAGACACGTTCTATATCGATTCCCATTGGACAGGTAATCTAATCAAAGGTGCTGAGACTATTTTACTCTGTGGTCCGAAACACCCTTGCATCTAGCTAATGGCGCTATGTAAGTTTGCGGCATATTCAGTCCATTTCTATTAAAGTTTACTATTCTTGAGGAAGTATTGGTAACACCAACCTCCCGGGAACCAGCTAGTACACCGCAATCAAAGATGACAGACACACTTATCCAGTGCTAAACATTTCAAGAGGTCCCTTAGGCAAAACAACTGTGAAAAAATACATACTTAACCCTGACCTATTTGCTAAGCAGAGTAGAAAAGACACTGGAGTATTTGGTAGAACAGAACTGACACTGACTTACACAACATCCACACTTGCATAGAAGGTTGATAATAGACTCAACAATTTGGTCCCTTCAAAACAGCAACACGAATTGAACTGAAAAGAGAGTTGTTCCGGGCACAAATGTCACTTTTCATGTCCATCATTCTCAATTGTCTAGCATGACCACAACCATGAAAAGATCAACATCAGATTGGATGAACATAACCAGCGTGATGTGGCGGTTGTTGAATTTAATAATATTCTATTAACCTAAACGAAGCACCCAGTAGCTTAGAGGTCAGAACAATGGACCAGTAACCCAAATTATGCTGGACTGAATCTCCATGCTGGCAAGGAGAAACATCTGTCGGTCTGTCCTTGAGCAAGGCAGTTAATATGAATAAGAATGCTCAGAGAACTTACAGAATATGGAAATTAATCTCATTTTATACAGATATATAGTTAAGGTTTTACATCAACATTATTTAGAAAAAACTAACACCTTTTGGATAATCTGTAAATCTATAGACACCTAACCTTAAACCTCATCCTATCCCTATGTGTAAACCACATCCTATCCGTAAACCTCATCCTATCCCTATGTGTAAACCACATCCTATCCGTAAACCTCATCCTATCCCTATGTGTAAACCACATCCTATCCGTAAACCTCATCCTATCCCTATGTGTAAACCACATCCTATCCGTAAACCTCATCCTATCCCTATGTGTAAACCACATCCTATCCGTAAACCTCATCCTATCCCTATGCGTAAACCACATCCTATACCTAACCTTAACCATTTCCCTAAACCTTAGACATATTCTAAACCTGATCTTTGCAAACATTTAGGTTTTTTGATTGTTTGTTTATAGTATGAATATCTTGGCCTCTACAGATGGTCATCCTGACTATCCAAGCAAAGTGTAACCAAAAAACAATAATTTAGAGCTACTCAGAGCCAATTAGGGTTAAGGGCCTTGCACATGGCCAATAACAGTTTCCACAATGTCAGCTCTATTTCAGCTGTTAGCAAATACCAATCATCCCTAGTCCGCAACTCAATCTGTATAAATACAAGCAGAAAGTCCCCCGTTCCTAGACCGTTTGTACGATTAAAGTCGCAGGGAAGACAGATCAGAATCCGAATTTCTGCAGTAAAGGTCTACGTCAAAAAGCTAGACATCAACAACACATTTACCATTCAGCAAAGGAGCTAGGCAGCAGTCCATGATTCCTGGAATGCTAGCTCTGCTTACACAAGCACACGTTTTGCAATGTCGCAAATACCAACAGGCACATACATTATGTGGCATCTTGATTTACTTTCAGTGTCTGGACTTGTAATCCTAACAACTCCTGTTACCTTGGCAATCAATCAAACGCCAGCCATAGCGAAGGCAACCATCCAGTAAGTGAAATGTGTTTATCTGATGGAACAAATGTCACAAGAGACTGTTTAAAATGAAAAAAAAAAAACCTGGGTCTATGGTGGGGTGAAAGACAACAGAACAAAGGAAATATCAAGGACCGCATTGTGTACAAAATTGCCAAGACTAAAGGAAAAAGCTCAACAAGTAAAGCGTAGCCGAAAATGTGGACACAGAAGTATAAAACAAACAAAGTCCACAAATCTGTCTACAGAATAAGGAATCAGCTTAAAACTAAACCAAGGTCACATGTACCCATTATTCTCAAATCAAGAAATCCCACGCCATCTTCTGAGTATCGATATACATCAGTAGGCTACTGTACTGTGGTAATGCTGTCGAGAGAAGGGACAGGCCGCCTACACACAGGGACACGCTGGCAATGACTAAACGCTACAGCGGGAACATTCTCTAAGGCGCCCTGACCGGTGCTTCTAGATGCTTTTTGGCAAGCTTGACGGCACACCATCGTATTGACTCCATATCAAAGGCAATAGCGGTGGTAGTGAGATATTGCGGGGATGCTGTGCTGCTCAGGGACCTAGAAGACTTGCCTTTTAAGGAACCATAAATTCTGGTCCATAGAAGACAATATCAAGCGATCAGCCTGTGCCCTGAAGTCTGAAATGCACAAGCAGGTCAACAACAGAATGGTTGGAAGTATGAAAGTATCTTGAAGATTACCATTGACTAGGCCTTTAGATTTTCGCAACGGCCTAGTCAATGGCCAGAACTAAACCTAATTGAGTTGTGGCGGGAGCAAAAATGATCAGTTCATGCTCAAAAACCTACATGTATTGCAGAGTTCAAACAGTTCTGTATGGAAGAGTGGGCCAAAATTCTTACACATTTAAGAGACTGTACTAAAGGAAGTGAATGTTGGCAGATGTTGCACAACCAGATACTGAGTTTATATGGGCAACTATGTTTTAACAGGGGGTATTGGATGACTTTGATCATTAAATACGAATAGAAAAACAAGTGTAATTCGATTACTAAAATACAGAAAGAGAAAATCAGAAAGGAGATATACTTTAAGGCAATGCAAGTCTGTACACGTGTATAGTAGTTATGTGAAAATTTCACCTTGTCCTTGACATTGAGCAATAACAACAAAGATAAGAGGGAAATTGTATCATTCACAAGACTTCAAAACAATAACAAAGTGCTATTATTAACTCAAAGGAAATCAAAGGATGACATTTTTCTAGCATTTATTTCATGTCCCGCTTCACAGTGAGGTGCAGCTGTTTTGATGTAGTTATCTGATAATATGCACTCAATGCAAGTGCATTTGTCAGGGGTCCCTTTCTTGCCAAACATGAAACACTTAAGAACAAAGCCATTAATCAATATATTGAGAGCAATTCTGCTGATTTCTCTCCATGAGAAGGCAGACGTTATCTCAAGGTCTTAGAACTTCACCTCATGCAGCCATTTTTTCATTGGGAGGGATTTACATATGAGTAAAAAAATAAAGTAGGTTGTGTCAGTCCATTTTTCACAATGAATGTCTAATCTCATACACTAGTTTTGGATTGTTATTGTAACAGCCGTTCCTAACCCTATTGGGCATATGTTCCCATTCCCAGTCTCTGTGTTCCACAAAGATTTGCGTTTAGGTCACAAGTCTGTAGCTTAAACATTGCCTGGCATGACATAGCATCCCACACAAACACAACACCCATAGACATGCCACATTACTAGACAAAATAAAACAATTCATTCCAGCATGCTTTTAATCTTACCTAAAAAAAATATATAAGATAACACTAATATTTTATCATCATTTTTACTTTCTTTTTTCCTTCCTATTTTTTTACACCATATAGATTTATTGTTTTATTATTATCTAAATGTATTTTGATTTTTATTGTGTGTAAAGCACTTTGTACTAGAAATGCGCTATACAAATGAAACTGGTATTAACATAAAGTGGCTGCGTTAAGATTTAGCACACAGTGCTATTGTGTGCTAAATCTTAAACGGCCATCATGGGCCACACCGACAGCCACTAGGCGCCACCAGTGGCACAGCAGCCTAGCAATGAAAATCACTGGCCTAGCGCAGCATTTAGCTAAAAATATTAAAACAAAGCAGAATCTAACGCAGTGTCCTCACTCATCATCATCCGTTAGGAGCAGTGTTGGAGGTAACACGCTTTAAAGCAAAGTGTTACATAGGTCAGACTACTTTCTAATGGTAAGGAGTAGCATATGGTGTTAGTTATTTATGTTATCCCTTACTAGTTAATTTTCATGAAACATTAATGGATTATGCACATTATTGCAAAGAGATTTAAGCGTTTGGGAACACCTGGACTCTATCTACGGAGCCATGCTGTTGTAATATCTGCAGAATGTGGTTTGACATTGTGTTGTCAAAATAAGCAAGGCCTACACAGAAAAAGACATTGTCTGGATGGCAGCATATGTTGCTCCAAAACCTGTATACACTCACCTAAAGGATTATTAGGAACACCATACTAATACTGTGTTTGACCCCCTTTCGCCTTCAGAACTGCCTTAATTCTACGTGGCATTGATTCAACTAATAATCCTTTAGGTGAGTGAATATTGTTCAACATTAATGGTATCTTCACAGTTGCGCAAGTTCACCAATTCCACCAGGTTTAGTTTTTTGGCACTGAACAACTTTTCCAATCTTTTGTTGCAGGCATCAAATTCAAAGTGGACATATATTTTTCAAGAAACAGTTAACATTTCTCAGTATCAACAATTGACATGTTGTCTTTGTACTATTTTCTACTGAATATAGGGTTCAAAATATTTGCACTCTTTCCATTTTACACAGCGTTACACCTTTTTGGAAACAGGGCTGTAGAATCAAAGGACTTATCTTAAAGTAACTAAGTAACCTAACACCTTACTTTCTATAGCAAGTAACTAAGTAAGATAACTAGATACTGTACGGGAACTGTAACTACTAACTGTAATTAGTCACTTTTGAAAGCAGTGTTCCCCAACACTGATCAGGAGAAGTGAATGGGAAGAATAAAAAACAAGTTATGCCCGATAAGACATTTGGGGTCTACATTGTTCTCTTGCATTATGTTAATAGTAATCTACCACATTTGATGAACATGCTGGCTACAGCAAGTAGGTATTAGACCATCTAGCATGTTTCCCAGCTTGTCACCAACTGGACAGCACAGACTTGCTGAAATAAAACAGAAACCACATCCCGTGGCTACTGAAAGTTGTCGACACAAAACCTGGTTGTCTTAACCAAGAAAAGTTATTTCTTGGAGTTAGTCGTATCGCATGTTCCCCAAAGACTACCAGAAAGCCCTGAAGTGAAGCTGGCTAATACTGCCAACTCATCCCTGCTGGCACCGGGCAAAGCCGGGGAGGCATAGTTAGGGCATATTGCTTTGCCTGGAGTTCGTCATCATGCCCAGCCATTTGGCCACATTCAATGCCAATGGGTGTTATTGCCAAGCATGAAATTTGCTGCAAGTGCTAGGTGTGTGTGTTCTTTTTTAATTAGACAGAGGGGATGAGCATTATTTCATTAATTATTATGGCCAATAACACCATGTACTGGTTTGCCAAGAAATGGACTAAGCTTCAGCCACATCTAGTGTGCCAACATGTCTCAGAAGAGCAGTGGAAAGACCTTAACCAGCAGGACGTGTTGCTTTCTATTGCAGCGATACTGAGATTATGGTGCTTTTTAATGATGGTGAAAGTACTGCCTGTTCATTCCTTTACAGTATCCCAGTACATAAAATTCCTTCTAGAGAAAGTGAACCCTCAAAAAAATAAAAGATAAAATTAAGTATTATAATATTACATTTTGTATTGTAGTAACTAACGAACAAATGGCCACAAAGAAAGTTAACATGATCATCTCATTTTGCCATCATAACACCACTGTGCTGCAATTTATCCTTTTGTGTTCTGCCGTGTTACACTTCAATACAGGGAAAAGCGCCCAGACTTTCACCCCATATCCAATGACAGAAACCAACTAGCACCAATTAAAACTAGGGTAAAACGTTCCACCCTTCGGCTGTAAGTCATACAGAACACCAGGAGCAGAGATATCAGGTTAGCGAGGGCTGAATGGCCCGGACACGCGCTCGTTGGCAGGACTGTTATCCGAACAAGGGTGGACCTGAAATAGTGTATTATGTTACACATCCCACTGAAAGTCTCCTCTTTCATGAGACAGGACTCTGGACCAGTACTCAGGCTCAGTTGACCCACGCCACTCAGTTGACCCACGCCACTCAGTTGACCCACGCCACTCAGTTGACCCACGCCACTCAGTTGACCCACGACCCTCAGTTGACCCACGACCCTCAGTTGACCCACGACCCTCAGTTGACCCACGACCCTGAAGGATGCATCCCTACGTCTTCCTCAAACAATAAAAGGCAGAAGACTGAATGAGGCGAATCAACAGCACCTACCTTCAAGAGGTCCGCCGGGAAATCCTGTCCACCATTCAATCCCTCCAGGTTGTTGATGAATTCCTGGCACGTCATCTTCTTCCCGATATTCTAAAAAGCGTTGGAAACATTGGTTATCACTGGGATAACGTGAGGAGATCTCTGTCTATCAGCTCTTGTATCAGCCTTCTGAACTTACAAACAGGTGAAGCGGCCCATGATCATGACTTGTGGATTAAGCGCATTGTCCCTGCTGTTTTTGATCAGAAGCAGTTCAGACTTTTGACTGTACCGGTCTACACCATACTAAGTCACATTTCATATTTTGTGATGATCCCAAAGAGAACCGCCCCAGTAAGGGAAGCCGCTGCATTGAAAATGCTAAATCACCTGTATTTCTGTCCAAAATAGCTCCTGTCCATAAATCCAAAGACTAAGTGGATAGTTGCTACATTTATGTCTACATAAGGCCAAGCTACTACATCTTCGGAATCATCCATTATTCATAGATAGATTTTCATTCGGCAGACTTCTGAACCAGCACCACGTCCAGAATTCAAATGAGGACATCAGGGGTGGAGAGGGAGTGGCATTCCATGAAAATGAAAGATATAATCACTTGGCTCCCATCGGAGGAGACCATTTAACCAAATTGAATAGATTGTTGCAGAGGCAACAATTACGATGCCGCATGGACAACAGTGCACCGGGGGGGGATTTAAAGTCCGAGCTGAATGCAGGTGCAATCCAATACTATCTTCATTCAATACATCAGATTAACTTCTAATAAACCAGCACTGTGAAAGAGCTCTAAAAGCCTGTTGTGAAGACAACCTAAACGCATACTGTGAGCACATTCAACAGGTTCTTGACAATGCTCATCACCCAGTGTTACAACACACTCGTATCACCAGCAAAGGCACCCCAAGGCCTTTCGGCTCAACATAAGAAATGACTACAGACAAAATGTTCTCCAATAGGTCGTTTATTATGTTGGCGACGAGATTTTTAAAAAAGGCAACACAGAGCAGGCCTTAATCTGTGGACCAGCTGACTCTGTGTTTGCTAAAAGCGCACAAGGATGGCTTGCAACTCAAGCCTATGCAGTTCATCGTGGGGTGCACAAATAAAAACTGCATTTTATTGATTTTCTCTGATATCAGCACGACGCCAAAAACCACCCGTTTCCTACGCAATATCCCCATGGCCCCAGGCCTTACCACCTCGTCCCTTTTTAACTTGTTAAACATTTTATTTTTAGTGCCCACACCGTCCGCGGACTTGAGTCCTTGTGATGTCTGGAAGGCGAGGACTAACAGTGCAGTGGCAGCGCGCACTCCATAATTTGTCCATAGCACCAATGACCACACTTGGCTTTGTCACCCTGACAACATAAAAACACTTGTGTGGACTTCAAATCGACTGACAGCTGGTGGTTTTCACCAAAGGCTCTCTGGGAAAACAAAAACAAAAAGAACAAAGACATGGGTTTGGATGAAAGAGTCTCTCTTGGCCGCGTACGGGGCCTCAAGTGGCTGCTGGGTAAATGCACATGTCCACACAGTGAGTGTCTCAGGCAGACTTTGGGACAGGCAAAAAAAGCTAAAGCTATATTTCTCATATTTATAATTTACAGATTCATTACATATGCACAGACTGTTGGATATACAGAATCCATAAAAAAGGCTAAAAAAAACTTTTGACAAAAACCATTTAGTATTTTCCTTCCAATTTTTGAAGAGGCAAAGAAGGAAGACCTCTCAATGCTCCTTTGCCTGCCACTTAGTTTAACTAGTAGGCTATAGTGACAGCTGTTGTCCCAGAATGCCCAAGTTACATCCCTGAAGCATTGCTGTAGACTTCAAAGCAGTGTTTCCCAATGATGGCAAAAATCTTTGAAATGGAAATACATTTGACCCACTATTTTATAGGGCCTTAAACAATATCAAACATGCTATTTAGCAATTCACACCAACTTGTATTACACATGAGAATATATTTATATATATTTATACAAGTCTGTATCCATTCCAAAGCAATTTGGCATTAGGAGTTCAGTTACTAAATAACTACATTAAAAAAATTTTAGGTGCACGTTGGCCACCTTCTGCCACTAGAAGTGTACTCTGTGAATTCACTGACAGGATAGCCTTACGACAGATAATCGTAGGAGATCCGGGGCTGTGGAGTTCAGTTAGATTCTCTTTAAAACAGGTGAGTTGAAGAAATTGACTTCTTCAGGTGAATCAAGTACCATGGGTTTGAGTCCTGTTGGAGAAAAGTTTGCCCGCCCTTAAAGCATAGCCATGTTTGTTTTTCAACTGATTTCTATAATTCACAGACCGGGCCCGTATAGTCAAAAATAAATGTTTCACTTAGACTGCCTAAATAAAAAAGGTAAAACTGTTTTACCTATCGAAACAAACGGGGGCCGAATTGTTTTGACCAAGTCCCATTCTAATGGAGGAGCTGAAATATGTTTCATTGGGATGGTGCATAGGGCCCATACAGCCAGCATTAGTCATCCTTTTCTTCAAGCGCCAGTCTGAAATGGGACACACAAAATACCTTTCATCCCTCACAAAGTTGCAGTGTTTGACAGCTAGCCTAACTGCCCCCAAAATTAGAAGTATAGCTAGGATTTCTTCGGCGCACGCGTCTGCCTGACAGGCTTGGTGTCAGGGTGTTGATCAGACAAAGGTCTTGACAGGCCCCTGATGAGTAGAAAGCCACCAGCAGTACACAGTAAAGGGAGGGAAGACTTCAGACTGAGACCTTTTACACCAACACAAGTTGCTTTAGCAACAGTCAATGTTATTTGATCGTGGACATTTCAAAAATACCCCCGCTGTGTGAGAGGGGTGGATAACATGGGCTGAACAGAGACCCTTTAAACCTACTGAGCCCAGCACTTCTGATGAACAATAGGGAACGTGAACCAGCTGTCCTCTAAAAGAAAACGGATCTGGTCAACAGTCACCACTTCAGCATCCATTCATCACCATGGTCTCCTTACGGAGGACATTTCAGGCCCAGAAGGGTCTCAGGGATGAACTTATAGCATAAAGCTTCACTTCTACGAACCGCTCAAAATGAAAACACAAAATTCAATAGAAGTCAGAAATGAGGCTTCTAGTTCTGAGGGTGTCAAAACAATGCATGGAGTTCCAAATAATACAATTATCTTCAAGGCACAAGCTTAAATGGCAGAATAACTTTTTTGTAAGCAAAACAGCATACCTAACACACACACACACACACACACACACACACACACACAGGGACTTACATGGCCATGAAGGTCTGAGTTCAATAGCATCAGCGCGCATGTAAGGCAATGGGCTCCATCTGCAAAGATCAAACACATTGTTGAAGGCTAACTTCCCAGGTGCCTGTTTTCACTATCAACTGTGCTTTATTATTGTAAATGTACATTGACAGACACTTCATCGTTTGCACGTTGACTATTTGAGGAGAAACGAGGGGCAGAGGTTGAGGCGGGCGTGTATGAATCGCCCAGAGGAAAGGGTATGGCAAGATAAAGACGCCGCGTTACATTTCTCCTACACAGTTGAAATGTGTCATCTTACCCATGCAGATCTATAAAGAGACTCTAGATATGCACAAGTACCCCCCGATGATGATGACGACGGAGACCACACAATCCATCTCTACACAGGGGCCAGAGTGTAACATCACTTCCATGGCAACCGTCTTGGCAACCAGAGGACCGTTTTAGCTTTTACCCACCTACTGGTCAGAGAGGCTTGTTGTTACCAAGATGGTTACTATGGAGACATGGATGGGTACCATAGACTATACACTGGATGATGAAGACAAGGCAAACGCATTTTATAATACCGACATGGATAGACAGACTAGTCTAATGCAGCAGAGGCCAATAAAGCAACGTCTATTTGATCATATTGATATAGGCTTTTGTCAGAAATACTAGTCCCAATACCACTACTGAGCCGATGAAGTGGAGTTCATGGGTTGAGCCTGTCGCACGCACTTCCTCGTTAAAAAGACCACGCGATATGAAAAAGACATGACATGACAGGCTTGGGTGCAGGTGTACATTAACCACAGAAATTATTTCTTAAAAATCCCAATTACCTTGTGAAGAGATGACTGCGGGGTTACATTGATAGTACCTATTGGAAAAGTGGATCAAAACCCGCTCTCTCTCCTGGGTTTCGCCCATTAGTGCAAAAGCTTTTAAGAAAGATCTAAGGGAAGACAGAAGCAACAAGTCAGAGGAAATGAGGTGCACATCATGAATCAATATCAGAGCTCATCAAAAATGCCCCTGGGAGAGGCAAAAACTGCTGATCGTGTCAAAATGTAATTTATTTGGGGGGAGGCTGACCCTCTGTGAAATAGTTAAAGGAATGCCTCTCTTATCCATGCTTACAACATTTAAGAAAACTGACAACAATGAGACAAGTGGTTACCTGAGAGACTGGTCCAACGGCATCCCTGTAAAATCAAAAAAAGTGAGGTACTCTTCGGCGACCATCTTGCTGAAGTCATTGCTGTAACACACAAAAGGCAATGGTGTCAAGATACAGACCAAAGGCCACAGTCAGTCAATTCGTTGAAGAAACTACTGCCTTAACCTCATCCCCAGGCTATTACACACAGTGCATTTGAACTGGGAGAACCATCCATTTTAAGTTGGCCTTGATGGAAGGACTCTACTAATTTACATTTCTGTCATTATTCAATGTTAGCTAATAACAATGATGCAAGGCGTGGCTCCAAATTCCAGAAGGACTGGCAGTGGTTACTTACAAAAACTTTTCCCAGTGAGTTATGACTGGAAAAGAAAAATGCCCTGCTTTCCTGCTACTTAATTAACAGACGACATGTCCGAGCTAGCAAGCTAATGGCCTCAGCGAGAACAAAGTGTACCATGTTAAAAATTTGGTAATGTGTCTCTCACTGGTCGAGGAAGCAGCCCCAGTAAAACATTAGCAAACTAGCTAAAGCAAGGGTGTCCACCAAATTTGTGTTTGACAATGTCAGAGCATTTCCAAGTCCTAGTGTAATTTAGACAAAACAATTAGCCTGTTTATACACATTAGCCCTGTACACATGTAATGCATGAATTACAAGAAAAGCCCTCTCAAACAAATTGTGTATCCTATATTTCTGGTACGGCATGCAGTTTGCACATTTACTGACAGAATAGCATCAAAGTCCTGGCAGATTTGCACGCACACACACGCAGGCACACACACACGCACTATAGGGTCAAGGAATGTGGGCTATTACAGTTTGTATAGGGCCATGATAGTCTGGTGGGCTATTACAGTTTGTATAGGGCCATGATAGCCTGGTGGCAGTGGATCACTTTCAAACATATTGCAGCACACATGACTTTTGCACAGCTTTTTATTCATTGCTAGCTTGAAGGGAAAACCCTTGCGTTTCTAATAAACACCCACTCAGTACCAGATTCAAATCAACAAATGATTTACAGTAGAGGAAGACAAATAGAGAATTAAGACTCCATTTTCTTCTAGCTTTATCTGGGGATGAAGAGTCACAGAACCATGTAGGAGTTGGTTTCCTTGGCGACAAAAAGAACACCAAAAAGCAGCATGCATCTGGCGGTCAGTTCCTGTTCGGAACATTCCAATAATCACAATGCAGTTGAACAATGTATTTAACAACCTTGTGTAAACTATACTTTCAAGCAGAATTGCGCAGCGGCTTCTTCAATTTATTTTGGACTTGGAAATAAAAACTGCCTGCCTCATGACATTTTCTAATCCGGCCTACCCTATCAAAGCCTATAATATGCCTTTTCAGTCCAATGTCTGTAAAAAAAAAAAAATGAAATAAACACTATATAGCATCAAAACATGGTTACAGATATAATGATGCAATCAGCGATGATCAGTCCTTGCTCTTTGATGGAGCGGTTTCGTTTGCAAAGCTTTTTTTTTTTTTTTTTACTAATGACTGAAGCTTTAAATAGATGAAGAAATGAAACACTTGATGAAGATCAATTTTACAAAGAGTCAGAAGCTTCATCCGACATGCACGCACAGACATCAAACATCTGGGATTAGGGGGAGTGTCTCCAATCGTAGCACACAGAGCTTGAAACGCCAGGGCGGTGTGGTTCTCATTCCCCCTGGGGAGCAATATGAATAATGTATGCACTCTACTATAAGTCGTTCTAGATAATGAACGGTCTGCTAAATGACTACAATGGTGATGTACAATTTGAGGAGGTCAGGTCACCCAGGCAGTGCAGGTAGGTGGCTAGTTACCTGTGTGTTTGAAACTGATGCCTGTGGAGTGTATGCAGGGGGAGGAGCTCCCACGCCATGTGGGAGGAGCTCCTATGCTGCAAGGGAGGAGCTCTCTAAAAGCAGGCATACGTACGTAGTGTACAATAGATTTCCCACCACGCTCATGAAAAACCCACAGCCAACATGGATGACAATTTAAACTACAGTGCCCTGAGAGCTTGATAATGCCTTACTGAAATATGCTAATGAACCCTTTAATTAAACTTGTTCTGCATGATTTTCTAAGTGTAATTCAAATGAGGACAATTGGTGGTGATTAACTCATTTGCCCTAATTCCTTCCTCCCTTTACTTTTCTTACCCCTGACATGCAAAATACACAGCCAATAGAAAAAATGACAAATCAAGGGAACTCAAATGTAAATTACCCTAAGACACAAAACACCACAACTGGATGAGACCTGAAGCCATGGTGTCCAAACAAAAGAAGGAAAACACACTAACATTAATTTTACATCCCACAGCATGAGGAACATTCTCCATTTACAATCATACACGTTTTTACTGTATTGATACAACACCTCCGTTGACTTTCTTAACCGAATAACCACATTGTACGCGGCCCTGCTCCTGGTGCTTCCCACGAAGCACCACCAACCAGATCAGAGCGGCCATTCACAACATTCTCAGGACTCCAGATTGACCACACATACAAATTACCAAATGCCTGTGGCCCCCCCCCCTAGACTTAGGAGCCACAACCCTGTCTGATGCCTAAGAAGTTTCCCATCATTCCCTGCCTTACGCCGAGTTCTCTGCAGCAATTCTGTTCCCAAGGTCGAATCTATGGCTAACAAAGAAGGTAAATACTTTGTATTAAGAGATTTAGAAATTTGGGATTTGAGTGTTTGTATTTTCCCAAATGGAAGTATGGGTTTCTAAACTGATGGTGTGTCGACATAGAGGTAGTTGTTTCATTCTAGCACTGACTTTGTTGACAGCTACTTCACTTTACTCAAGTGTATTTATTACAGAGTTGTCTCACCTAGCAATCTTAAGACGAATGGACTCACAGTAATTCACTCCGCATCAGAGTGACTGCTAAATGACTTAAGTTTAAACCATTTATATATATGGTCCAAGTGGCTAAGTGGGAAGTCAAATTCATACCTGGTACTAAACTAAGCTTACTACCGAACACTGTCAAAACACATGCCTTATGTCCTCTTTATTACAGTAGCTACATTTAGAGTATTGCTCAATAACTCTAAATAGCAACCATTTACCAAGTAGAAACAATAGTAAAGTCTATGTATCTTTCACTAAAAAGGTTACGGAGGGTGAATCTATTGACATTTTTGAGAGTTTTCACACTTGCTTTAATGGTTGTTGCCCCAAATCTTATCACTTTACCATTTAGTAATTTCACAACATAAGCCATCTAATAGGGTCAAATTACATTACTAGAAACATTTCAGTTACACGGCCATTGATCTGCTTTAATCATGACTGGTGTTGGAAAAACAACATTAAAACAGATCTGGAATCAGGCTGCCAACCTGCTGATGTTTAAAAATATTGATTGTCAAATTCTGTCTAAAATCAGACTAACAAGCTGACACATTGAAAAAAAAAAAACATTATAATCTTTGTAGAACTTTATTCTGTAAGACAAAAACCGGTTCAGAACATTTCTTGTTGCTGTTTGAAGACATCCGAGGAACACGACTTGGTCACAGAACAGGTACAGAAGCAGGCCAAACTGTACGACATCCAGGGGACTCAGTTGCAATAGTTATTCAGGTCAAAGATGCTGCAGGGCTTGTTACAGCACTCGTCCACGATGCCCCTCTTGACCATCACCTCCATCTGGCTATCGAAGGGATACTCCACAACCTTGCTCTCCTGGGCCGACTTGGGCGATAAGAACCATGCAAGGTGATCCGCGTCTCTCTTTGGGCTGTAGGAGAAGAAGCCTTTCTCTCCGCATACCAGGAAGAGGGCTTCCACCAGGTGAGAGCCGCACAGGCGCTGGGGGGCGGCGGCAGCGTCCACGCCGGGGGAGGAGGTGAGAGCCAGCAGCACCAGAAGAGATGCAGCAGCCTGGAGCCAGAGGGCCATGGTGACGGAGGGCTGTGGTGGAAGTGGAGGTGGCGGAAGAGAAGCTCTGGAGAGTAGCAGCAGACCGGCTGAAGAGGAGAGTTGCTTGAGGCCAAACAACCGGGTCCTTCCCCCCATTTATACCCCAGGCCTCGCCCAAGGGTCCTTGGCACTTTAACATTGTCAGCGGAAAAAAAAGGTGTCACTCCGGGCGATTGAATGCCGAGTGGCGATCCAATTGCTCACCTCGTTAGGCATTGTTTGCCTTACTAAGTGACATTAGCGGTGCAGACGGAGGGCCATTGAAAGGGGCCTTGCTGAGGGGAGAAGTGACCCAGAAATTAACAGAATCCCACCTACCGAACCGGCCACATTTTAGGTACACAAAAGGTGTTTGAAAAAGGATGGTGAGTGCGGAGACAGCTGGAGGTTCCAGGAAGCAGTGTTATGAGAAAGCTTCAGGCACTTGAAACCTATGAAAGGGGAAGGAACTTGGTTACCAAGTTCTGTTGAAGTGACCGCGATATGTTTGCTCATTAGCTCAAACAAACACTGAAGGCAAGAGTCAGATCTTTGTGACATCTTCTTCCATGATGCACTTCCATGTCTCGGTTAAACCTAAGTCTGCTTTATCAGATTTCCACTGACAAGATCTCTTATCAACAGGTGTCAACCATGCTCATTCGCAACTTTCCGCTTCTTTTGTTCAAGCATGTCACATCGGTTCAGATTAGTCATGAGTCATATAGAAGACTAATACTTGTAAAAAGCAGAACCAATGGTGAAGTTAATTAGGTTATCATTTATTTCTGGTGACCGTCACCACTCACACATCCACCCTAATGCAGGCACAAAGGATGCACATCCACCCTAATGCAGGCACAAAGGATGCACATCCACCCTAAGCCTAGGCACAAAGGATGCACATCCACCCTAATGCAGCCTAGGCACAAAGGATGCACTGACACAAAATGAGAGCAATTTTTCTACCTGTTACAGATGGAAACATTTACCATGTAATCCATTCCAGTGAGTAATGTTCCCACTAAGTTGGGAGCATGAACTGCCATGCAGCGCCTTCCAGACTGGAGTAGAAAATAAATGACAGCAATCGCAGATGCACGAGATTGACCTCCTAACTTCTCCCTATCCTCGTTTGCTCTAATGTGATCAGACCAAACGTATCGGCCCCCTTTTCAATGCCACGACCAAAAGAAACCCAACTTCGCACGGCTGAGTCTGTGATTTTGTTCGCCGTAAGCAATTACAGTTTATTTTAATTTTGTAAAGTGGTTCTCTTGCAACATGCCATTTCATTTATCTCATAAAAAATATGGTATGATGATTTAAAAGTGCTATTGGGTTTGGTTCAAGGGATGCCCAGATCACAAAACCGTTGCGTTTCCATTCACTAGACGACCAGTAATGGGCAATGCAAATGATTCAAGGGATCACTGCCAGTGAGTGAGATATAGAAGTGCTTCATTCATAGCTTGACTAATCCTGCTCTGATTGATGCCCGTTATTTACTTAATTCATTGTTGTCTAGGACTGCTAGTCAGAACCATTTAAATACTTCTCTATTCCCACTAGCCTAGTTCAACCCTGAGCTGTCGATGGAGCAATTTGTCACTGTTCTCCAAAATCACATTCTTAAAAGAGGTGTTGTTAAGTTTCTCCCAGGCTGTTTTCAATTACTTTGAGTACTAAAGCCTCCCTGGTTGCTTCAGCGGGAGTTGTCCTTGTAGTTTTTACGAACACTCTCCATCCCATAGACGCGACCCTTCAAATCTTGTGCTCACAGACAGCAGACCAACAACCCATGTGGAATAACTACACTCTGGCACCAACCGGAACCTTTGAGCTGCTGTCAACAAGGCCGTGTTTATCCCAGCCTAAGCTGACCGTCAAGTCCTTGACTTTCTGGCTCTGACGGAGAAATGGATTACCCCAGAAAACATAGTCACTGCAGCTGCTCTCTCTTTATCCAACTGTTTTCCCCATGGTCTGAGAGCCTGATGGTGGTGTCGGAAAACAGCTACTCATCTCTCCAAAGTAGAGAGATTCTCTCTTCCTCTTTGCTCACCTGTTTTTATCCTCTCTATAATATCATCATGTCCCTTTCATTGACGTCACCCGTTGTCGATCAGGGGCCCTTGGCAACTTGACACCTTGATGAAGTCACTTCCTGGCGGTCGTTCACCAACAATAAATATTATTATCGGGCAACTTCAACCTCCGTTGGCCTTTAATTAATTTCCGCTATGTCATGGCAAAACCCATGGATCAGCAGGCGAGTTAGAGAGCATTGGAGTGGTGGACTTCAGTAGGCTCATAATGCTAATTCCCCCCAGGGCTGTGTTCTAGGCACTCTCCTGTTCTTCCGATACACAAAGTCACCTGACTCACTCGTTTCCTCACATGGTCTCTCCTATAACAGTTGACAATGGTTCACTGACACATGCATCTTCCCCTACCTTCTAACATGCCTGGCAGACATCGGTATTCAGGCCCACCATCTCAAGCTCAGCCTCGAATAGACATACCTCGATGGGAGCCATGACAACACCCTGTCCTCGAAACATCAAGTCGGCGACTTTCTCTGGCGGGTTTACGCTCGATAATATTCGTAGAGTACGACAGGAAACGCATACCAGGGGCGGAAGGGTGTGTGCTGTACAGCAGCATAAAAGGGCCTTGCAAGAGGAGCTGGCCGGCCGCAATAAAATAAAAAAAAACCGGAATAATCTATGGAATCCAAAATAGTCCTGAAACATTGGCACTCCAAAATGGTGCCCCATTTCTCCTTTAGTGCACTACATTTCAGCAGGACCAAAGGACTCACCTCTAACAGAGCGCTGTGCAAGGCAATAGGGAGGCCTTTGGGATGTGGCATAAAAATGATGAGGCCACAAATATGCAAGTTGAGTAAGCGAAAAGACAAAAGCCTGTTAGACAGTTACGGTGGCTTTTCAACCGGGGCTATTTTAGTGCCAGCATGCAGAAATAACTCTTGGATTTCTACATGTGGAGGTCTCCTAGCAATGAGATATCTGGATTGTTTACGTTAACTTTCACCCGTGAGAGTAGTATTTTCAGCAAAACCTTTGCTGTCAACTACATGATCAGATACACAAGATTCAAGTGAATCCAGCAACAGTGAGCCAGTGAAAGAGTGCAAACTTGAAAAATGTTTTACTTTATCAATCAATACACAGATCAGTGATAAGACTACCTTAAGGAAGGGTGGGAATCAGTGTTCCGGAATGCAATTATTGCGTGGAATATCTTCAGCTACCTGGTCAGTGTTCAAAACAAGCCGCTACAAAATATTCCTGCAGTTAACTGAATGATGCTTATGACTCTGGCAATGAGCATATTTTCACTTGCTTTATGGGGAATAAAATTGGTAGTAAATAAAGTATTTCTGACATTTAGTTCAATAGTTATACCATTTCAGCAACGCACACCAATGGCAGCAACATTGCACAGCAAATGACTGAACAGCAAATGTAACGGGTTACAGGTTTGTGTTTACCCATTATCTTGGTTACCATTTTCTTTTCTGGTTTGCTTATCGTTTGGTATGAGCACAAGGGAGTGGCAACCCCCGTATAGAGAACAGGTCATAACACAGCCCACTAGTAAGGCGTTTTTGAAAAATCCCAGTGCAATATATTTTTTACGCAACTTCACGGATTGTTTCTGGGTTATTTACATAGTTCTGCTATTAACGTTTGGTGATTTTCTGTTTCAGTTAGCATGAGTTTGAGCTTTAACAGCTAGCGAAGACATAAACCTAAGGTCACCCTAAGGTCGGGTTCACGCTAGCGAGTGTCTGTGGGAAAAAATCCATCACAGACTCAAGTGCTGTTGTCTCCATTACCACGGTAACCTTGTGATATTTGAAGGGACAGCTGAAAAAGGATCACCTGTGATATTTTAGGTTAGATTAGGTTTATCTTGCAAATTGGAAAAATAACCACATTACTTGTTAATTCAAATACATAATGCTTCGTTTTGTGCTTCCTGACAGGTGGATATACTTTTAATCTCCCTGTCACAGTGGCTGGTGGCCCAAAGGGTTAATTTTAGGCACTGCCACCAACCTCAGAACAAAGCACTGAGAATTACTTTATAAATTACTTGGTAATTTGATTACTCCCATGCTCGCTAGTGTCTCTCAACAGATTATGTAAGGGGTGCAACCACATCACGGATGGGTGAAGCCCATGGCAATGTTAGCCTGGGGCGGATTTCATTTTAAAGGTGTATGAACAGTTCTCCAGGGTAGCGGAACCGACCCCATCCTGTTTAATCTCCTGGCAAAGTGCTCGGCCACCAAAAGCCCGGAGAAAACTTGGAGTTGGTGTCAACGTCGCAGGGCATGGCACACTCACTTCTTTCCAAGGTGTTTGGCCACGTCGGAGCGACGGAAGCCCTCCAGGTGGTAGAGGCGTCTGGCAAGGCGCTGGGCTGCCTCCTGGTCCCCGCGGTTACCATTGTGCAGCATGTCCGTGCTGTCCTTCAGCCGCTCCGCACCGCCCATCTCTGAGTCCCAGTCCGACAGCGCCGTCTTTGGGCCCACATCGCTGCCGGGCGAGCAGGAAGGAATATAAGGAGAGAAAACAGGAAGGAGAGAACAGAGAGAACAGAGAGAACAGAGAGAGAGAGAACAGAGAGATCAGAGAGAGAGAGAGAGAGAGAGAGAGAGAGAACAGAGAGAGAGAGAAAACAGAGAGAAAACGGGAGAGTTAATGAGGGAGATGGTTATCAGGGCACAGATCAACCAAGCCCACACATTACCAGGGGACATAAATGACCCGGGGCCAACCCATCGCCTGCATGTGGAAATAAACAGTCACACACACAGACACACACACACAACAAATCTGTTTCTTATTGGACATTCAGGTGGGCACCGGTATGTTGGTGCCCGTTGGCTTTTAGTATTGGTTTCTGGAAAATAAACCCCAGAACAGAGTGGATGGTTGGTGGACCAGAGCTGGCTCTCTGAAGACTTCCAGTCAACAACATGACCTCGATAAGGTGACCATAAAACATCTGCAGGTTTTCCTGAGGGCCGATATAAAGATACACTGGCAGAGATAGAAAAAGGCATCCACAATGCCTCGTTTGTTTCCTGTTTCAAATGGAAGGCAACCGAGCACATCCCTCACGAGGACCAGAATTAAGAAAGATAAAACTATCTTCCTGTATCAAGCACCAAGTTTGACCCATCTATTCCACAAAAAAATTTAACTATGGGTACGTGTTAATGATTACCTTTCATCAACTCATTGTGAAATTTCGGAGCCATCTGATACATAATGCCCAAAAATCCTCTTAATTCATTGGCACTCCTGCCGGCCTGCCGTTTGAAATGTTTCAATTACACCCCCCTGAAGATGTGCATTCGATTGCGCTGACAGTGTTGGGGATTAAGTGTTAACTTGGCAGTTTGCCTTTCATTCTTAACAAGGACAATTGCTTTTACCTGCAAGAAAGATCATGTCAGTACATGAAGTCACTGCCTAATAAGACAAAGACGCAGCGGGTGTGGATTTTCATATTAATATTTCAAATAATCACATTTTTTACCAGGTAAAATGGCAGATAGTGTATTGCTGATTACACCACCAGTGAGAAGTTTGTGTTCCCTCCCTCTCTCAGGGACAGAACACTTTCACCATGCCTGCTCAGGTATGTGATCTAGTAACTTTTCAGGTAGGGGTCTTACACTGTTTACCGGGGGGCAGAGCCACCGATGTAGCCGCAAATCTGGGTTTGGTGCTAGAAAAGTATATAACTTGCAAGTACAGAGATGTTGTTATTCACGTTGGTACCAACGACGTTAGGATGAAACAGTCAGAGGTTACGAAGCAGAACATAGCATCAGCGTGTAACTAGCTAGAAAGATGTGTCGGCATCGAGTAATTGTCTCTGGCCCCCTCCCAGCTAGGGGTGGTGACGAGCTCTACAGCAGACTTGTTCAACTCAATTGCTGGCTGAAAACTGAGTTCTGGCTCTATTTTTGGGACTCTCCCAGAAATTGGGCATGGCCTGATCAGCTGAGGAGCGACGGACTCCATCCTAGCTGGAGTGGTGCTCTTCTTTTATCTAGGAACATTGACAGGAGTCTCACTCCTATAGCCTCACCATGAGATAGGGTGCAGGTCAGGCCGCAGGCTGTTAGCCAGCCTGCTAGCATATCAGAGTCTGTCAATAGCATAGCCAGAGTAGTTAGTACAGTTTTACCTATTGCCACTGTGACTCTGATATGCTTCCAAGCTGAAAAAAGTTAAACAAGATTGTGCTAACAATGGCAACCTTAAGATAAAGCCTTCCTCTACCTTGGTCACAAACAAAAATGACTGTATCAACTCGTATCTCAAAATGGGAATCCTAAATGTTAGATCCCTTGCTCCAGAGGCAGTTGCAGTAAATTAATCTCTGATCATAAACTAGATGTTGTGTGAAACGTGGCTAAAGCCTGATGAATTTACTGCCCTAAATGAAGCCTCTCCTCCTGGCTATACTAGTGATCATATCCCCTGTGCATCCCGAAAAGGAGGGGGTGTTGCTAATATTTATGACAGTAAATATAAATTTACCCTTAAACACATCACTGGTTTTCATTCTTTTGAAGTTTTACTCACGAAAGTTAACCAGGCCGATAAATTGTTTTACATAGCTACTATTTACAAGCCCCCGGGCCATACATAATGTTCCTCAATGAGTTTCCAGAATTGTTGTCTAACCTTGCAGTCATGGCAGATAGTATTCTAATTTTTGTCTATTTCAATATACATATGGAAAAGGCTTTGAAGCCATAACTGACTCACTGGGTTTTATCCAACATGTCTCAGGTCCAACACACTGTCACAATCACACCTTAGATTCAGTCCTGTCATGAGAAATAGATATTGTAGATCTAATAATATCCCCCCAGAATTATCGGATCACTGTCTTATTACATTTACTGTTAAAATAAGAAATCCACTTGCTCCGCAAAGAATGGGTTTCAAAAGCCGTACTATAAATTCTGACTACAAATAGATTCCTTGATATTCTTACTAGCTCGCTCATCAACGACAGAGTAAATAAATCCGCAAACGATCAAATCGAGGATCTAAACTCAACACTGCGAAATACTTGTATACGGTTGCACCACAAAAAAAACTAAACTAAAAAAAAAACTAAAGAAACTTGCTCCCTGGTACACAGACAATTCTAGAGCAAGCCTCCAGAAAATTGGAGCAAAAGTGGCGCTCCACCAAGTTGGAAATATTCAGACTAGCCTGGATAGACAGCACACTACAATACCGAAAATCACATTTGCTTGATCAGCTTATTTTTCAAACCTGATTGAGGTGAAAAAAAACAATCCAAAATGTATCTTCGATACAGTTGCAAAGTTAACAAAAAAGCAAAGCTCAACAAGTGAAGTGGGTCTTCACTTTAGCTATGAAAATGAATAAATGAACTACTTTGATGAAAAAAGGATCAACATTAGAAAACAAATAACTGACTCCTCCTTAAATAGTTATAGTCCCCAAAATCTCAGTTGTCCTGAGAATGTCCTGAACCTCCCTGACCAGGTGTCAATGGGGACACTCATTTTTTTTATACCGTATCATTCGACACATTCAATAAATTTGTAATTAGTTCTAAACCCACAAATTGTCAGCTACACCTGATTCCAACAAAATTACTTAAGGACCTATATCCTGTGCTAGATCTGCCAATGTTGAACATAAATTTCTCCCTTTCCTCCGGATGTGTACCAAACTGACTAAAAACAGAAGAAATTAAGCATCTTAAAAATCCAATCTGGATCCCGACATATTAAACAATTATCGGCCTATATCGAACATAAAAATCCAGGAAATCACATTGTATGATTTTTAAGTAATTCATTTAAATTTTATTGCATGACATACATATTTGATACATCAAAAAAGCAGAACTTAGTATTTGGTACAGAAACCTTTGTTTGCAAATACAGAGATCATACGTTTCCTGTAGTTCTTGACCAGGTTTGCACACACTGCAGCAGGGATTTTGACCAACTCTAGACCCTTCAGGTTTCGGGGCTGTCTCTGGGCAATACAGACTTTCAGCTCCCTCCTAAGATTTTCTATGGGGTTCATGTCTGGACACTGGCTAGGCCACTCCAGGACCTTGAGATGCTTCTTACGGAGCCACTCCTTAGTTGCCCTGGCTATGTGTTTTTCGGGTCGTTGTCAAGCTGGAAGACCCAGCCACGACCCATCTTCAATGCTCTTACTGAGAGGAGGTTGTTGTTGGCCAATATCTCGCAATACATGGCCCCATCCATCCTCCCCTCAATACGGTGCAGTCGTCCTGTCCCCTTTGCAGAAAAGCATCCCCAAAGAATGATGTTTCCACCTCCATGCTTCACGGCTGGGATGGTGTTCTTGGGGTTGTACTCATCCTTCTTCTTGCTCCAAACACAGTGAGTGGAGTTCAGACCAAAAAGCTATATTTTTGTCTCATCAGACCACATGACCTTCTCCCATTCCATCCTCTGGATCATCCAGATGGTAATTGGCAACTTCAGGCGGGCCTGGACATGCGCTGGCTTGAGCAGGGGGACCTTGCGTGCACTGCAGGATTTTAATCCATGACGGCGTAGTGTGTTACTAATGGTTTTCTTTGAGACTGTGGTCCCAGCTCTCTTCAGGTCATTGACAAAGTCCTGCTGTGTAGTTCTGGGTTGATCCCTCACCTTCCTCATGATCATTGATGCCCCACGAGGTGAGATCTTGCATGGAGCCCCAGATCATGGGAGATTGACCGTCATCTTGAACATCTTCCATTTTCTAATAATTGTGCCAACAGTTGTTGCCTTCTCACCAAGCTGCTTGCCTATTGTCCTGTAGCCCATCCCAGCCTTGTGCAGGTCTACAATTTAATCCCTGATGTCCTTACACAGCTCTCTGGTCTTGGCCATTGTGAAGAGGTTTGAGTCTGTTTGACTGAGTGTGTGTACAAATGTCTTTTATATAGGTAACGAGTTCAAACCGGTGCAGTTAGTACAGGTAATGAGTGGAGAACAGGAAAGCTTCTTAAAGATAAACTCACAGGTCTGTGAGAGCCGGAATTCTTACTGGTTGGTAGGTGATCAAATACTTATGTCATGCAATAGAATGATTAATAATATAAAAAAACATACAATGTGAATTTCGGGATTTATGTTTTAGATTCCATCTCTCACAGTTGAAGTGTACCTATGATAAAAATTACAGACCTCTACATGCTTTGTAAGTAGGAAAATCTGCAAAATCTGCAGTGTATTAAATACTTGTTCTCCCCACTGTAACAGGCATGGACTAGACCCATAATTTGCTACTTTGGAAGAATGCGCTTCAGCTATTAGGAAGTGGACGACAGAGAACTTCTTGCTTTTAAACTCAAAAACAGAAATGCTTGTTTTAGGACCCAAGAAACAAAGAGCTTTGTTAGCAGATCTCACTGTGAACCTTGACGGCTGCATGGTCGTACCCAAAAAATATTTAAGAAACCTTGGCGTTCCCCTTGACCCTGACCTTTCCTTTGATGAACATATAAAATATGTTTTAAGAATTGCTTATTTTCATTTTCAAAACCAGAAACACTTTTTCAAAAACTGATGCAGAAAAACTAATCCATGTTACTTCTAAACTAGATTACTGCAATGCTGTACTTTCTGGTAACCCTCACAAATAAATCAATAAACTTCAATTAGTGCTGCACACGGCTGCTTGAATTCTAACCAGAACCAAAAAATGTTGACACATTACTCCTGTACTAGCCTCTTTACACTGGCTGACTGTTAGGGTTAGGGCTGATTTTAAGGTTTTATTGTTAACCTATAAATCAATACATGGACTTGCTCCTACTTACTTAGCTGAAACAATCCAGCCATACGTACCTACACATAACCTTAGATCGCAAGATGCATGCCTTGTAATTGTACCTAGAATTTCTAAACAAACAACCGGAGGCAGGGCCTTCTCTCATAAAGCTCCACTACTGTGCAATGATTTGCCAATTAAGGTTAGAAATGCAAACTCAGTGCAAACTTTCAAGTGTCTATTAAAGACTCATCTCTACAGCATGGTCTATGATTAGGTGTAGCCTGGCCCAGGGGCATGAAAGTGACCAGAAAGGCTTGATACTGTCCACCCATGCTGTCTTGCCAGGTGGGCTCTCATTGCCACTGGGATGCTCTCCCTCCAATGCCTCTCGGAGGCAGAGTCACTGGCTTGTTGTGATCTATCTGCTGCGCACTTATGCAATCGGGATGTACTCTGCTGGCAATACTCAGCCCTCATTCAGGGTGGTTGCAGTTGGTGGGTGTCCCTTTGGTTGATGCTTGGCAATGTGGGTGGAATGATTTCCTGCCTGTTGGCCCCTGTCCGGGGCCTCCCCCAGATAGGGCCACAGTGTCGCCGGACCCCTCCGTCTCTTATGCTGCTAGTAGGGGTCAGTGCTCCTTCTCCGCTAAGTTCTCCTTCTCCACTATAAATCCTTGATATGAGGAATGCATTTTCTGAATTTTCCCAGTCTCCTGCCGTTTTAGCCCCTCAACAAAGCAGACCCACAACAGCCAGTTATAGATGATGTAACTCAGTGTGCAGTGTCTGAACCCACTCCGCGGCAAGGGCTCTATAGGAGCATGTTGCGCTGCTGTATCCAAAGAACATGGTGACGGTGCCACTCATTATGTTCAGATGGGGGGGGGGGGGGGGGTATGACACATAACGACCAGCTAGAACAAGCCATTAAGGAGCACTCCCACAGCCGCGGCCCTGACAAGCATCAGTGTCAGTGGCAATTAAGCCATCCAGGGTGCACGATTGCCGCTCAGTCCATTTCCCTCCATGTGCCGGGTGGGCAACGGATGGCAAGCGAGTGGATGTTGCACGAGGACAACCGCTAAATGGTGCCGTTAATTTGACAAACTGCTGAGCTGAACATTGAACTTGAGTTTCTGACTTTGGTGCAAATGGCCTGCTAAAAGTTGGTTGATTGCTAGCAAACTGAATTGCTCCACTCCCTGAATCCTGCTATCATTTGAGGACAGTTTCTATTTGACCAACGCCAATCACACTGGACCATACTTTCCCTCTGAAAACTAGGATCCTTCATTCAGAACAAAAGAACACCCCACATTTTTGGGTAAAAATCTGAGAGATAGTACTGGAGAAAATCAGACTAACTACATTCAAGCTACAGTGTCATTGCAAACAAACATGGGCTAAACAAAATCACGTAGCGCCCCACAGCACTGCCCTTGGTAAGATGGAAAAGCCTAAACCTATGCAGCACTGCCATCTGTTGACTTCCCAAGCATATAGCAGTACAACATTCTACACCTCAAACGAATAGATGGTGGATATTTTCTATGCATCAATATACCACTAGAAAAAGGGGAGGGTAAACAAGGAGGACTGTATAACAAGTGGGAATTTACAAGAATCCAGAGGCTTGTTCAGCCATTCCGATATGTAGGCCAACCTTCCACAAGATTTGCATACTGAACGTGACTCTGGACATGTGTAAGAAAATTAGACTACAGCAGGCCACTGTTTGAAAATGTTTAAGATTTGCATCCCATTTCTCTACATCAGACACCAGCAATGAAAGGCATTTGTGCCAAGGCTGGCACGCAAGGGTGTCTCCCTTGGCATACCAGGCAATTCTATCAAACGGAGAAAACTGAAATTGCATGTTTCACAAATGCAATTGATTTTCCTAAATGGTTACTGCTTTAGGGCCTGAAAGTTTGGCCTTTACGCCAAGGAAGATAAAGGATGGAGTAGGCTTAAATGTTAATTCTTAATTTAATCAATTCACCACATGAGAATTGTTTCCACTGAATGTTAGTCTATATAAAGGCCCCATCATATCACTAGCTGTGCATTAACCAAAAAAATGCCCCTTGACCCATAACCCACAATGTATGTTTATGACGATTTCCGTTAATGCATTCAATGTTATTATTGGGACCAACATGCGTTTACTGTTAGAGCAGAGACGTTCCATGCGCAGACCTCACAACCTATTCT
Organism: Esox lucius; assembly: GCF_011004845.1. NCBI lineage: Eukaryota > Metazoa > Chordata > Actinopteri > Esociformes > Esocidae > Esox > Esox lucius. The sequence continues at coordinate 30,993,873 of NC_047582.1, forward strand.
CCACTTCTTTGGGAAACGTTCAGGTTAATTTCATTACATTCATACGTTTTTTGACCGCTCAATGCTGAGCAAGTCCTCGTCTGATGATTAACTGGCCCCAGAGCAAATAGTGGTGCTCTTTTGGGGATGCCAGAATAGCATTTTGGTAGTAATTATTGCCATACATAACCAGTTTTTGTTTTTTCTTTTGCTGGATGCTACTGTGATGCACATAATCATGAAGTGTTCATTTCCAAATTCAGCTATTACAGCATTAAAAATAAATGTATAGAAATCCAGAAATCTGAGAATTCAGATTGTATGATAAACAGCAATTAATAGCTGAAGTTAAAATGCTCCAAATTAAATGTGCATCATAATGTCATACCTGGTAAAAAGAAAGCAGTTCAATACTCAGACAAATGTGCTGAAGAAATAGTCTAACGACGTTTGTCTTTTATTAAGCAGCATTAAATCAGCGTGTCCCTCAGATTGGTACGGTAAATATTACCACCAGGATGCAAAGATTTATAGAGTAGCCACGGTAACAGAGCGTGGCGATCCGGTAGAATAAAGTGCGGAGCTCGGCCGGTGAAGTGTTGTTCTTGTTCTGAGATTTCTTCTGAGTGCAATGTGTGCTGGATCTGAGGGACAGGCGCTCCACCCACACCGGAGTTATACTTGGAAAGCCCCGGGGGCTCAAATGCCTGTGTCCCAAATACAACACTATTCCCTATTTAGGGTTCCAGTCAGAAGATGCACACTATAATGGCGCCTCTCTGAAGTCATTTTGCAAAAAATGCAGGTCCCAGGAGAAAAGTTGGTTTGTAATATTTTTTTTAAAGGATAGTAATTCCATTGTTGTGTACTTCAGATTAATTATGGACGTTATACCCTTATATGGATGTGAATCTGGAACACATTCAGTTATTGCAAAACCCTGTATGTAACAACATTTGCTTCAATCTAACCTAACCACAGTCACCGCTTGTTGAAAAACACTAACAAAATTCAAAAGGATTCAAAATGGTCTATAGGGTCCTTAACAACACCTGTATAACAAACACAGACAGCTGTAAAACGAAAAACAAGCATGAGAGACTATTGGATAATGGACAGAATTCAGCACATTCAAGAATTATTGGCAACCTATGTAAACAGGAATAAACAAGGCTGCGTAATAAAGTCTATTGTTCATCAGGTTGATCAAAGACCAAATAACCAGGCAAGCCTAGTTCAGCCAGCCCGCAACAGAAAGTGTTGCCATCTCGAGATTCGAACGTGGGTCGCCCACATGATAGGCTGTGTCATTAACCGCTACACCACAGAGCAGTACATTTGACAAGTGTCAGTATAGCCTCTTGTCTCTACCCTGAACAAATCCTCTTTTGCCACTGGTCGTTAATAGTTAATTGGCCATTCATGAATGACACTGATAGTTTAACTCAGGTTTCATATACTATTTCATTTCATGTCACATGACATTTATACAATAACTATCAATAAAGGCAACGATAACTAACTTTTTCAACAATTGAAAAGATGAGAATCGTGGAATCTACCAGAAATAATGAATAAATGTCGCTGCTCTCAACTTACTGGAATAGTCATAAAAATTTAGCAATTGCTAGCGAGTCTGCCAAAGCTATTTCATTTCATGTCACATGACATTTATACAATAACTATCAATAAAGGCAACGATAACTAACTTTTTCAACAATTGAAAAGATGAGAATCGTGGAATCTACCAGAAATAATGAATAAATGTCGCTGCTCTCAATAGATTTGAACTTAGGTATTCCACATGAGGCACTGTCTTTAACCACTACGCCCCGGCTTTACACGTTGCAGCAGTCACTAAACTCCACTGAGGATAGTGTTAAACTGACTAATGTTTCTTATTAAGTTAACCTCCACCATAGCATCTGTTAGTTGGCTGTTTTAACAACTTATTAGCCAGTAATAGGCTTACAAGTATCTACTAAGTTCCTAGGAATAATCATAAGAATTGATCAATGGCTAGCGAGAGTGAAGGCATGTTGAAAACGCATTATTTTGATCACTTGGCATCACGTACGTGTTGTGAAAGTGTGCAATACAGTCATGGCCAAAAGTGTTGGCTCCCCTGAAATTATTTCTCACAGAAATGTATTGCATTAACACATGTTTTGCTATACACATATTTATTCCCCTTGTGTGTATTGGAACCAAACAGAAAATTGGACATAATTGCACACAAAACTCCAAAAATGGGCTGGACGAAAGTCTTGGCACCCTTAACTTAATATTTGGTTGCACACCATTTGGAAAAAATTACTGAAATCAATCGCTTCCTATAACCATCAATAAGCTTCCTTACACCACTCACACGGAATTTTGGACCACTCTTCCTTTGCAAACTGCTCCAGGTCTCTCATATTGGAAGGGCGCCTTTTCCCAACAGCAATTTTAAGATCTCTCCACAGGTGTTAAATGGGATTTAGATCTGGACTCATTGCTGGCCACTTCAGAACTCTCCAGCGCTTTGTTGCCATCCATTTCTGTGAGCTTTTTGAAGTATGTTTGGGGTCATTGTCCTGCTGGAAGACCCACAATCTCGTACGCAAACCCAGCTTTTTGACACTGGGCCCTACATTGCGACCCAAAATCCTTTGGTAATCCTCAGATTTCATGATGCCTTGCACACAGTCAAGGCACCCCGTGCCAGAGGCAGCAAAATAACCCCAAAACATCTTTGAACCTCCACCATATTTGACTGTAGGTACTGTGTTCCTTTCTTTGTAGGCCTCATTCTGTTTTCGGTATCCAGTAGAATGATGTGCTTTACCAAAAAGCTCTATCATGGTCTCATCTGTCCACAAGACGTTTTCCCAGAAGGATTTTGGCTCACTCAAGTACATTTTGGCAACAGTAGTCTTGCTTTTTTAGGTCTCTGTGTCAGCAGTGGGGTCCTCCTGGGTCTCCTGCCATAGCGTTTCATTTCATTCAAATGTCGACAGATAGTTTGTGCTGACACTGATGCACCCTGAGCCTGCAGGACAGCTTGAATTTCTTTGGAACTTGTTTGGGGCTGCTAATCCACCATCCGGACTATCCTGCGTTGCAACCTTCCCTCTATTTTTCTCTTCCGTCCACGTCCAGGGAGATTAGCTACAGTGCCATGGGTTGCAAACATCTTGATAATGCTGCGCACTGTGGACGAAGGAACAACTAGATCTCTGGAGATGGATTTGTAACCTTGAGATTGTTGATGTTTTTCCACAATTTTGGTTCTCAAGTCCTCAGACAGTTCTCTTCTCCTCTTTCTGTTGTCCATGCTTAGTGTGGCACACACAGACACACAATGCACAGACTAAGCCAACTTCTCTTCTTTTTATCTGCTTTCAGGTGTGATTTTTATATTGCCCACACCTGTTACTTGCCCCAGGTGAGTTTAAAGGAGCATCACATGCATGAAAATCTTATTTATCCGCAATTTTGAAAGTGTGCCAAGAATTTTGTCCAGCCCATTTTTGGGGTTTTGTGTGCAATCATTTCCAATTAGCTTTTTTTCCTTCTTTTTTTGTTTTGTTCCAATACACACAAAGGGAATACACGTGTATAGCAAAACATGTGTTAATGCAATACTTTTCTGTGAGAAATACTTGATTTTCTGGAATAATTTCAGGGGTGCCAACACTTTTGGCCATGACTGTATATGAACAGTTTTTTTTACACAAAACTGAAAAGAAAGTGATTATGCAAGGGTGAGCGTTTTGCAAGGGTGCACGCAATATGCGCTAAAATACGGTACTATCCCCCTATCATCTGTGATATTTTTACCACTTGAAAAATGCATCTCACCGTGCATGGAAGCAAAATACAGAGCTCCTTCTCATGACGGACAACTAAAGGAGTTTAGCCTGTGTGTCAACTCTTTTATAACCCAGAAAACAAGAGGTTACGGATGACCAATTAAGACTTCCCAAAGACTCAGATTAACTTTAAAAAGGAACATTTTAAAATAGGAATACACATACTTCAGAGTTTGAAGATTTTCGAAGGATGACATGTTTTTCAATAAAATAATTTCTTCATAAAAATGTTATTCTTTGAACAATTTTCATTCAGTTAGAAGGTTAGATTCACATCTATTCCTGAATGGAAGATCAAAAAAGCACTGTAGTTTCTCACACTGTATTGTGGCCCTTTGTCTCATCGATAGCTTGATCACACTAGTAGCGGGTATATATTGTCGTCTTTCCCCAACATCACAGGATTGTTATTTATCTATGACAATAAGGTACATTAAAAGTGTTTATTGTTCATTCAGAAGTGCTGTAATTATTATTTTAAAAAATAATGATAAAATCAGGAATATTCATCAGCTTTTTCCCTCTCCCAATAATCGGCATCGGTTTTGAAAACTCATTAATGGTCCACCTAGCAAGCACTGATGATTTGTACCTGATACGTGGGTTATACCTTTGTGTTTACTATGCAAAATCATGAAAATGAATACCTTTACCAGTGGAAATAAGAACGTGGACCCTAAATCTGGTCCTTCTATGAAGGTCACAACCATTTGATGCAAGAATAACAAAGGAACCATGTCAAAAAAGAGTTGGTATTTTACAGTTGATTGCTGGTAACATCTCAATAGTTAATCCCCAAAGGAACGGTTTTCAAAAAGCAAGACTCCCATCAACTGCTGTTTTATCACTTGTAGTTATCCATATCTAAAAGGAGTAGTTATATTTTACAGCAGAATGCCAGCTACTGATCTCAATAGCTAGATTTTAACATAACATAATATTTATATTCCCACATTCAAGGTTTGTTTAGCAAGAAGCAAGGCTCAAACAAATGGTATTAATAATCAATCAAGGACAACCGTGACTACACAAAATCTACTGGAAGTGAGACCAGTACAAGATGGAGGCTTTGCGAAATGAAACAAAAACACAACTTCATTTAATTTTCAGATCCCGTTTGCCCTTTAATCCACACAGTGGATGCAGTACGCACCAACCTAAACAAAAAACTAAAGTAATACAAACAGAAACATTTTTGACGTGTCTCATTCGAAAGTTGAGTGTGTTTTGAATTGAAGGTCTGGCACTTAATCCAATGTGAAGTACATCAAATGTTTTTGGAGGAAACAGAGATACACCACCTGCTGCCCACCTGAGGCTAATGCTTAAGACGCAATGAGACTTGTGCTATAGACCAGTGGCACCACTCAAGGTAATTTAAATAATGTGCATGTCTTCATTTGGTTTTAATCATTTCATGCTAATAGCTTTTACATGCCAGCTATGAAAGAAATTAGCTTTATACCACAAAATCACTCAGGAAAATAGCCCTACAACTCTGGCTAAATAAACACAGGCTTAGTACATTACATTCAATTGGTTCGTTACATGGACCAAGGTGACACACTTGCCAGATAACGCTATGTAGAACGCATGGTTGTACTAAACCGTATAACACCAGACGAAGAAACTGTTTTAACCCTGTGTTGTAAATTTCCAATATATCAGGTTAAGGAGTTCTTGTAAGCACGATGCAGCACAGAGTACATGGATACAACCCTTAGCCTCTGGAAAAGCCTAAATGCAGAAATAGAATAATCTTCCAAGGGAATCCACTCATCACTCTTTAGCTGTACCTGTAGACATGGACTAGACAGTGATGTTACTTTAAAGTGTACATTGTCTCACTGACTCAATGAGTAATCTAAGCAACAAACTATCTGCGGTGTCCTTAGCAAATCTAGGACTATTATACTGGCAGATCACGGGCCTGATGAGTCACATTTATGAATTTAGAATAATTACTTAGAATATTACTTTTCTAAACTATTTTCTAAATGATCCCCCTTTCCACATTTGTACAGTGAGAATCTTTATGTAGCCAGCCCAATTAAGTGCTGTTAATAATCACCAAGATTGTTTATTAATAATAAATTCTAATCACTAGAATGGACTTAACATAATACTACAGGAATACAATATAATTATTGATATAAATAAACAAGCATTTGAAAGAAAATTGCATTTTCCATTGAGTTCAAATAAAATTAGAAATGTCTATACAGCAACTATTCAATCAGGAGAACAGCTCACATCTCTGTATGTCTGAATTCTTTTTATCAACTAAAGCCATTTCTAAAACAACTCTGATCACCTGATCACCCCACTTAAATTGCCAGCCTTCTCACCACTAATCCCAATCAAAACGAGTCAGGTGTGCACTCAGGTCGTTTGGGGAGAGGGTTCACTGCCTACTCTTAATAGGCTGGATTCAGTTGTCACAATTTTTTGGGTTGGACTCAGCTGGAAAAAAATATTTCAGACGGATGATCATGTGACCAGAGAGCATATTTAAAGAACCTCCCAACAGGCATGTGTTCTAGGGACCCTCCTGGTGTGAGGGGAGACGTTCACAGCAAAGCAAGTCAACTGAGGTACAGTATGCCATGCATGAAAAGGGATTCCAAAACATTGCTTAAAATGACTAGGAAGAAGGCTTGCAGAGATTCGATACTTCCAAATCTGTTGGGAGTTACTGCAACGAGACAGTACATTGAAAAGTATTTTAGTACATTCAAATGTAAAATAAAAGGGAACTATGCAAACAAAAGCAACTCATTTGCTTAATTATATGCAAACAAACATTTGTTGCAGGTTAATAGAACCAAGGAAGCCTCGAAATGCACGCGCTGTTTATAAAAAAAAGGCCGCTAGATTGGGAATCACGTGCCACCTATAACAAACAATTCGTAAAGTGTTGTGCCATTCCAAGGACAACGGTTTAATTGGCTTTCTTGAAATACATTAAACGACGGATATTTCTCATTTACAGCGCTAAAAGACAAATTGAATATTTTGCGTAGCGGTGCAACTGTTTAAAAACGAATATAACCAAACGTAAAATAGTTGCTTCGTGAAGAAACATTACGGAGAAGAAACCTGTTGAAAATGAGCATCTTACACCGATCGGATACTCCTACGCCCCACCCTCCCAAAGTGTTTTTTTTTTTATGTAGACTACTCCAACAACCTAATAACTGAAGCAAGGACAAACTTACCTTTGAAACATTCCTGGTCGTCCTTTGTTATTCGTCACATTTAGTGAATTGTTGCTTTCGCGTTTCGCGTCCGAAAATTACACTAACGTCTGTCTTCATAGCACGTTGGGAGTTCTATTCACCACCGTGTCAGCGTTTCACCAAGAACAAAAAAACCTTAACCTGCGCTGCAGTAATATGGACACTGGTTTCCATTAACTCTTAAAACTTTACTTGAGAACTAACAAAGTTATCCACGTGCATTCCAGTCCACGTTTTTAGAGTACTACTCCTTCAGATTTAGTGCCGCGTTTAGGAAAAGTCTTAGTCCACGTTCCGAATGTGCAGCGAAGAAAATAATTTAGCTTTGTTGGATCTCGGCTCATCAACTAGTCAAAATTGGAGGCATTTCCCACAAACCCTTGCATCCACATAGCGAGTACTGAAAGAAGACAGTCCGGAGTCCAGTGCATTGAAACATCAAAAAGGGAAAGTTGTAACATCCTGCCTCCCCGCTGCACGCGACTCGATGAACAACTTCCCCTTCAGCGCCATAGGCAAGGAGTGTGTGAACTAATGAAAGACAGATGCTTGAAATTAACACTTAAATCTGCCCATCCATCTGATTTGCCCAAGTATCTAATTTATGATGATGGTTATGTTAATAAAATGTGGTTTGCTACCCTCCACCGTTAGAATTAACATAAGACCATGATTTCAAGACTGCCTTTTGTCTGACGATTTATATCAAAACAAACCAGCATTTCAAAAGCCTCCTGTCTAAGCTTATATAAGACAAAATATACGGTCTCTGAGGACAAAAGACTTTCAATGGTGTAAAATAATTCTAGTTCAACCCACATAACATTTCTGGACTACAATAAACCTTATATCAGCCAAACAGGCAATAACAAAAATGGCACTCTTGGTTCTCCTATGAAGACAGAGCTAAAATAAACAATATGCACACAGCCAGTGTATAATCATCTTTTTTAGACTGTCTGACCACTGAAGTCATGTGACATTGCCTGAGAAAGCACTCTTTTACAGAGCAAATTCATCTGTAACACTGGGTTGGTGGTTTCTCTGTTCTGTCAATACCAAAGAGACAGGTTGCACCATTTACAAAGAAGGAAAAGAATGTTCATTGGCATTGAAAATATTCGATGAAAACCAACAAACCCTGAAAGATCAACAACAGCCCCATAAAAACACTTAACGCTACATGCTCAATAAAACAAACAAATACCAGCTTAAGCATCTAGCGAGAAATGAGCCAACCATTTCTCGCTAGTTGCTTGACGGTGTCAGCATCAGGTTCATTCACGTAGAGAGCTCTCTGCCTGAGCATGTGGTGAGTTCAAATGCCTCCTCTTACTCTGCAAACTACAGTCTCTCCAAAAGCATGTGATGACCACGGACCAGCCCTGAAACAGCTGAGTCCTCGCAGGGTGTGTCCAAAAAAAATATATAACACAGCTGCCGACATTTCCCAGCAATGACTCGTGTCATCTCGCCCAATCGTGGTCTCACGAGACCTCTTTCTGGGACAGAGGAGATTTTGGCTTCCAGTGTCCCAAATGGCTCCCAAGACCATAAAGGGCTCAGGAGGAAAATAGGGCACTCGGCAGAGAATTAGTGTTTTTCCACAGATCGTCTAGGCACTATGAGATGATAGTGGATCATCGTTCACACTGCTTTTTCAGCTGCAATATTAACATAGTCTTACATTTTAAGTGCAAGATAATAAGTGAATATTGCACAATTCATTCATTCCACTTGGCAGTTACATTTGTCAGTGGAGGACCATCCTAGCACCAATTGAGCTCAACTAAGAGAGCTGCCACTTTGCCTTATTAAACCCTGTTAATATTGAATGTGGACCTGACTGCAGATATGTATCATTTCAAATGTTCCAGAGTGTGGAGGATCACTCATCTCAGCAGGGTTCATGTCTGAATTTAGGAGAGTATTACATTTTTTTCCAAAAGTATAACCCGTGCATTCTCAAACATCCTCCGACACTGTGTTGCAATACTGCATGGATTAACAGATGAACCACGTCGCCACCAGTAAGCCGACGCAGATTACTCTGTTATAATTACATGTTTTTTTCTTTTTTAAACCAACAGTGGTTGAATATAAAAAAAAGACTTAGTTACAAGTGTCAACATGGACAGTGTTTTCAGTCGTTGCAGCATTAGGCCTTTGTAGGAAAACAACCTCTGTTTTTCCAGCGCTGTGGCTACAGTCTAACCCACCAAGCCAACAGAACCACATTCGAACACAGCCCAGTCTCAGGCCAAGTGATCTTCACATCACCGCAATAGAGGAATTGGATAACGATTGAGACAGCGTCCCAAAAGCCAACCTTTTCCACCCCCCTATTCAGCGCATGCCTTTTTGTCAAAAGTCTAACAGGGAATGGCAGTCAAAAGTAGTGCACTAATAAAGAACAGGGAGCCGTTTGAGACAAAACCTAGAAGGTTATGAATCATCTCGTTGGGTTTATGGTTTCTTTAAAAAGGTGCTACATTGTGGCCAGTGCAGTAAACTAAATCATAATTTAGATCAGTTTCCTCTAACTCCTCTATCTGAAGAGGGAACTACCCAGAACGAGGAAGTCCAGCTGTCACCATGACAATATATACACTACCCGAACAAACACGACGTAAGCCTTTCACTTCATCAAAATGAGGTCTAGTTATGGCTGCTCCTGCTTCAGAAACGAACATGAGTTTTTAATTGGAGTGGATTATTTTTTTGGCTGAATACTTTAAGTGAAGAATGTCTAACCACGGAGGGAGAAAATGTCTCCCAGTGGGTTTACAACTGAAAATAGCAAAGCAGGCAGGAGGGCAAACCGAGGGCGTTTCATCTGTACCTGATCCAAACTAAATTTCACAGCATTCGTTTAGGCCTAATGGCAGAAACAGACCGTTAGCTCAACCCTGATGAACATCCAATTGAATTAGTTGTTGCCCTTACAATGATACCTCTCTGCAGGGCCAGTACTCACAGAGCTCTAGGATCGCTTTTAGTAGATCGTAATAGAACACAATTCTAGATCAGCGATTCTAGATCCACACTTCTAGATTTTACTCTGAGACAAAAGTATGATTCTGGGTCTCTTTTCACAAATCATTTAATCTTACCACTAGGAGGACTCCTAAACAGAAATTAAAGTTCCTAACTAAGAGTTTCCTCTTGAAACCTATTCACAGCTGCTAAGACCAACTTTTACTAAGGATTCAGGAGAAGTCTTAAGCTAAGTGAAAGGGCGGGGTTGACCCCATTGCTATGGATGATGTCGTGTTCCATGAACAAGCTTACTTAATGATGCCCACAGTGATTGGCTGATAGCGGTCTCTGTCAGTGAATTCATCATAGCAATACAGTAAAACGATGTCATTGCTATATTGAAATAAAAATGTAGGCCAAGTGTCACTGATTATACATGAAACCAATAATGATATACTGAATAGTCAAGAAATGTTCAACTAATTGTCAGCCTCTTATGTCTGGCAGCTCCTAAAGAAATGCGCATTCATCTTTTGATTGTGCAATAATTATGTGCAATTATGTGTCCCTTTTATAGCACCAACTACACCATGGCCATAGCTGGACCACCTGAAGTTGGCTTCGTTTCTTCGTAGTTGGCGTATGAGGAAACCAAATGATTTGTCGGACGATATGAGGTCTGGGGAAGGCATTTGTTTGATGTCATATTCCACTACAGATGACTGATATATGGGTAGTTTGTCTGCATTGCATATCTGCATTTTCCTTGTGGCCGTGTAGAGTTGTCACAACCTTGATGTCCGATATTATTGGGTTGTTTCTGTTTGTTGGGGAAGTGACTGCATCAATGACTAGCTCTACTATGATCATAATACCCTTGTGATTAAGGTAATACCTTTTTAAAAAGCTCAGTATCATTAAGTGTTTCTAAAACGTCAACCTGATTTCCAGTCAGATTGCCAGCAGCAGCCCTTTTAGGATGGTTTGTGATTTGGTCTTAGTGACTTAGGAGTCCTCTTGACTACTCCTGACATTTCCCAGATTTAGGAGCTGGTTTTAGTGCTAAAACACTTTGTGAAATACTCTTAGGCCAAAAAGTTGGGAGTCTTAAAGTTAGGATTTTTTTACTACTAAAGAGTTATTACTAAATCAGCAAGTTAAAAGCTACTTTTAGCCTTAAGATGTTTTGTGAATATGGCCCCGGGTTTCCAGTTGTGAAAATGAAAATACACGATGTGCAAAATTATTTTTTCTTCCCGTTTTACACATTTGGACACAGAAACTTGAGCTGAATGCCAACCATATTCATTGATGGAGGCAACCCAATTTACTAAAATACCCAACATTTTTATAATTTTTTAAAAAGGAATGCAATCCTACCTTTAATCATCACATAAAACGGATCAATTTAAAATCGGGTCCACCAAAACCATTGCAAGTAACTACATCATCATTAGAGTGCCTTCCATAATGGAATCATATGGGCGTGTGGTAACGCCCTGTCAAGATCAAAAGACCTATGGGAAGCCCTCAGAGAAAAGGCTATTGAAGCCCACATAAATTATAATAATATCTGGGGTTATGGAATGGCAGAGTCAAAGATCATATCTCAATACTATTGAATTGCTGTGGAGGGACTTGAAACTGAATGTGCGTGCAGGAAATCCTTTGATCATGACAGGTGAAATACTTCTGAAAAGGGTAGGCAATATTAGTGCATGTAAGAGACTGAAAAACAAAGTTACAAGAAACAAAAGTCAGCCGAATGGGGCAACACCAGCTCGGCACATCGTTTTCTCCACTAAAATGTGAAAAGGGCACTTATGTTGATTTCTTTTATTTAAGTCTTTGTCATTTGTTAACTTAGGTTACCTCTATCGATCAATGTATCTGAAGTCAAGATTACATATCCACAAGTCCAAGTACGTAAGAGACACCTGTCAAGGAGGTGTACTTACTTTTTAACTTTTTTCCATTTTGACATGGTATTCCGTCAATCCCATTTCTCCAACATACGTGCTGACTCGGTCATATATTCAACATCTGTTCTTTCCCCTAACTGAAACACAACAGCTTTTCAAAGCCAACGGTTTGTATAAACGGCCTTTATATGACAGAAAAACAGTTCTGGTATGACCTCATATACACTAATCAATATTGAGCCAAGCGAAAGAAGACATTTCTGGAATTTCCTGCTTTCCTGAGTATAGCATCCCAAATCCTAGCCCCAGCCGGCGTCAGCCATACCACACCTCCTCTATGCAGAGGGCCCCTTCTCACTCCTACTCCCCCCTTTAATACCATATGGCCCAGCCGGCAGAGTCAGACTGCTCAATCCATCACAACCATAGTGAAGGGAGTGGAGGAAAGCACCGGGAACTACAGCACTGATTCACGCCTAAAGAGTGTGTTGTACAGAAAAACCCCTCTGAGTGAGGGGGGGTTTTGGGAGAAGTCAGAGTGCAAGACACTCCCTTTCCACTTCCTCATTCTGAAGAAACGAAGCTGCTGTCCATGATCTTCCCACGTGTCAGGTCAAGGAGATGAACAGTGGATTTTGTTCAGATAAGATTCTCCCCTCCTAAACACTGTATCCTTGCAGTATTGGTCAGAGTTGTCACTGCAATCTGTTACGAAACCGATCTTCGATCTGTACGTAGCGGAGACCTCTACACAGAGTGAATGCGGACATAGAGAGGGAGGAATGGATGGGTGGAGAGGGGAGAAGGGATGGATGGGTGGGTGGAGAAGGGATGGGCGGGTGGGTGGGGAGAGGGCAATCTGTCAGTTGGGCAGTCTTGGGTGAACTGCAGTGGGGTTGTCAAAATTCACGGACCTGACCTCACCTCGGGGTCATGTTTATGAGCAGCCAAAAGTAACGAGACACTTGGACACAGGAATAAAAATCACTCATTTCCTTTTTAGTTGACATTTAATGCATTGTTCAGATCCGTTATGAATTCAACTGCACATTGTTTTGCCCCGTCTTTCTATGGTGTCAGGTTACACCTCATTGGTGTACACGCCACCCATATTTAAGAAAAATAGCATTTCACCGCAACCTGAAATCAATCTACATTGGTTCCATTTGGCAATAATTATAAAAACATTCACATTGAGGCATAAGGCATTGAACAGAAAGGCTTTACAGAGCCACACACAAGAAGTGTGATGACTAAGCTTCCACCTCTGAAACCTGACCAGGAAGAGATATGATAAGGACCCAGGCTAACGGGAGGACACTGAAAACTCCAAATGAATTCATTAAAAAGGTTCAAACATGTCCGCTGCAGTGACTCAAAGCAGCAAAGATAAACACATGGTATTGGTTAGCCTTTTCCCCAATCAGCTCTAGGGGAGAGGCAGACTGGCTCAGAGAAAAATCCAGATGAAAGAGAAAAACAGAGGCAGAGAGAAGTAGACAGACAGATACAGAGAGAAAGAAACAAAAAATAATTATAGTGAAATAGAGAGAGAGACAGACAGATATACAGGGAGAAATACAGAGAAATATATACTTAGAGGGAGATATACAGAGAGAGAAAGACAGAAAGCTGAGTCACACTGCTCTTTCCGACAGTGAGTTTCTAGCTATAGGGCTCCAGTGCTGCTGGGGTTAGGATGAGAGAGACAGCTCCATGACAACACACACCCCTGAGGGTCTGTAAGTTAGTCACAGTCAGCATCTATGACTCACAAAGCCAATGGCCACACCGGTAGAAAACGCATTCACACACACTAGGGGTCGACCGATGTTGCATTTCATGGCCGATTGCGATTATTAGTGAACACAGAGACCGATGACCAATATTTGGGGGTGAAGTTTTCACTGTCGAAATTTTTAGTACTAGAAAACATAACAGTTAATTCATTATATTTTGAAGAATAAAGTGCAGGGAGCGCCGAGTAGCATATCTTGTGAACTTAAATTTCATATAGCCCAAATAGCTTCCCAAATCAGATGCACTTCACTGTTAACAATATTTGTCAGGTTTCTTCCCTGTAAAAATGAATGAAATAAGTAAAATGTTTCTGTAACTAACTTTGCTGTGGTGTAGCAATCTGCAATGAAAGGGGGTTTCAAAAGAAAAAATTAAGAGGGTCGAAGAACTAAAATATGCTTAAACTATTAGAGCACAAAAATGCTTCACCTATTACAGTGCAAAAGCTTTGAAAATTCTGTGTTGATTCCAATTCTATGAATGTTAACAGGGAACCAAACATTATTACTTCTATTGCGTCATGCTTAGAGTATGACCAGCCTTGGTATAAGTGACCCGCAAGAATTAACATTGTCAAATCGTCTGCTAGTCATCTGTCCAAATGAATGGTAAACTCTCAGCCATGGATCTCTGTTCTTCTTTCCCACTTCTCGCTCACAATTTTGACAGTGTTGGTTGGCTATTTACTTGTGATGCATAACCAATCTGATAATTTTACGAGTGGTACTTTGAGCAGAGAGAGATGCGGCTTCCATAGAAGCGCTTTACAAACGAAGTATTTTATCATCAGTTATCAGACAAATGAACAATTCCGATTATTAAAAAAAAAGTATGATTATCGGATCCAATTATTGGTCAGGCTGATAATCGGTCGACCCCTAACACATACACACGACATGTGATTTTTAAAACATTTCTGTAGCTAGGACACATTTCCTATTGACATTCCAAATTGTTCCTTGTCATGATTAAAGATGACATAAAATGGTGTTTACATGCCTCTTACACCAAGCTATGTGTTGGTACTTCATATAAAAATGCAATTATTTGGCATATCAATTCAAAATGTTACAGATAAAACATTAAGCAGGTAGCGTATTGTGTCTTAAAAGCATATAGTGTACAAGCTTTCCTCCTTTGGCAAAACCGGATTCAAATGGAATCTGGCATATTTAAAAAAATAATTAAAAAAATAATAATAATAATAATTCTTCCATGGTGGATACATGAGACAGGGTCAACAAAAGCCACTCTTCCATTACCCTGTTGTTGGGTCCATTCATCGTTTTCCAGGTCATGGTAAAGAGGATGGAGATTTAGGACGGTCTCTTAAAACAAATGTCAAAAGGCTCAGACAGTTGAGACGACCACAAGGTACAGCTGAAGTGCATCACGAGGGATGACAAGCCACAGTAACAGTCAAGTGGAATAACCAACTGGCTCCCCCCACATTTGTCCAACATAAGGCCTGGCTTCAAGCAGCAGGTTTAACATAAAACGATTAGGCCTGAATTCAAAGCGCTACATCTGGCGAATAACAAGATACTGCTAATAGGGATATACCATCCCTACAGTGAAGCATGGTGGTGGGAGCATCATGCTGTGGGGATGATTCTCAGCTGCAGGGACTGGGAGACTGACCAAGATTTGAGGTAAGGATAAACAAAGCAAAACTCATACGTCATTGAAGAAAAACTGATCCAGAGAGCTCAGGATCTCAGACTTGGACGAATCATACAACACAACAACTGGCCAAAGCACACAGCCAGTGATAACTGTGGGGAGACTGGAAGATCGCAGTTCACGACGCTCCCCATAAAATCTGACAGAACTTGAGAGGATTTACAATGAAGAATGGGAGAAACTGCCCAGAGTCATTCCCAAGATGACTCAAAGCTGTGATAACTGTGAAACGTGTTTCTAAAAATAAATACTGAATAAAGGGTGAGTACAGTATGCAAGATATTTAAAATCTATGTATTTTCTATATATAAATTGGCAAACATTTCTAAAAACATGTCACAGGGTATTGTGTAGACTGATTACAAGTATAGTAAAGGGGTCCCTAATATATACTGAAGGCAGCGTACCTGCAGTAAACCAGCACCTTAAATGTAATCGTGTGTATTCAATGTATACAAGACATTTCCGAGCCGTCTGGTGAATCATGTGAATGACCTTTACATTTAATGATTACTCTGAAAGGTGCTGGCCTGCATTTCACCACCATATCGGCTGTCCAGAGTGAGTTACCGGGCCGCACGTTTTACCAGCGGCGACATAAATATCCTGAGTGACTAGCAAGATCTTCTGAACCCATACAGCAAACGGACGAAAACGAGACAAATATGTTTTCCATTTAGCATTACACTGAAAGGCATACGGCTGCTTGTGTCACAATTCCCTTTCCTCGTGGCAAAAGAACAAGAGAGCGAGTGGGATAAGGGCAACAGAATAAATATAGCAAAGCTCACTGTTAAAAACCTCCGCTGGGGAGGGAGGGAGGGAGAGATGGAGAGATGGAGAGAGCGAGAGAGAGGGAGAGTCAGAGAGAGGGAGGCAGGGATACGGAGTCGGCTTCTGTTTCTAAGCTACACTGCGGAGCACGCAGCACACGTTTAACAGCAGACGAGCAGAGCAAACCGCCATGCTGCAGCCATCGTCGCACCGACAGGGCAGCATGTCACACACTGTCACTTACCGGATGGCGTCAGCGCCGTCTGCAGGGCCGCTCTGCGAGAAACAGGCGGACACGAAGGAGCCCATAGGAGCCAGTGTTCCCGGGCGAGGGGCAGAGAGGAGCAGGAAGGAGGAGAATGAAAGAGCCTAAGAACGAAAGTCCTCAGCTTTAGCCTGCGCCATGTGACCGGCGAGCGGGTCCCTTGGTGCGCTGCTCCCGACCTACATGGAGACAAGGGCACTGCTGTTCTCTTCCTTCCCGCGGCACCAGCTGCTGCTTGGACAACACAGGTA
The DNA here is from genome assembly GCF_011004845.1 of Esox lucius. Lineage (NCBI taxonomy): Eukaryota > Metazoa > Chordata > Actinopteri > Esociformes > Esocidae > Esox > Esox lucius. Next base: position 31,010,619 of record NC_047582.1, read on the forward strand.
GGTTGCCACGACGCTGCCTGTTCATTAGAAGCCGGCAGCTCCTAGCCGACTGGCCTGGGAGTGAGTGTGTTTGTGTGTGTGTGTGTGGGTGTGTGTGTGTGTGTGTGTGTGTGTGTGCCGCAGCAGGAAGCCAGTGATATGTTGAGTTTAGTCCACCACAGTGCCACAGCACTGATCTCCAGGAGGATCGCGTCCTGCCTCCCTCTCCACCTGCTGGAGGGGTCCGGCCTGCCAACGCACGCCAAGGCCACTCCTCACGGATGCCTGATGGAAGGATGGACTGGGAAGGGTGCCGGCCACTCGGCTGGCGGCAGGCAGGCATAATGTGCGTGTTTGCGCGCGCGCGCGCCTGTGTGTCCTTCAGTGTACAGGGGTGAGCGTTATTGCCTGGGGGGGGATCGTGTCTGCTGTTCTACTGAGGCAATAAATAACACTGCTGCTTAATATCCTCTAACCTGGTGTGGCAGTGAAACTGCCTTCACAGGGGGATGGTGTCTGCTGTACACGCACGCACGCACGCACGCACGCACATGTGAGGCTCACGAGAAAGATAACGAGCACTTTGATGAGGTGTGTGACGTAACGAAAATATTGAATGCCCAATTCATTTTGCAAAAATAGCACAATAGCCGTAGTGTTTGGACAGAGAGTCAATCGGCTGTGTGAAGCACCAGAGCCTTCCAATTTCATTCTTTCCATATGGTGGCAAATAGGGACAGATTATAGCGTACTGTTATGTAGCAATATAATTAGCATTGAAAATGCACTGCTCATTTGACCTTTTGAAGTCAATTCATTTCACTCATTACTCTCATTCATCTAGCCACCGTCACATTATGTCGGTTCCCATCAAAGACAGATGATGTGCGTCTGACCTCGGGTGAAGCTCTCTTTTCAAACATGGCAGCAGGGTCAGACCCCTTTGCAACATGAACATTTAAGTAAATAACGTAGCTTGCTTTTAAATGGACTTTTCTCATGAAACCTGGAGGTAAAATTAAGGAAATGTCTGCCGTCTCCACACCCCCAGTGGCCATTAATACATTCATAATTCAGCTGTTTTTCCAAGGTGCTCTTAGTTTTGGTTGTTTTTGCCAGCTTTGAAAAGTACCAGTGAAAACTAGCGATAATGGAACAATGAGATGCAATTTGACCGTGGCAGATTTAGGATTTACTCAGGAATGCTACAAACTGCAAATAACAGAACAATGGGCAAGTTATTGCAACAGGGCTGGTGGGTTGTACACATTGGGAGCATGTCATAACTGAAAGGTCGCTGGAACAAATCCCAGAGCCAACAAGGTGAAAGAAAAAAAATCTGGTTGCCGCAAAACTGGCATGGAACAAATTCTCCAAGCTTGTCTCAAGGACAGTGGAAAATTTAAAAACCTACTTCTGATTCACACTTAATCATACACCTACATGTGAAATGGGACAAATAAGCACCTACTTTTTATGAATGTATAATTTATAACCATTTATAACAGCATGTAGCACATGAACACTAACAAAAATAGCACTATACCCAAAGGCTCCAACATCCAACCATAAAAAATAAACTAAAAATATTGTAAAATATAGTGACAACAGCCTAATTGGCAAGCCAAAATCCATGACAACCAGTGGATTAGGACGCACACATTTAAAAAAAAATTATCAAGCAGACTTTCCTTGTATGCCAGGGTAATAAATTATGAAACTTAAACACTTAATTACTACCAGCAGCCATAATTATCACCCACAACACCTGGGGAGCATAATTGTCTGGAACCCTGTGATGGATAAAGGGTTGTTTCAGGGAAACAGGCAGTGATGGGGGGTTACAATTCCAAGGCTGTATTCTTGTCCCAGCCTGCCCATGTATTGTACAGTAGTGAAACATACCCATCATTGTCCAGTACAGCACTCCGATGGGTGCAACTGTGGAATACGTCCAGCAGAGGGCAGCATTACAACAGCAATAAAAATCAGCAAAGCCTAACAGCTGTTTTATGTGCAAAGAACCTCACCCGGCAGCTTGTATTCGTGCCATTTAAGACATCCCACCACCTGTTTCAAATCACCGTGAGCCCGTTCTGATCCGGCCACAATAACAACACGGTTTTCTATTTTCCTACCTCAGCCCAGCGTGCAGCCGGTCCACTGGGTCGCTGGAACGTGTTCTCGATTGGCCGCTGAGAGCGAGGTCCCCACCCGGCGCCGCCAACTCCTCCACGTAAGACGACGTCACCTGCAGGGCGTCTTTCCCGCCCTTCCCCGTGGTCGTGACGCTGAGCACCTCCTGGCGCTCCCTCTGGTGGCCGGCCACGGGGGACGACGGTGGGAGGTGGGCCGTCTCCTTGAGGCGCTGCTGGATCATGGGCGTGAGGGGCAGGTCAAAGGTGTAGCCGGCCTCGGCCTCGTCGTCAGCCGAGGAGGACAGGGCCTCCAGGGAGTCCAAGCTACTGTAGAGCGTGCTGCGGAGGCGCTCCGACTCCAGGATGCTCTCAAACTGCCAGCTGAAGACGTCCGTTGCCTCCTGGCTCTCCGACGAATCCGGACCATCTTTAATCTCAGCCGGTCGGCTGCTGCCGCTGTCGGTCACCGGGCTCCTGGGAGGGTCGAACGAGAGACAAAACAACATGGAAAATCCATGGAAACGTTAGAAAGCAAAGTCATGGCTTTGTCTGGAATCCGAAACTAAACTTGACGGAATACTAATTCCCGTGCTAATCTGACCAGACGAACGGAAAAGGCCAAACGATTGACACAGATTGGATTCGGCAAAAGGGTGTGACCGCCGATTCAGTGGCTTTCTGGGCTACCGGCTTGTGGACGCCGGGCAGCACTTTGGCAGGCATACGCAACGCAACAAAAACACTGCCACATTGCAGGCCCATTACAGTAAATAAGACCTTGCAGATATACCACCAGCCAATACGTAATTTCTGCAGCGCAACAACTCAGGGTAAGCCACATGCGCGACTCCCATCATCAGCGGCAAGCCGTGACCCAGGACTACACCCAGGACTCCTGGCTGTAATTTTGACACAGCTGTACCATGGGAAGTGCTTCTTCCGCTGAGGGTTTGGCAGCCCCGGGTCTTCTGAATGGGCCCATTTACGGCATCCCACTATCCGCCACAGTTGGCGGAGCGACTCCCAACCCAAATAAGGAAAGTAGCAATAAAGAGGCTAATCTCATTGTCACGTTGTTGCAGGGAGTAAAGTATCCGTCTGTGTGATAAACACCTCTGTGGAAGGGATGGAAATGAGACGTTACCATATATTATTTAGAGGACGCCTTTTCGCAGCAGGCCAGTGCATATCCAACTGAGCAGATGTGATTATTCTACTCGTACTTGGAAATTGGGCAAGATCTCAAATTGCAATGAATTAGAGTCCTGCTGTTAGGAATGGAGGCTTTCATTTCATTAAAAATGGATGCAAATGTGACATCCTTAATATAAAAACCCCATGCACTGCTTAGTTCCTCTAACAGCCACATTCACAGCCCCGTTATAGAGACCTAAAGGCACTGTGGTGAAGTCCCAGAGGAAGTTATAAAGCATATAGTTCCACTATTAACCCTGAGACTTGAAACCTTGTAACCTTCCCTCAGTATAACGGAACAAGTTTCCATGGTCTGCGACCATCCTAACGTCCATTTTAGTGAAATCCCTGCAATCAAAAAGGAAGGTTTAATGTTTTATGGTTTGTAAAAATCATCATTGGGCTGTTTTTTTGTACTGGATCTTTAGAGAATTATAAAATGTGTTTCTGTACGCTGGCGATTATTCTACAGATAAGTGGGACACCGAGATTGGTTGTTTGGTATATATCCTTGAATAATAACTCCTTGAAAAATGGTTCATCTTTCACTGACACGCGTGGGCTAGCGTGCCAGTGTTAACCAACGAGAAAAGGGTCTGGCACTGCGTCAATCCTCGCAAGCAGAACAGCGTTCACGAATGATGCCGTCAGTTCTTGACGCCCGCAGTATGAATTGCAACGCTCGCGTAACACAATGCAGCCCTTCCTGACGGTGGCAAGTGTGACGTACCTGTCAGACTGGGGCTCCTGCGCGGCGTCAGGGAGGCCCCGGAACACCTCGTCCTCCAGGGACAGCCGGCACGGGGGTCTCTCCTGGGGACTCGGGCTGTCCATGGAGCTGTCCACCTTCAGGTTGTTACAGCTCCTCCTCCCTCCCTCCCTTCCCCTCTCCGAGGCCTCGCTCCCCCCCTCGTGGCCCGTGGTGCTCCCCGGCCGGCTCTCCACAAAGCGGAGCTTCTTAGAGGGCTTCTCCCTCATCTGGCCTCCGTCCAGGAAGGCGGTGAAGATGCCGGGGATCTCGGCCAGGATTCTACTGGACTCAGAAGAACGGTCGTCCGGGAGAAGCCCAGGCGCCGCCCCCAGACCTGTGTCCCCCCCCATGGGCTCAGACTGGTCCCCGTAGGCACTGGCGGCCTCCTCCCTCGCCCCAAAGACCGACCCAGGCGTGACCGCGGGGGCGGCCCTGACATCTCCGTTTACCGCCACCGCGGCTGCCGCGCCGGAGACGCCCAAAGCCTTCTGGGCCGTGGAACTGTCTTTCAGCAGTGCCTCCGTCCACGAGTCCAGGAGGAAGGTGGGGGAGAGGAACGGGTCCCCAGGTGAATCCAGACCCAGAACGCTCATGTCTAGGCCCAGGTCCCCGTACGTCCCAGGTCCCTCGGGCCCCTGACCGTTCATCTCGGGGGTCCGGCCGGCCGTGTCCGGCGACGACCCGTTCAGACCGCTGGAGGGGATCATGACGGCGGCGCGGCGCTGTTCACCGCCGTCCGCCGGGTCTTGGCTGTCCTCTGGCTGTGCGTCGGCGAGGGTGGCTGCAGCATTCTGGCTCCTGGCGCTCAGGCCACTCAGCAGGTTGGCCAGCTCGCGGTCGATCTCCAGGAAGAGCGAGGTCTCGTCCACGTCATCGTCCTGGAAACAGGCGTCCAGACTGCTGCCGCCGACCCCCCCCTCGTCTTAGATGGAGAAAAGAAGGCGTGTCAACACAGGCTGCAAATACCAGGAGGTGAATAATGATGCAACATGTACACGTTATAACAGCCACAGATGGCATCCCTGGCATCGGACATGGAACGATATCATCATTTTCTAGACGATGTGGTCATAAATCAATTAGGGGGGAGTGTAATTTGGGTAATTCTTCTCTTTGTGAGGTCTCCATTGGGCTAGGGCTGAATAGCGCTTGTGTTTTATTTGAACACTGTGTTGCTGTGTCAACTTCATAAAAGGAGAAAGGCTAGGAAAGACCCAGGGAAGGGCTGGGATGAGTCCCAACCCAAACGAACACATTTAGCCGCTTTCCTTTCATTTCTTCAGACACACACAGATGTCTCATTCACTGGCTGGAAAAGGGCATCTCACAGTGGACAATAGCTCAGCATCCTCAGTTTACACAAGTATTCTGTACTCACAGCCTAAAATTCAGACATTTTTCCCCCCTGGTATTTGTTCATTAATGCTAGTCTAATCGCATAGCAACAGCCCTGTAGTTAACGACCCAGGAGGCATTGCTGCACCCATTACGGCAGCACATTTCCCCGTGATAAACAGCAGAGTTAACAAGGTAGACAGTTGCTGAGCAGCACCAAAGAATGTGTGAAATCCAACCGTCAGAGGCAATTGCCCTTCCGTTGAAAAGGGCAGAGTTAGTGTTTGAGCGCACACCTTCCTGTCTGCAGCGGGATGACACAGACAGGTGTGAGACAGACAGGTGTGCGCGATCAGCCTCTTTGAACACTGTGCCCAGTATAAATACTAAACTAACTAAACAAACCTTAGGGCTTGCATTCCAGATTTCACACTGGCCTCTTGTTGAAATTATGAGCAAAGTGAGAGTGAGAGTTGGAAAAGACAGCTGTGTCAACTAATAACAGTGTCCAGTTCTCACTTTGCTACTGAGTAAGCCACACCACGTTTATCACTGACATGCAGGCTAAACACTATGTTCATGATTTAAACAGAAATAAACACCCAGAAAAGAGCAGAATGATCAAGTGCACATTGAGCAACCTGCTCTGCACTGTTCAGGCCAGACAACAGACCTGTACTTTGGACCATACATAAAGCAACCGGTTCAAAGGTCGTTTTAAATAGGGCACACCTTTTCTTAACTGTAAAAGCAATTGTTTCTGAGCATTTTCTTCTGTTTCCTGTACACTAAAAACAACCCATGTCGTCAGCCACATTACATTTCGAAGGAGTGTTCTTTAAAATTACGTCTCGGTTCCCTGAAAGGATGCCCGCAGGTCAGAGACGGTACAGAACCAAAGACCACGCAACTCTGAAGTCAGGATCTCCCTGATTTGGGTCTGGTTTAAAGGACTTAAGGCCAGAGGCACTACACCACTAGATGGCAGTATTGCGTAATTACTACCTAAGAGTATCTAATGGAATGAAATACAATACCATACAAGACAAATTCATGACCATGTCCCTTCAATAACCAAACAGTGACTCAATTAAGGGCTGCAGCATGTCCGTACTCCCTCTGCACAAGGCAGATAAGAGCGGGAAAATACCCCAGCCATTTTCAAACTAAATCAGCACACAAACGCAAGCCTACCGGAGACATTTCTCCCCATTTTATTAATTTAGCGGAGGCTCTTTTCCAGAGCGACAAAGCTCTAGGGGCCGCAGAGCACTTGGAAACTTTTGTGCAACAACAAAGCACAGGGAAACAGGAGCTGTCCAGGCTACCTCAGATCAACTGTCAAAGTGCACAAGAGGAATGTGAACCATGCACATCACTCCTGGGTTTAGCGCCACGCAAAAGGTGACTCAGGGCTTTGGCACTAAAGCGTCTAAGACGACTTAATGTGGCCCCGTGTCAGACCAGAAGCCATGTGCTGAAATGCCTCTCATTGCTCCTACGGTGCCTTGTGTTTCCACAGGACCATACGGAGGGTTTGTACCGAACCGGGGGGCCATTTGGGACGCGAAGGTAAACATGACGTATAATGTGATGTCAACTGCGGCCAGAAATAGCCGGGAATGATAAAAAAAAATAAAAGGATTTCACTGCGATTTATTGCCCACTATATGGCTCCTGCAGTGCGGAATGAGAAAGCCATGAGGAAAAACAGTCAATGTCTGAAAAAGGAATAAAGACCAAAGTTTTGTTTGCGTTTCCGATGCACACATGAACCCAAAAAAATAAAAATAGTCATGAAATAGACCTTTTTAAAACGTACTTTATGGTTATGAGTACATGTACCTTTAAAGCCCCAAGTCATGACTGCACAACATAGCTTGGAAGACACCCAGAGGGAACTTTACTAATCACCTCAGCCTATTAATGACCACTGAAAGATTTTTGCCAAAGGGCCTGGATAACAAATCAGGGCTTAGTCCTCTAACGAGGCTGGCTCATGAGATGGGTAATGAAACCAAAAGGCTTCCCTGTTGACCGGCAGGAAACACTACCTCGACGGACCACTCGGTTCATTAACCAAATGCAAATGGGAGGGACCAGAACAGGAACTTCAATATTACTTCATCAGTAGTTTTTAAACAATGGTTGACAAAGCACCAAACTACAATTTATTGGCTGGCTTTATGAAAGTTCATATGGGCCTTACTACAAAATTGTGTATTTTGCACTTGCTGCTTTATCTAAAACAACCACTGTTGGTTAGGCCAATTCATCAATGGGAAGGAATGTCTAGCTAATGTCCAGTGCATGATCAGTTCAAACTGTACACTATGATTGGCTAACATAAAGGAGTTGTTCAGCAACCAGAGAGAAATATATAGCTGCCCGTGAAAGAAAGAAAAGAAAGCGTTATGAGGACTTAGCTGGCGTGTTTATTTCATACTGTTTTTAAATCCGTAATTGCTGCGAAGTTCATTCCTGTTCTGAATTTTCGGTAAAGGAAGTACAGCCCAGCATCTGTTCCAGGAGATCTACCGTCCAGTAGGTCTTTATTCGGACCTGATGTTTCTTTACATGCAGACAATTATTAGGATCAGCTGTGTGAAATTGGGTTTGGAGTGAGAGCCAACAGGACGTTAGGGCTCTAGGAACAAGGTTGAGCAGCCAAGAATATGATGAGAAATGTGTCATACCGCTTTCTTTAGAAGTGGTATCCTCTCCTTTTCCAAAGAGAAACTCGTACTTGGCTTTCGCAACACTTTGAGCGTGCGAGGTGGAGCTGTTCACCCACACAAACTTGTCCGCCTGCAAGAATACACAAGAGGGTTAGGGTAAAAACACATTTACTGCAGGCAAGATGACTTGGTGATGATTCTTTGATAAGCAATATTCTTCATGAACAATCATTTGTTAAACATCTGTGAGCATAAGGGTTAAACTAACTACAAGTCAAGCTAAGTAGCTCTGGATAAGTGTCTGTTAAATGATGACACTTCCGATACATATTAGTCTGCAATATTAAATCACATTACAAACACCCTGAAAGATAGAATCTCGAAAGAGCATAGCCTTGCCAAATCAAACATTGAAAAAGTTGGAGGATTCAAAACGATCCACTATATTTTTAAAGCCCTAAAAGTTGGTTCTAAATGTCAAATGGAATGTGCTAGGAGATGAAGGTTCCGTTCAGCACCACACGATCCCACTGTCATTGTTCTGGCAGGAGAAGTACAGGGCACCCAGCAATGTCAAGACGAGCTCCAGGTAGAGTTGCAAGACTGGCTCCTCTCTTCCCACAGCCTCATCTATCAGGGTAGCTGCTCATCTGCCGTGATCTCAAATGACCTGAAGGTCCCTGGAGGTTACAAGTTCGATCTAATGCATGTTCAGGCAGGCGAGACCAGGCTGCTGAATGCACCCTAGCAAAGGCTCGGTTAAGTAAAGTGTTTCATCAGCCTTACGAGCCTAACGCTACTGACATGACTAATTGCATGACTGGCATTCAGGATGACATATCAGGATCTGACATTGTATTTCGTCCTGTTCATTGTCTTTTGTGGACCCCAGAAAGAGAAACTGCTCAAATCCAAAGACCATTAACAATAGCGAATACATAGGTTACATTTCAAATGACTATAATAACAACAACAAGAGTGCAGAAGTGAAAGGCACTCTGATTCATAACCACAATCAAATCAAAAACGTCAAACCATTCAAGCTCAACTCCATGACAATTTGAAGAATGAGCCTAAGGTGTATATACTAAACAGAAGACGAGTAGCCAACTAAAATCTTAATTACTCCACCATCAATCAATGTTCATAGAAAGAAACCACTAGAAATGCAGATTGAGAATATCATTATTACTCTACACTGCATGAAGGCTAAATAGTAACATTCCACACATCGGAACGCTGTGAGTGAATCGATCTGAACAGAGAACTTACATTTCAGAAGGGACTACAGGGAAAACCATCCGTGGGAAAGCTGTTGCCATGGGAGACTTGGGAATGCAGGCCTCTTTTTCCAGATATTTTCTTTGCATTAACCCCTCCACATACTCCCCTGAAATGAGTTCCTTGCTTAATGCTCATTCAATTTGCTAATTTCTAAGACACATTAAAAAGGTCTCTATCCACCCATTTCATGCAGGTGAATTACCTGACACAAAATACAAAAACCCACAACTGGAAAAAGGATACTGTATGCTAGCACAATTTTATAAACGTTGCCAATTTGTTATTCGGAAATGGTGGGATCTGTTTATGTTGTTTACATTAATTATGCAGGACTCCCATGGAAGGACTGTGATCGTAAGTCTCACAACAGCATCTTTGAAAACATTGAGATCAAGAGCCGGAGTTAAGATTTATTTTACAGTTCACCAATAGGTTCAGCTAAAAATATTTTGCAAAAAAAATAATGAAACGTTTAAACTGGAAAGAAAAACACTGAGTCTAACATCTGAAATGAATTAGGCTACCTGCTTTAAAAACATCGCAATTGGTATTTTTTTGCATTTGAGCTTGTTAAAGGTGTAGACAAAGTTCCCATTTTCAATCAAGTTCAGGTTCCCTGAAAAAAATCTAACAGGACATGAGATATAGAGTGCATGATTGTTACCACACATGAGCAAATCTTTCATACACTTCAAGGAGAACAACTAGTCTATGTAGGCTTAAACAGCAGTAAATCTCAGACACAAATTCATTACATGACGATGACATGTGCACAGCTGTAAAACCCGGCGCAGTGGTCCCCGAGCACAGCACAGTAGTCCCCGAGCACAGCACAGTAGTCCCCGAGCACAGCACAGTAGTCCCTGAGCACAGCGTGTCCATGGTGTGTTAATAAGCACAGAAAACATGAATTTGATTAAAACGCCAGCAGACTGAGTTCCTGGGAGAATTCCAAACTCTACTCACAACACAAACAAGAAGCTTAGGACTATTAGAAATCCTTGCTTAGTGGCATAATTACGAAGGTAAGCAGAGGAGAACAAATGGCACACTAATTCACATAGTCTAACACACACACTAAGTGTTGAGGAAGGGTGGCACTTGTGCTGTCATCTAATTGCAAGCTTTGATTGTTACATTTTCCTACCTCCCCCACCAAAACTAGTGATATTTTTTCCGGAGACACAGGTTGCCGACTACCTTAAAAGGTTAGGCCTACATAATGAGAATTGAAAGGGGAAATATAATAAAGCTTTGGGAGTAAGCGAAAGTGGGGAAATAAAAGAAGTGAACTAACTTCATGTGACAAAGTACCGGCCGACTTGCATCTCCTGAATATTAGACGCTTCCCTCGTTTAACCAATTTAAATCCTCTACTGTCAGAGGGTTTAGAGCGCAACTGCCAGCGAATGCCACCAACTGTACATTGACTGACCCCGGACCTGTGGTTAAGCTTAGCATTTCGGTGGACAAACAGAACATTTTAAAGCCGTTAACGGCGACTACGCTTGCATAGCCGCAGGGCACGTCCCGGCTACTGGCCTGGTAAACACGGTCAGAAACATGCAGTTGCTTCGCGTTTTACGGCTGGCAAGTATTTGCCAATCCCAGGGCTCTGGGACTATCACACTACCATCCATCAGGGGTCGGAAAATGTTTGAGGTTCAAATGAAATGTAAAGTGCAGATGGCTCGCAGACACAGCTGCAGTACGTCGATTCGCTGCGTTAGGCGCTGCTGACACACTGGCCAGCGTTTCCATTACGGCGCAAAACACAGCCCACGGTCCCTCTTATTTTACCTGTTCTCTGGAGAAATTAAGTGGAGACCGGTGTGTCTTTTAATGTTGATCCGTATTACAGCAATAATAAAAACAAACATATGAAATTCAAAAAGAAGAAAATCGGGAGAAAAAAAAGTTCACACCTGACTTTTTTGTAAATGCAGCATGAAACAACTATCTAAAGGCAGGCTGATGAGCCATACCCTCAGATAATATCGAGCCAGGAGAACAGTAAGGCTGTGGGTGAATAACCTCAGCCTTTGAGGTGTTACATAAGAGAAGAAGCTACTCCACAAATGAACCCAACGTCCCCACCTCAACCATTCAGGGTCAAAGACTCAAAACAGGATTCCCTCACCGTGTTTAGAACGATCCTGTCCAAAGCCGTTTAGCAGCATTTCAGCCTGCGACCGCTTGGTTGCGTTTCCCGTGTCAATGTGCAATTACTTAGAAACGGATGAGATGCAACCGTACCAACGACAGACCCCTTGTGTGTTCACGTCCTGGTCCTCCTGTGTACGAAACCGCTAAATCACACGTATTGACCAGGACGTGTCCACTGAAACTGCTTTCCAAACCCATGCCATCTCTCAGACGGCCCTGACACAATTTCCACAAAACCTGGGTGAGTCACACGTTTTGTCACAGATCTCCAGCATTCCCTTAAAGGACACCGGTTTACCCTGGGCCATTCATCATTTGCGGGGGGAACCACATGTTCGCTGGTGCCACGATCGTAAGTACAATCTATCGTGGTGACTCCCACTACAACTAAAATGAATCTCATGAATCTTTTAGTATAATCATCGAAAATCATAAAGTGCATGTAAACAATAATATATACACATATACAGACAAAAGACTCCAGAGACAGAGTCTTAACTTGCATCTAACAGAGGTTAGCGATGCTGTTTTTCCCTTTACGGATCACTGGATGTCCAGTAGGACAGCCAAGATATTATCCCTGATGGGTAATGCAATAAAATCAGTTAATGAGGTGAAATGGGGGCTTCCACGCAAGCCTTTCCTTACAGGAAGTAGACGACTCCTTTGAGGGATGTAGCACAGCTTGTGAATTAGACATGATCTACTTAGTTTTAATAACAAGGATTGTGCATCTGGAGAGCTTTAAGACCATAGAACGGACAGGCTATGGTAAATCAAAAAATGGCATGCCAATGCAGAATAACCGAAATAGCCCCCCACAAAAAAGAAATATTCCAACCCTTGACATATCAAGTCATGTTCTGTTGACACACACAGTGGTTGGGAGGTCCGTGATGACTACATTTTCCTTTATTAACGGTAAATATACCCCAGTGTCATTTAAGTTTAGTTTGACCCGTGGAGGAAAAGGACGGTCTGTCCATGAAAACATGAAGCAATCCCTATTCACATCGGCAGAGGAGAAAGAGATCCCTTTTTGCCTGTAAAAAAAAAAAAAAAAAAAAAAGCATAAAAAAAAGAGAAAGAACGAGAGCCAGCCCAAAATCTGTGCACAGAGAGTGGGGGAAGGAGCCGTCTCCTAAGGCAACTCTAACCACAACGAGCTACAGGGCAGGCCAATTGAAAGAAACAATGATCTCACATCCACAACGATTTGAATAAACCTGGTGCTGGGGAAAATGTAGAATAATATTCTGACGTCTCTCTGATGTTGATGAAACCAATTATTTTATGATAATCCTCAGCCCACACCCAGACAAAGACCAGCCCCGATTCCCAGGCAGGGTCCCCTTGGCTCTTAGCATAATGCTTTGTTTCTGGCCTGTCCCCCTAAGGAAGCCACGCATCCTTCACAGCTGTCAGGCCAGTCATCACCATATGGTGCCCCACCAATGTCGGCTCAGGCCAACAGTCAGGTGAAAACAGAGATCCAGACGGGGGGGGGCCTAGCAGTGACAGGAACCTCCGTTCTGACTGGAAGTGAGGAGTTACGCAAAATATGTGGCAAAACCAGGCCGTCCTCATAGCAGCGCTCACGCGTAGTATTGAATTACGCAATACATCTTTAATGCTCCGTCAGAGAAAGGCCTAGCGCATCGTGCATGGCATTAACTGTTAAGGATGCCCTGGGAAATGACATGCAACCCTGACACACAGGCCAGGGTAGGTAACTGTACCCCTCTGATTCAACCAACACAGTCTTCTCACTAAGGTAAAATGAGAGACCAAGCCGGGCTCTGTAAACAACCTGAAAATGCATTACAAACGTTCTCCCAGTCAGCGCCGCAGCGGTTTAATGTGCTACATACAAGCGTCCCACCACAGACTATGGTTGATCTTTGCCTGCTGCTGTCTGGCGCGTGGTTGTGAGCTCCGTCGGGGATGTGCATACTGGCCAAGCATCACCCGGGTGGGTGTGGCAACATAAGCTGGGATTTCTGGGTCTAGTTGTGCTCAAGTCACTCCCTCAGCAATTACTGCATCTGCTATAGCCATCGGAAGTCACCAGCTGAGTGAGCTTGTCCTCTGGCGCGCCAACCTTACCGACTTCTAGGTTTGGAAAATGCGTAGGAAAAGATATTAACTCATATTTAACTCTTAAGAATGATAATATTGATATTAACAGACATCACAAAATTGGGGCAAGGCTAAAAAGACCTATAACAAACAAGAAAAGGAAACACTGGCATTTGTCAATCCTGTACACAGTCAATTAGAAAAGACTGAACAAAGCCAGTGCTGCTTAATGCACTTCTCTCGTGGCCTTATATTTTACCATGCCAGTAAGGCTGATGGGCCAGCCAATGCCTTCCCAGTTACTTGAACATAATCTCATCCAAACTGTATATAATGGCACAACTGTACAAAGTGAAGACTTAGTTCCGGAAGACCCTGCTGACTTCTCGCTAAAGCTACTGGAATTGGAGAGAGAATGAGGAGGGAAATATTGACGTGGAAACATTTGCTGAGGGCTAAACACTGTCGGGGCTCTACTCCAGATTTGAATTTCAGCCAAGGAGTCATCCAAGCAAGCACAACCAATTTGAATATCATACTGCCTAGCTAAAGAACACCATGTTCAACCACTTAACTAGTTGAATCTATCATCGTTTCAATGGGTACTATGTTGAAAACTGAACTGAAGACTGAGTAACTGTAAATTATTAACTGTGGTAATTAATAGTAAAATTAATTACCGCAGACAAAGCGAGTTGCAATGATCTAGTAAAGAACACAAGCTACGGAGTTTGAGCAACAATTTTAGTAAGTAATATTATCTAGCCACTTGAACGGATAGATATGCAATGTCCTGGCAGGAAAGCCCATGATGAACTGAATGAGCTGTACTGTACACCAACAAAGAGCCCACCCTTAATCACCACAAGCACATTAATAAAATGTCGTTTCGGTAATATTATCAACTGGCAAAGTGACCACTTGGAAATAGCCACGGTATACCATAGAAAACGTTTTTTTTTAAAGTCCTGATTCAGTGGATGGATAACTGCTGTATGAGATGTGATGACACGTTAGCTAGTAGCTAGCATCATGCTGACCAACTGCCAAAGACAACAAGCCAACAATCACAGCTGACAAATTGAGCTAGCCAACAAAGTAACATTTCCGTCTTTGTTCAAAGGCAAAAAAAATCTAAGAAAAGTAAAATTCAAAAATGTCTGGGTTAACTAGCGACATTTGATCCAACTAGCTATGAACAGCACCTTACCCCATCATCATCACTCTCGTCCATATCCCGAATGTTGTGTATGCCCCGGGTGGCAAGCTTTTCAGTTCTGACAGTTCAGGTCAGGTCTCTTGGCCTGACAAACCCATCCATCATGTATCATAGCATGTAGCTAGCTAAAACAAGACAATATTTACTCATGATACAGACGCTGACCCAGTTCTTTTAACACACAGGACACGGCGCGTACTACTCGTAACGTTCAACCCTCACAGCAGCATCAGGCAGGCTGGCTGGGAAAGGATGAAGGCGTGACAGAATCCTATGGAACTCGAAACCCCACGAGCCGCACCGTAGCTAGCATGTGAGCTAGCAATAACTTCGACTCCAGCCTTGCTCCAGCATCATTCTGAACAATAATAATAACTAAGCAGTTGCTGACTTGAAAAGTTTTGTCTTGAAGTAGTTAATAGTGCATTTACTTACCAACGGCTGTTTTATGCTATCTGTGTGCAAACCATTTTCATGACACGACGAGCCCTTACTTCCTATCTGCTAACTGTACACTTTGCCCTACGTCTTTATGTATTGACTTTTGTTGTGCTTTCCAGCATTCCCCTTAAGCGAGGCAGCACTTGGTACGTTCCTATCCAAAAGCTGTTCTTAGTTCATACTATTGCCGATAAAATGAGGGTAGGTTGTCATCCAGTGCCAGATACCCGGCTGCCAAATGATTAAAAAATATGCGCTCTTTAGGAATAATATTAATGAGGCTCTTTAGTATTCTCATGACTACCAGTATGAAAAACTGCACTAATCTATTCTCGTTATAAATGTGCATTCATTTTAGAATTCAGAATTATCCTCATGCTTGTATTTCTTTAGATTGTGTTCATTAAAGTTAATTGGTTTTTCATTCGATGATAGACTATCATCTTGAACCCGTTGGTGTAATTGAGAATTTCTGAAAGGCAATTCCCACTAATTGATGTAAATTGCCAGGAATTTATACATAACTTGAAGACCTCAACCCAAATAGCTGATTTGACTGATACATTTTTTTCCTAATAAAGACATGCTGGTGATATTATGTCTGCAAAATGGAAATACCAAAGGAAAAAGACAAACGAAGCCCATGTTGCCTCAAATTACAGTTGGCAAGACATCGATTGTGCTGAAGAATGAACAGTTAGGGCTAAGGTTATGTGGGCTTAAACGGACGTTTCATGTTCTGTGACATGTACATTTACTGTATTTGATACAGCAGTTTTTCCCTTCAATTAAATTTCTATCGGGGCACGTACAGGCAGGAAAACACCATTATTATGTATCTTTAAAAAAAATCTCTATTTCTACATCACCACTTGTAATCCTTAAATAGGGTATGTATACTGCTTTAGTCAGATTTCCCAAACGTTAGGACGGGAAAAACTGCTTTTCATTCATCAGCAATTGAATGGGCTGCACTGCTGTGCACAAGCCTACAAAAAATGCTTATGATTTTGCGGTTTTTGGCAGGGTAAATTACCTGGTTTCTGATTGATTCTTAAAGGAGACAAACATTCCATAGGTTCTCATAAGGTGTATGTTAGGCTTATGGGAATAATGTACCAGTCTCATAACGTGTAGCTGAGCTCAAAGAGCTTGTAGCTTACATGGCATGTATGATTCAATGCGTCTGGTAATGTCACTTTGAAGTATATGGAGCAGGTGTGTGCTTGTGCAAACAGACAGTTTATATACATTTTGTGAAAAGTGAAGGGTTTGGGGGAAGCCAGTATAAACTACAAGCGCTCAGGGTTGGGTACGTTACTTTTTAAATGTAATCGATTACGGGTACAAATTGCCTGTCCACATTTGTAATCAGTAACGTAACTTTTTGATTACTCAAACAGTAATCTGATCTTTCATATTAAGAGGCATTAGAAAACAAGTAGGAATAGCCTATAACCAATTGAAGACCTTTTGCATGATCAATCAATGTTAGAGTTTACATAGTTGGCCAAAAACGGAATTAGCATTTTACCTTACGGGTTATGTACAGAGTTTCTAAACCATTGCTTTCTACTTCAATATGATTAGGCTACATCTCTAGATTACACGCAAAATGTCTGTCAGATATTCCGTCGATTACAATATTTTATTTGGTAACGTAACTGATTATAGTTACTGTTTTTATTTGTAATCCCTTAATCCTCAAATCTGCAAGCGCTTTCCCTGCTTTTATTGAGAACGAAGCCTCTCCATTGGCTAAAGTTTCTCCACTATCGCAAACATGAAAGTAGTGTTAAAGGTACATAAGGCTATATAATGTTAACATACACAGCGTATCAATTTCTTGATTAACAAAGACAGAAACACAATTAAGATCATTAAACATTGCCAGTTGTCGTTTTCCTATATGTGGGTGTCATATGGCTGAGTTTACCTTTGAGATTGATTTACTCTCCTAAAGTGAAAACAATTGTTGCTATAGGCAAATAGAGGATTTTTCTAGACACATATACAAGTGTCAATGTTTAGCACACACTACACTTATTTGCATCAATTCTGTCTTTAGCATTTTCCCATGATATCTTGTCCACAACACAATGAATATCTTCATTTGTCATACACTGCGGAAATAATCTTTTGGCAAGGCAAATCCAAGGCTGACATTGGTCAGCGGTGATGTCATGACACGTCTTATCCATGGGTTGAAGATGGGGTGACATGCTCATGGGGGTGGTGGTCATAGACCTTCCACCTCCATAATGAAAGGGAGATTATGGGACCAGGTCTCTCAAGAATCAGGGATTGTCCCAAAACCATTCCTGAATCACCTCTGAACGGTGGAACCCAACATTATCACACACAGTTTAATTGAGCAACTCAATGAGGTGTGCAGACACAGCATTGAAAGACCCAGGAAGTGGCTTATGTCCTACGATCCCATCTTCGGATATGGATACACACAGGAGTATGTTTCCCCCATGTTGTCCAGGCTCATGGACCAGTGTTCACTGGCCAGTGACACTGCGCCGACACTGTATAGTTGTGGCCCAGTCAAAGCATACTTCATCAACAAAGATGTACTTGTAATGGTTCACAGCAGCTCAGTTTGTAGTTTTTACCCTGTTCAGGGGCTACCTGATTTATTCACTCTGCCTTGCTGTCTATCCTGCTCCGTGCTGAAAGACATTGACAGTGTTCACTTGGTCTATATGGTAACCAGTTGTGGTTACCGCTGTGTATGGCTATCATGTCATGTACTTGACAGTATTCTGTGGAACATAGGCAATGCAGTAGGCTTTTGTTGCTCACACTACTTACACCAAAGTGGTGGGTTTGAATCACATACAGATCTATGGACTAAGGATGGCGATTCTGTACTTTTCAATCTGAACATAGTAGTTTTCTGAACATAGTTTTCAATCTGAACATCCAGTTCTAGGTACCAACACCCCTTTCAACTCTGCCTTAATTTGAAGGTTTTTCCATAGTAATGTAATATGGCAAGAATAAATACAGATGTATTTATTTACAGAATGTTAGGGTATACAGATGTATTTATTTAAAGAAGGTTAGGTTATACAGATGGATTTATTTAAAGAAGGTTAGGGTATACAGATGGAACTATTTAAAGAAGGTTAGAGTATACAGGTGGATTTAAAGAAGGTTAGGTTATACAGATGGATTTAAAAAAAAGAAGGTTAGGTTAAGACATAGTGATGGATTTAACCCACTTAAATACTAATGATTTCATTACCTCATTAGTGTAATCATTAGTATACACTAAATGCAAAAGTTTGACCTCAAGTAAACATTCTAAATGCACACCAATACTTTACTCTTCATAGGTCCTCTGCTAAGATAGACATTGTAGAAACAGCTGAACTGTTTGTTACAATTAGACAATTCCCTCAATTGCCCTGGACACTATTGGGTTATCTCTGGAACAGATTCTGCAGATTAAATATATTTCTAGGCAATTTAGCCTAAGGAATGAAAGAGACAAACCCCGGATACCTACTAACTATCATTCCATCTGGGTGGGGAGTTGGAGAACTCTTATTCATCCTGTGTGGGCATGTCTCTTTGAAGGCATTATTGCCAATCCTTGAGCCCTCCAACATCTCAAATCTACTTTACAAAAAGGCCTGGGTTGTTTTGGTATAATTAAAATGTTCATTACAAAGGGCAAATCAGAAATGCTCATTGTCTACTTTGGAAACATTTATAGCAACAACAAAAAATCATGTACAGTAATATTGTGGAAGCCTAATGATTCAAAATGCAAACACTGAGTACCGTAGTTAAATAAGGAGTTGAAAACAGCACGCAACACTAAAATTACTCACCTTCTGTGCTGGAACAGGTTTGATCATGGAGCGAAGACCTCCACTGGACGCAGATGAAGGAGGCGTGGAGACCATTGTTTGTGACACAGCTGAGTTCACCACAAATGGCTTAGAAGAAGAAGAAGCCAGTGAGGTCACAGGACTGGGATGAGGGACAGCTGTAGACATGGGGAGACTCTTTGTCACTACGTTCCCACTCGTACATTCAGGTATCTTCGAGGACCTCTCCTTGACTGCATACAGAAAGGTCTTATGCTCTGGCCGCCTGAGGACAACTTGTGAAACATTCTGTGGAACATTCTGTGGAACATTCTGTGGAAAATTCTGTGGAGCATTCCGTGGAACATTCTGCGAAACATTCTGCGAAACACTCTGCGGAACACTCTGCGGAACACTCTGTGGAACACTCTGCGGAACACTTGGCTTCCCATCAGCCTTCTCCTTCTGCTTTGCACTGATAACCCAACTGTTAGAGCTCCTGAGGCGATGGATGCTGGGGTCCATGTTGGGCTGGGTCGAGGCCGGGGACAGCTGCATCCCACTGTGCTTCTGGGTCTCCATCTCAGAGGACTTGGGCCCCTGGGAGTTCAATCCTGCCGGGTGTAGAAAGCTTACCCGTAGTGCGGCAGAACCAGCTTCAGAAGGGTAGGTCCTGTTGGTGGCAGTGGTTGGAGTCCCGGCCAGCATCTGTCGATTCTCCTTATTCATCGTACCCCAGGGACTGTCCTCCCGCAGTACCCAAACCGGGCAATCTGATTCTGAGGCACTCCAACTAGTAACCTGTACTCCAGTCACAGATCTTGGATCAGCGCTCAACGAGGACCTCACCGGGTCCTGGTGGTTCTGGATATCGACGTCTTCTGAGACAACAGGCACTGCATCTCCAGCCTGAGCTGAAGCGTCCACCGTTTCCCCTCTCCCGGGCTCTTTTCCTTCTTCCTTATCTGAGGTGACGTCCACCCTCAGGACCGTGACGCTGCAGTCCTCTACGTGGTCAGGCGGAATGGTTGCCGTGGCATCAGCTGTGGATGTCACCACAGCTTCTGCCGGGTTGCTCAATGACGCCACTTGCTCCGGGGACTTAGAGGGCGACTGCAGGCGAATGAAGAGGAAGGAAGTCTTGAGCTCGTGATGATGATGATTATCGCCCATTTCCGCTAAAGGAGGGGTATCTCTCAGTGTGCAGGCGGGGGAGAGGGGGGGGTAAGGGGTGGAACCCCCTTCAGGGGTCTCAGCGGAGGAGAGGGGTCCCCAAAGCCAGACACGTATGTCGGGCACAGAGCTGGGAGAGAGGGACAGAGACGGAGAGGCACTGAGTTTGTAGATGTGGGAATGGATGTTTAATGTCAATGTTGTTGGATGGCCTACAAAAGAAAGGACAGTGAAGAGGCAGTAAAGACCAAAAAGATATTCTGATTCTACGTGTGCATAGGTATAGGAGCTTCATTTGAGTCCATTTGCTACAGCAGGAAATTATTCTGCAGCAATAGGATATTTAACATAAAATGGCATTTTTGGAGACGTGAAGTCAATGCAGTGCAAATCGAGAAAATCCGGCATCTGTCTATTTTGACATGAATGGACAGACACGCAGATTTAGTGTGTTTCATTTAGATGTCATGGGCGTATTCATTACTTTCCAATCTATTTAAGAGTAACCATCTTCTCTGCTCAAATGACAAGGAAATGCATTCCGTTCATAGCTGATCATTAACATCCTCTTTCATTTTCCAGGGTTTAGGCAATAAGGCCAAAGCGGTGTGTGGTACATGACTGGCTTTTTTACCGGGGAATATACCCAATTGTAAAACACTGATGCACTTGTTTCACAAGAGTGTGTTGGTTTTTTCCCAGTCTTGTGTATTTAGTGGTATAAAATGTCCAATTTGCCCGGCCCCCTCTTGAAAAGCAGCTTGGTAGCAATGGGACTAATAAAACCAAAATAAAATTAACACTCCACCTAAATCAAGAAAATCAGGCACTGTCATGCATGAGCAAAATATTGGGATAACAGTATGTAGAATCCTGTGTCTAACGTCTACAATAATTAATTTAAACGACACGACTTGTCTCCTCCTCTTCCCTTCCAAAGCAGGACAAAATAAACTGGGTCTGCATTGCAACACGTGTTGTCAGAGACCTCAGGCTCTGGTTACGGTCCGCAGGCAAAGATTCTGGCAAAAATGAAAGTGAAATCTTGCAAGCAGCTAGTGTATAGTGGCATCTTGTCAATACTCAGTTCTGCATTTCAGACAAAACTCCAGTTGAGGGTTTTTTTTAGCAAATACCCAAATACGTCCACACAGTAGATCCCCTCTGACGTTTCCCAGTCTAAGACAATGAGGAAAATGGAAGAGTTATTATTTAAGTTAAAACATGTGACTTATCTACTGTCCATCACATACATTTCTGTTTAGCTTAAAAACACCACCCAAGACACCTTCATAAACATAAACACTGCCCCTAAATCAAGAAAATCAGGCACTGTCATGCATAAGCAAAATATTGGGATAACAGTATGTAAAATCCTGTGTCTAACAAATGAATTTAAACAACAACACGACATGTCTCCTTCTCCTCTTCCCTTCCAAAGCAAGTATGGAACAGTATTAGCTAGTCCAGGGTAGTCTTGGATGGGGAGGTAGTGACTGAGAAGCAGTGGCAGTCGCTACCATTAGGCAAGGTAGACAGCCGCCTATGGCCCAGAAGGCTTAGGGCCCCGTAGAAAATTCAAAGTAAAATAAAGTTTCAAATATATAATAACACATTGTTTTTTTATATTTATTTTTTGTCTTATGGTCTGATCATGTTTCTCAAAAAAGATACTCAAATAAATACATTTGATTCAGACCAAAACCCCCTCTCTTACTCAAATTGTCTGTCCCACGTTGTTTCTCATGGAAGCAGCCCAAAAGACGTTCGGTAGCTTAGTCAGTCAGTCTGAGTCTGCTACACAACACAAGAGCTGGACAGCAAAGTATTTAAAATATAAAACGCTCATATGTGAGCAGGGCAGAAAAAAGAAGGAAGGAGGAAGATAGCAAGAGTGTCCATAACAGTAATAGCTTAACAGCTGTGACTATTACTATATGATGGTTTCACAATCACATAAGAAAGCGCTATCCCTGACCCTGACCATCATGAATGGCCACCAGACAGACGTAAAGAAAACATTGATTCAATTCCATCATGTCCATCTTTCTATAAATGGAATGGGGCAACGTCCTGTATGCATCCTCTCATATAAAAACAGAAGTTCACTGCTGTGGTGAGCAGACCAGACTGGCGCAAAAGTGATCGCTAGAATGCCAATTAACTCTCCAGGATGTTTGTCACTGCCGAGACAATGCTTAGGGGAATGTGATAAATGTCCGCCTGAAGCGTGATTCGTCTCCTTCTGTGGTCAAGAATGGCGAGCCACGTACAGAGAGGCACAGGAACGTCTGTCTTACAGCAATCATCTACAGCCGTGGGCCACAACGTGCAGACGACTGTGTAGCTGATGTGGTTAACCGTTGGTTTTATGTTTTCGTGGGGGGCCAGCGGTGTCTTCAAGTGTGGGAGCAGTCACGATATTATTGTGGCCTTAGAACGTCTTTTGACCATTTTCAAAAGGCCAATCGCACCCAAAAGTAGGCCAACAGATTATCACTTACAGTGTTGCACCAAAGGAGTTGATATGGATCGACTGACAATAAGCAATTTTCCTCTGTTATTCTAGTAAGCCACTGACCGAGATCCTTGGTTCACCAAATGGTTGGCAATAAACTTACTGTAGCATGCAAAATACTGGAAGTACAGCTAAACAGATTCCAAAGCTGACAACATAATTAGTGTCTCAAGACATGAAGTTACTCTACAAACAAAGGACTGAAGTTGAAAGGCCGTAAAATGTAAAGGTAAAGTTGCTTGTTTACGTTCTGATTAGCTAAATGCCCCTAAAGGCTCGGCATGATATCAACACTAACAGGCCTTGTATGTCTGAAACTAAACACGCAGGAAATGAGGTAACCAGAGGGCTGCTGGGATAGGGAGTGGGGCTGTGAGGGGTCCACTGGTGTGCACTGGTTTTACTGCCTCACCTCACCATCATTCATCACTGAAGCCTAAAAATAGCTGTGCTGATGGTTTCCCTTCTCAATGAAAGCCTTGTCTTGGCAGTGTTAAAGATGTGGGTTGCACAAGCGCGAGCCAACAAGGAAAAACAGCTTGGTTAGCAATGAAAACAGACCACCCCTCTATGTGATCAAAGAACATCCTTTTTGATCAGGATGTTTAGTTTTTTTTTTGAAAAACTAAAGGAAGTTGTGGGACATTTTGTTGAGAGGCTTTTTGTTAGGTGGGAATTGAGAGACTTTTGGTCAGGCCTACAGGAAGTTGAGAGATGGTATGTCAGGCCTAAAGAAAGTTAAGAGATGGTTTGTCAGGCCTAGAGGAAGTTGGAAGATGGTTTGTCAGGCCTAAAGGAAGTTGAGAGATGGTTTGTCAGGCATAGAGGAAACTGAGAGATGGTTTGTCAGGCCTAAAGGAAGTTGGGAGATGGTTTGTCAGGCCTAGAGGAAACTGAGAGATGGTTTGTCAGGCCTAAAGGAAGTTGAGAGATGGTTTGTCAGGCCTAAAGGAAGTTGAGAGATGGTTTGTCAGGCCTAGAGGAAGCTGAGAGATGGTTTGTCAGGCCTAGAGGAAGCAGATAGATGATTTGTCAGGCCTAGAGAAAGTTGAGGGAGGGTTTGTCAGGCCTAGAGGAAGCTGTGAGATCACAGAAAACACTTCTTAATTTACAATTTCAAGACTGGCCGTAAAACATAACACAACAGGTGGTTACACTTCCAAACAACTAGTCAGTTAAGGTTCTCCTCTCGCATCCGAACAACCAAATGAAATGGCATTGAACAATCTTCATATTCATGCAGCCCCGTCAAAGTTACAAAGCCCAATGTGGTGCCTCTTATTTGGGGAATTTGGGAAAGGCTCCAATAGGGCAAAACAAGCACAGCTTTGGAGTGCAGACGGGGTTAAATCAAAGTCATTCTGAACTGTTGCTCTCTCGCCCACATGCCTTGGATGCTGGTGTAGCGATCAGTCAGAAGACATGGAGGTCCATCAGGGTGGGTGGGGGGCGTTGTCATAATTCCGGCCTGGTCCTAACAGAAAGAAGTCTGTCTGTGAAACCAACCTTGCTTTATAGGACGTATTAGGAGGCCTTTCTAACAGTTAGAGTAACAGTCTATCTGACAATTAGAGAGGCTTCTGTGTGTTCACTTTGTGGCATTTTCATAATCCCATCCTACAGCTTGTGGCCCAGACCTAACAGAGAGGAGTCAGTCTGTGAAACAAACCTTTCTTTGTAGGAAGCCTTTCAGAAACATTTTGAGATACAGTATCTCTGACGATTACAGAGGCATCTCTGTGTTAACTTCAAATGATCCCTAATTACTTTACTTGCAATTTTGAAGATAACATGAATACACAAAGAAAAAAGTGATACATATGAGATTTAACAGCCTATTCTAAACATTGCTAATTTAGAAGGGAAAACAACCACATTGCATCAGGCTTAGAGTAGTCATTGTATTAGGATAATATAAGATACAGTAGGCCTACCACATACCATAACTATACACAGAGTATATTATACAGCAAGAACTAATACAGGATTTATCTGATGGAGATGTTCAAGTGCCACAAGAAACAAGAACAAGACATGTGCACCTGACTATACATTTACATGTATAAAAGAGATCAATTTACTCTCAGTTCGGAAAAATGGCAGCTACATCCATCTCTCAAGGAAACTAGGCTTTAGTAGATTTCACACAAATATCTAACCCACTGGTTCCAACTTCTGGAACTACCAAAACGCACAACTAATTTACATACACATCAGCCATAAAATTTGATGGAAACAGTTATCCTTCAGTAATCAGGTAATTTCAACTTACCATGGCAGTACATTATCCAAACCAACTTTTTAATTGTATTCGTCGTTTGCTTTAGACAAGTCTCTGGAATAAATCAATACACTCCCTGAGATATTAGTTTATTTCGTCCTAAATCATCAAAATAAGTGGTTCAAAAGCTAGCCAATAGCGGTCCAGTCATCCGGCGTTTTACTTCCACGTGTATGCTAGAGATCAATAAAACCAGAATAATATCGCTCCCATCATTTGCCACAGACGCGCGTAGGAAAGTGAGGTCCCTTCTTTGCATTTCTGTACCTCGTTCGCTCTCTCCATGTGCGCCAAACCGATATTTCTGGCTTCCTTGCGCCGGGGGACACTTACAGAGACCTAATTTAGAATCGCAGGTTGAAAAGTGCCCTTTGTCAACTGGGGAAAGCGCTGTCAACCCTTAAACATAAGTGCCATGGGCGCGAGCAGAGTGTAGCACAGTAGAGATTATGGGTGTCAGTACATTCCTTTGAATTGCATTGTGAACTCGGAATAGACCCAATAATGATACTAAACATGGGGGGGGTTACAGGTATGTTGAAATCATGTATTTGTCTGTGAAGCAACTACATTGTTGCATACATATCACAAATCTGTCTAATATTATCTCTTCCTATGGTGATTGTCAAATAGCAGTATGTTGACTTAACCATGCCTGCTCCAGTGAACCAGATGATTGTGATGATAGGGACAGGACATGTTTCCAGCTGGTCGCTCTGGGAAATATAGTGTTGCGTTACACTCACAAATAACGGGAGCAGCTTGACTGATCCGTCAATCCAGATCTGATAAAAGCACGCAGACAGATACGGCCGGCCAGACCGGATTAAATGAAGCGACTTTAAAGGAAATTGGTAGTATCCGTATGGGCAAGACTAGTACACACATAGCAAAGTAAAAAAGCACTATGTACAACACTTCATACACATGCTGAAATAGTAAAATAGCATATGCACAACACTTTATATACGTGCTGAAATAGTAAAATAGTTCACAACTATACTGTACACATGCTGAAATAGTAAAATAGCATTATGTTCAACGCGTTGTATACATGCTGAAATAGTAAAATAGCATTATGTACAACGCCCAATATTAAAATAGCATGCACAACACTTTATACAGGTGCTGAAATAGTAAAATAGCATTATGTTTAACACTATATACACATGCTGAAATAGTTAAATAGCATCATGTTTAACACTATAGGCCTATACTCTACACATGCTGAAATAGTAATGGTGAGAAGAGGCAGAAGTGTTTTCATTGTGGTCTTATTCTAGCCTCTTATCCAAAGAACATATTCGGCTGTTATGTCCTTGGCACAATGCATCGATTATACTCAGAGGAAATTATCTTATGCTCGCCTCTTTAATTGGAAATTCAACACCCTTGCAAAAAGCCTCAACACAAAAAGCTGACATAATGTAAAAGGATTTTTTAAATAACTTTTGCCAGCAAATCAAAATGACTCATTGCATAAATAAGTGAAGTCAGCTTTTGGAATGCAAAAAAAAATGTGTTTGTGTGCGAGCGTTTGCGGCGGGAGTGTGTGTGGCCAAGGTATGTGTTTGTGTTTTTGTTTGTGTAAGACTGTATGTGTTTGTGTCGCCAAGTAAGCCTTTGTTACTCTCAGCCTTTGGGTTGCACTTGTTGACAAAAGTTCAACATCTTGGTTCATTTAGATGCCTTCTCTTCCGCCGTTAGTTAGTTTCCCTAGTAACTATTCATTAATCCTGGCAGCCCTGTTGGAAACCACTGCCACTCTTTGTGTAACAACCACAT
The DNA here is from genome assembly GCF_011004845.1 of Esox lucius. Taxonomy (NCBI): domain Eukaryota; kingdom Metazoa; phylum Chordata; class Actinopteri; order Esociformes; family Esocidae; genus Esox; species Esox lucius. The sequence continues at coordinate 31,037,467 of NC_047582.1, forward strand.
CCTGCTAATACAGGATGTTGTCACTCACTGAGGACAATTTATCTTCAGCCATTTAGACACTGCTCCAATTTGTCTTAAATTGTTTATATGGATCACACTTAAAAAGAAACAGACAAAGGAAAGTCCGGAAATACCAATACTTTATGTAGAGCCTGACAGATTACAGACGCACACGTTGGTTATCGTTGTTCATCCATGGACATGCTGTGGTCTACACTGAAACTCTCAAGACGCTCCGCGAGGACGTCTTGGAGGATATGCAAAACTGAGTACGTTAGTCTAACCACGACTACCACCATGGCTCGTGAAGCCTAGGACACTGTGATGCATCCCGCTGGGGGTAATCTACAATATTTAGTTGAACGAGCGATCATGAGACGGTCTTGACCACAGGTACAAGCGTACTGGGCAGGTTACTAATGCTGCGTAGTGTGAGAGGGTGTTTGCCGGTAAGTTTAAACCGGGATGTATGTAGACGGATCACACACAGAAATGATGCACGATAAACAGGTCTGAAAAAATGGAATACAAATGAACAAATTACAACAATTTTATGAAGTATATACATTTCATATTATCTATAACAACAATAGCCAAATACATTACCTATGGAGAGGAAAACTCTCAATCCTAAAACAGAATGCGTTTGTAAAGAGCACAGACTATCCATGCAAGGTTTTAAAATGAGGACAAAAGTTTTTAGATTAATTTCCTCTTGATTCAAGGTCAATCAAGTGCTAATTAGAGACACACTTCCAAAAATAAAGAAATGGGTCGTACAGCAGCAAGAACCCTTAACCACCCGGGTGGTGCCTCAAATGGCAGCCTACTCTCTATGTAGTGCAAAACTTTTGGGATGAAAACTTACGCTAGATAGGAAATAGAGTGCCACAGGATAAGTGTGTAACGAAATGCACCGAACCAGTACATAGTGTGGTGCACAATGAGCGATCCACTGTAACGGCTTCTGCTGTGCACAATATAAACAACCAGTCTGATTGTTTATTTAATTTAGCTTAATCACAGTCGTCACCGTCATTACCAACCAACCCTGTCATCGCCGTCACCGGTTTCATCAGCGCCGTCATCCCAGTGGGCAGGCCCCGTGTCTCGTCCCATGGAGGGTTTGAGGATTTATGGTATGTGAAACGGGAGTTTCATTAAAACAATCACTTTGGTTGGCCCAGACTGACAGCTACACTGGGGTCCGGCGCTGAGCGAGAGAGGCCCAGACGGTGACCTCAGGAACCCATAGGTAGGACTAATTGCGGCTCTGTGCATTTGCGGAGGAGTTACAGTGAAAACCAAAGGAGGTCTGAAAGGGCCATTGTTCCAGTTACCGTGCCTGGATCACAAGTAGAGATGTCAGTTTGTCTGGGAGCCGCTCAGACCTCTAGCTTGAGCGACCCCAACTGAGAGTGTCAACATGTAATGCAGTAATTAACGTGAAGAAAAGGCAACGTCCCCTTTGTCTCCGCAGTCAGATTTCAACAGAAACGGATGAAAGGCAGTGTGTGTGGGTGAGTCCACGTGTGTGTGACCTTACTCCTAAACACCAAACAGACTACCCGCCGAGGACTCATCCAGGGAGGTGATTCATGGACGGATTTCAGTGCACTCACAATGACAAGGTTCATATTTGCTCTACATGTTATCCAGCGGACAGTGTGTCTTGATGTCCTTTTGTTTCTTTTCACCCTGTCCAAAGTCCTCCTGGTTGTGTTGCCGATCAATACGATACCTGGCGATTTCAGCTGCCGCTCTGCTGACTCGGGTCTTTTTGGGTAGGACTCTATTAGCATGGCACATCTTGACATGGTTAAACCCTGCTTAACTCTTAAGGTTACGGTACTTGTTTTGACTTTGACAATGAGAACTCACAAGAAAATAGTGATTCTCTCATCTTACATTCAGACTGGCCCAGAATGTAGTGTTTTAATCTGCAGATTGCATATAGAGTATACCCCTACGATCAAAACAGACATAAAAGTGTTTTTTACAAACGAAAGATAGACAGGCTCTGTTTTTGTAAAGAAAACAAACCTTGAGTTTCAGTTTCTTCACTAAAACTGTTTTAAACAAAAAATTGTCAAAAGGCCAAATACAGAGATATTATTGAGGGAATTCATTCTATTTGTGATATTTAAAGGGGACCCTATAAATGGTCGCGCCCCATGACCAGGCAGAAACAGAGAGCCAGTTTGTCGAGACTTTACAAACGTCTTCATTGACTATGACTGTCTCCGACATCATGGGCTAAGGCAACCATGTTGGGATGCTGCCCTGTGACTCTTGACCTTGGATTAGGACATAATTATAACCAGAGCCTTTCTTGGCAATGTCCCTGACGAGTACTGGCAATGTTCTGACCGGATAAAAAGTATTTTTGTACTTTTGTACTGAAATCACGGCAGCGCACAAGGAGCAGTGTCATTTCATACTTGCACTTAATTTGCAGAATCAGCTTTTGGGAATCATTCATCAAAGAATTTGAAAAACACACGTTCTTAGTCCATATTTTTTGTTTGACTTGAACAAGAAACCAGAGGTCCGTAGAGGCGTGGGACTTGGAAGGACTATAATAACACACCCAAAGCCACCTGCTCACTGATGTCTTGGCAAAGCCATTCATATCCAAGATAAACATGTGTACACAGACTACACTATCCCCCCGGTATTCATGTTTGGGTTGTAAATATACATTAAATGTGACTACTTCTGTTTTAAATTAGGTGAAATGACCAGTGTTCCTGTCCAACATGTCTTCTGACGACAGTATCAAAATTCAAGAATATGTATGGGTATAAATTAGTGGTTGATGTGCCGCAGCTTGTTTTCAATCCAATGTGTCCACAACATACATACATTTGTCTATTTTGGAAAAACTCAGCATTTTATGGTTTAGACGACACTGCTTTGTTTGGATCATCTCCAGTACAATAAACATTTTATAGTGTATTTCTCAAGTAATCCAGTAAAATGTCTAGAGCAAGTTTTAGAGATTTCAGACATATCCAGTGGATATAAAAAGTCTACACACCCCTGTTAAAATGCCAGGTTTTTGGGATTTAAAAGAATGAGACAAAGATAAATGATGTCAGAACATTTTCCACTTTTTCCCCTCAAAGTTTTCAGTTTGTTTTTCAATTGAATTGTTCACGTTATAGGTCACATTAAAGGTGGAAAAAATTCCGACATGATTTATCTTTGTCTCATTCTTTTACATCAAAAGAACATGGCATTTTAACAGGGTTGTGTAGACTTTTTATATCCACTGTATGTTAAAAAATAAAAATAAATAATCCCCTCTCTTCAGTATATAGAATGGTGACACAGATGTTCATCTTTGACAGTGATATTTCCCAAGTCCAACTACAGTTTAATAAAAAAGTTATATCCAAAAATATTTGTTGAGAGAAATTTATGTCCACTTGGTGTGATAAAATATTGTGAATATTTAAATGGACAATTACACTTCAGTGCATTACAATGGAGCCACTTATTTCATAACTTCCCGTCTTGACTACTGCAACTCTCTACTTACCGGCATCAAATCTGCATCCCTCCATAAGCACCAAATTGTTCAAAACTCTGTAGCCAGACTATTCACTCGCACCAAGTCCTGGAAGCATATCACCCCTATCCTCTGTAAGTTACACTGGCTACCTATCTTCCAACGCATTGACTACAAGATCCTCCTATTGACATATAAAGCCCTAAACAATACTGCTCCTGCCTCCCTCTCCGACCTTCTTCTTCCATATCAGCCTACACAGTCATTCCATTACAGTACTGCGGGCCACCTCATAATCCCCACGTCTAAGCTCAATGGTGACAGGGCATTCTCCAGGGTTGCTCCCAGGCTCTGGAACTCTCTTCCCAAAATCATCTGTTACTCTGAGACTATCCCCATCTTCCAGCAACGCCTCAAGACTCATCTGTTCAAATTCCCCTACCACTAGCCATGCCCAATCCCACTCACTCTGTTTTTCTTTCTGTTTTCTCATGGAATCTGTTGCTTGTTTCTGTTCCATGTTCATTTTGTTAAGCGTCTTTGGGTCCTTGAAAAGTAAAATGCTTTGTTATTATTATTATACTTCAGTATACTGACAACACATCATTGGGAATAGCTTTTTAGTACACTCGAAATAAAAAGGAGTATTAAGAGGTTTACTAAAACACTATTTCCAATCATGTTTTATAAGTATTTCCAGTGTGTTAAAGTGTGTCCTCTGTATTTCAGAGCTTTGGATTTGAAATGATGCAATGATCAAGGGGTGAAAACAAAGACCAACAGACTTGGTTGGCTCAGCAATGACAGATGACCTGGTATTTCTGAACACCTTACAACACAGGAGACAGCACTGGCTTAAACTGTAGGAGAAAAAACATCATGAATTCTTCTACACAGGAGGTCATACATACTTATAGCTAGATAATCTTTCATGTTTTCCTGGACTCCTTACATCAGATTAAAATAATATCACAAATTATTTTCATAGGCTGTCACTGTTATAACTGCAATTAAGAAAATAAATAGGACATTGAATATACAAAAGAAAACACTACAAGGCCCCAAGCATTTATTTTATATCAAAATGGGGTCACAGAATGTTTGCGAACTGCTGTACCCTCCTGATACCATAATGTACAGTGGGGAGAACAAGTATTTGATACACTGCCGATTTTGCAGGCCACTTACAAGGCGTGTAGAAGTCTGTCATTTTTATCATAAGTACTCTTCAACTTCGCAAGGCGAAGCTCTCGATTTACCGGTCAATCTATGTTCCTACTCTCACATATGGTCATGAGCTTTGGGTCATGACCGAAAGGACAAGATCCCGGATACAGGCGGCCGAAATGAGTTTTCTCCGCAGGGTGGCTGGGCGATCCCTTAGAGATAGGGTGAAAAGCTCGGTCACCTGGGAGGAGCTCGGAGTAGAGCCGCTGCTCCTCCACATCGAGAGGGGTCAGCTGAGGTGGCTTGGGCATCTGTTCCGGATGCCTCTGGAACGCCTTCCCGGGAAGGTGTTCCGGGCCCGTCCCACAGGGAGGAGACCCCGGGGAAGACCTAGGACACGCTGGAGGGACTATGTCTCCCGGCTGGCCTGGGAACGCCTCGGTGTCCCCCCGGAAGAGCTAGAGGAAGTGTCCTAGGAATTTAAAACAAAAATCCATGTATGGATTTGTATCCAATTGTATGATTTTTAAGTAATTAATTGGCATTTTATTGCATGACATAAGTATTTGATACATCAGAAAAGCAGAACTTAATATTTGGTACAGAAACCTTTGTTTGCAATTACAGAGATCATACGTTTCCCGTAGTTCTTGACCAGGTTTGCACACACTGCAGCAGAGATTTTGGCCCGACAGACCTTCTCCAGACCTTCTCCAGTCCTTCGGGTCTGTCACTGGGCAATACGGGCTTTCAGCTCCCTCCATAGATTTTCTATTGGGTTCAGGTCTGGAGACTGGGTAGGCCACTCCAGGACCTTGAGATGCTTCTTACGGAGCCACTCCTTAGTTGCCCTGACTGTGTGTTTCGGGTCGTTTCCACTAGAATGATGTTTCCACCTCCATGCTTCACAGTTGGGATGGTGTTCTTGGGGTTGTATTTATCCTTCTTCTTCCTCCAAACACGGCGAGTGGAGTTTAGACCAAAAAGCTCTATTTCTGTCTCATCAGACCACATGACCTTCTCCCATTCTTGCTCTGGATCATCCAGATGGTCATTGGCAAACTTCAGACAGGCCTGGACATGCGCTGGCTTGAGCAGGGGGACCTTGCGTGCGCTGCAGGATTTTAATCCTGTGTTACTAATGGTTTTCTTTGAGACTGTGGTCCCAGCTCTCTTCAGGTCATTGACCAGGTCCTGCCGTGTAGTTCTGGGCTGATCCCTCACCTTCCTCATGATCATTGATGCTCCACAAGGTGAGATCTTGCATGGAGCCCCAGACCGAGGGAGATTGACCGTCATCTTGAACTTCTTCCATTTTCTAATAATTGCGCCAACAGTTGTTGCCTTCTCACCAAGCTGCTTGCCTATTGTCCTGTAGCCCATCCCAGCCTTGTGCAGGTCTACAATTTTATCCATGATGTCCTTACACAGCTCTCTTGTCTTGGCCATTGTGGAGAGGTTGGATTCTGTTTGATTGAGTGTTTGGACAGGTGTCTTTTATACAGGTAACGAGTTCAAACAGGTGAAGTTAATACTGGTAATGAGTGGAGAACAGGAGGTCTTCTTAAAGAGAAACTAACAGGTCTGTGAGAGACGGAATTCTTACTGGTTGGTAGGTGATCAAATACTTGTGTCAAGCAATAAAATGCTAAATAATAATAAGAAAATCATACATTGTGATTTTCTGGATTTTTACAGACTTCTACATGCTTTGTAAGTAGGAAAACCTGCAAAATCGGCAGTGTATCAAATACTTGTTCTCCCCACTGTAGTTCACCCTGACGACTGTGTGTTCCTGGAGGTCACCGGTCACCCTGACGACTGTGTGTTCCTGGAGGTCACCGGTCACCCTGACGACTGTGTGTTCCTGGAGGTCACCGGTCACCCTGACGACTGTGTTCCTGGAGGTCACCGGTCACCCGGACGACAATGTGTTCCTGGAGGTCACCGGTCACCCTGACGACTATGTGTTCCTGGAGGTCACCGGTCACCCTGACGACTATGTGTTCGTGGACGTGAGCAGTCATTGGGTATTGTATTGCACTTGATCTGTCAGAATTAAAAACTGCTGAAAATGTCATTCCAAATTAAAAACTGCTGAAACTTTGGTGTTGGTTAGCAAACATCGACATACTGTACCTCAAAACGGGAATACTTGGCTCTGGCAAAGCCTCTGGTGACAAGGGCCATGAATTTGGTCATCAGACAGGTTTTAAGGAACATACTGAATGTGGATTGAGACATTCCGCCACTCGCTGATGGAAGTGACCCTCTCACTGACTCTGCCGTGATGTCCTCTGGCACGTTCCATCCCTCTAACTTACCACACACAATCTCCACCAACGGCCTGACTTGAGATAAATGGGTCCTCGCCCTCCCTGTCATCCGAATACATCTTCCCCATCCATCTCTCGAAGCCAAATCGTCCCCCTCTTGGGAAAAATCGAGGAATGTCCCCCATTCCCCTCCAGGTCTGTACAACTCCCAACAATGTTGACATCAAACACCGGGGCACACACGGTCCTGGGTCGTGTGTAATTGCCCTATGTTATCACGTCCATAATAATCTCACGTATCACTTATGATAGCATCGGCGATTGCATAAACACAGACAACAGAGAGGTCCGTTAGAACGTAGTCCCGGAAACAGTTATTGCCTTTGAGCAAATGCCCAGTGCTATGTGCAATTATGTGTTTTGTAAACAACCTGCTAATTAAAACCTTCAAGTTTTCTCAGTCTCTCTCTCTCTCTTGCTTTCTCTCTCTCTCAGACAGATGCAGTCTGAATCTTTGTTCATGTGGCATGGCTTGGAGGGGCAAATTATCTGAAGCATATTTGAAGCCAGCATGTAGCCTAACTTTGGGGCCTCTCTGAGAAACTGGGACACATGTGCTTCCTGTTAGGAAACTAGTATTTTGGCCATGTCTGTGGCTTGGCATTTTCTGTCTACCAATAGCATGGGACCACTTACGCCCAGTCGTCTTCTGTCTACCAATGGCATGGGACCACTTACGCCCAGTCGTCTTCTGTCTACCAATGGCATGGGACCACTTACACCCAATCATTTGCAGCTGATGCCAAGTCAAAGCAAGTGCAGTTACATGCTTTGATGTCATGGCATTTATGAATATGTTGTTTGTCAAAGTGCAACATGGGAGTGTCCCAGTATCATGGGAGAGGACACAGAGAGGCCAGTGTAGATATGGGAACACATTACCTTGTTTTAAGACGGGTTTGTTTCACAACGACTTCCATTGATTGGCAATTAGCTAAATCAAACAAAAGTTTTATGCTTTGAACTAGTGGTCTCGGATAATTTGAAACTCATAAGGGATTAGGATGTGGGCTAATCGGTAAATGTCTCCAGTGTACAGTGTAACAAACCCTGCTTTCTTTTGGTGGGTTTACATGCGTGCATGCATTACTTCTAGCTGACTTCATTGAGAAAGAACAAATACTTCATTGAATAAGGTTTACTTACTTTTGTGGAGTTGTGTGATGGTCCTATCTAGCTGTCTTAAGATGAATGTTGTAAATATAAGTCGCTTAGGATAAGTTTCTGGCAAATAACTACACACTGGAATATTGAATAATTTTGGAGTCAATGGAATGGATGAATTTCAAACAAATGGAAAATTAGGGTATGTTGAAAGAACAAACTGGTTGAAAGAATAACGTTATTATCAGGTATATTTAGGCCACATTGCTCAAATATTTGTACTGAACACAGATGCGTGTAGAACATTACAGCACATTTTACATTTCCCCTTTTAAAAACAACAGTTCAATAGCGTAAATGGAAAATATTTCTCAAAAAGAAAATGAACAAACGTGACTTTGTTCTATTATTAAATCATGTTATTACAAAAAATAAATACAGTACTCTTCCAGGTTCAACATTTGAAGTCCTTTATTATGAAACTAACCTTAACCGCAGAGTGTAGCAAATGGTGCTGTTCAGTGGTGTGAAAAGGTTCTCACTGGCACCACTGTAATGGGAGTACTGCAATCTTGTTATTAACATGTGATTTGTTAAAGGGTTATTGGCTGTGTATTCCAACCTCTCATGTTGCATTAGGGTCTGAAAAGGCTGACATATAGTGTGACATAAAGGATGGCATACAGGGTGACATTCAGTGTGAAAGAAAGGATGGCATACAGGGTGACATTCAGTGTGACATAAAGAATGACTTACAGGGTGACATTCAGTGTGACATAAACGATGGCATACAGTGTGACACAGTGTGATATAAAGGATGGCATACAGAGTGACATTCAGGGTGACATGCAGGGTGACATTCAGGGTGACATACAGGGTGACATTCAGAGTGACATACAGTTTGACATTCAGGGTGACCTTCAGGGTGACCTACAGGTTGACATTCAGGGTGACATTCAGGGTGACATACAGGTTGACATTCAGGGTGACATTCAGGGTGACATACAGGGTGACATTCAGGGTGAAATACAGTTTGACATACAGGGTGACATTCAGGGTGACATTCAGGGTGACATACAGGTTGACATTCAGGGTGACATTCAGGGTGACATTCAGGGTAACAAACAGGTTGATTTTCAGGGTGACATACAGGGTGACATACAGTTTGACATACAGGTTGACATTCAGGGTGACATACAGGGTGACATTCAGGGTGACATTCAGGGTGACATACAGGTTGACATTCAGAGTGGCATTCAGGGTGACATTCAGGGTGACATACAGGTTGACATTCAGGGTGACATTCAGGGTGACATACAGGGTGACATACATGGGTTCCTAAGCCACATAAAGGATATTATGTACAGGTAAATTTCTAGCATGGCATATAATGCTGTCCTAAAACATTGCTATGCAAAGGAAAATGGCAAATGAAGTACAAACTCTATCAATGTGTATATTTACCTTTTTAGCTGGATTCCCTATAATCAACACAGCCCTATTTACACGCTATAATATTCCAGAATGTGGTCTTAATTATGCATTGCTCTTTCAACTAAAACCAAAACCAACCCTCATCGTTCAGGAGGCAAAGCACAAATAAATAATTATTGAGTCTGGTTTCAAGTCCTTCTTCAATGGAAGACAAATGTACAGGCCCTTGAACTGCAGCCCACCATGGGCCCAGTTTAAACACAGCGCCCTACATATTCAACAGTGACATTTAGGATATACTGTAGAAGACCTTGACAGCAAAGATGCTCCATGTAGGACTAAGGGTCTACACAGTTTACACATTTACAGAATATTAGAATATTAGATTCCATTTGGTTCCAGTTTTTTCTAACAGACAAATGTTCTGGACATTTTCGAATAAGTATTTTTTGTTCGCAGGGGTCTTTAAAAGAGGTATAAGCGAGTATTATGGATTGTTTGCCGGGGAGGAATTTAACACTGAATTTCATAGACAGAGCTACAGTTGCAACGCCCTCCATGATATCAAAATTATAGTTCAAACCAACCTGCCGTAAAAGCAAAGTTTCCCAACTTTTGTATCACCTGATCAACCAACTTGATTTTGGCGGTAGTTGAGGCAAAAGATTAGATGAAGGACAAGATCACTTTTTTTTACATAACTATAATTCCCTTCAATCTTACTCGATAATAGATTATTTTGTGGTTATTTCCAGATACACAGGATGTTCATTCACCCAGTTTGGAACCCAAAACAACATTTCAGATGACCTACTCTGTTGGTGGTCGAGTGGTATCACAGTGGGGTGTAAATGTAAAAGTACTCACATAATTTGTTTTTCAGAATAGTCACCCCGACTTTTGTTTGCTCTGAAAGCATACAGAGCTCTATCCTAGTCCATTATACAGCGATCTGCCAGGTTGTGATTTCTTTACCACTACCCCACTGAGGGGGCAGTATTGCATAGCGGCCTACTTTTATTCTGAAGAGAGGTTCCTAACTCTACACGTCTCCTCCTCAGTCTCCTGCTTTTATCCTGAAGAGAGGTTCCCCTCCGACACCTCTCCTCCTCAGTCTCCTGTTTTTATTCTGAAGAGAGGTTCCTCTCTGACACTTCGCCTTAGTCTTTTATTCTGAAGAGAGGTTCCTCTCTGACACTCCTCCTCCTTAGTCTTTTATTCTGAAGAGATAACCTATTAATTAATCTGACACTTCATTGGCTCCTCTTGTGATTGTAAAATGTGATAGAGTACATACCAGTATGTTGTTCCATTACTCGTGTTTTTGTGTTCAAGGTCTCAGCGCATCATTTCCAGTGACATTACCTCTTTGATGTTCTCTGCTTTTCCAGTGACATTACCTCTTTGATGTTCTCTGCTTTTCCAGTGACATTACCTCTTTGATGTTCTCTGCTTTTCCAGTGACATTACCTCTTTGATGTTCTCTGCTTTTCCAGTGACATTACCTCTTTGATGTTCTCTGCTTTTCCAGTGCTGCCACAGTGAACAGTGTCCCTGCAATCACCCTGTCCAGGGCATGTCTCTAAGCAGCTGGAGTGATAGAGGGACGCCGACTGATGTGACTCCCACGCTAGTAGGTGGTATAGGTCAGACAGGCTGGACAGCTCTGGCCCAGCGTTGCCCAGCACGAGGGGTCATTTCCCTGGACTCACATCAAACTCTCTTGCCGGGCAGGGTCGGGTCCCGGCGTCCAGAGAGAACGGGAACCGGGTTGCTCCTCAGCTCTGACTACACGTGTCTGAACTGATCCTCCGACCAGAGACCGACACTGACAGAGAGAGGGAAAGAGGGAGACAGAGAGAGAAAGAGAGAAAGAGGGAGACAGAGAGAGACAAAGAGGGAGTCAAAGAGAGAGAAGACAGAGACAGAGAGAGAGAAAGAGGGAGACAGACAGAGGTGGGTGTTAACATTGCATTGGCCTCCTACAATGTTAACCCGGTCATTCATGTTAGTAGGATATACTGTAACTGTCATTCCTGGGCTCTTTTTGTCGTATAGTGTTTTATGTGGCTCCAGTTTGTATGAGACGGTGAAGTGGATTATATCTCCATGATGGGGGGGGGGGTAGGGTAACAGCCTAATTACTCACACCTGGGGGCAATTACCTTGGAAGCGGCATGAGGTATATTAACTTAGCTGCCCCCCCCCCCAGTTTATGTATAGGTCATAACACAACATACAAAATGGATGATGTAGTAAAATACTGGGTGATGTAGTAGACAAGTGGCTTATGTGGACCCATTCTGGCTTGAGTGCCATTTTCAAATCCAGACCTCTTGAAACTGTTTGCATATTGCATTAAGGGTTAATTTGAAAATTACATGAAGGAATAATTAGCACATTTCATATAACTTTAGGCATGGTAGATACACTCACCTAAAGGATTATTAGGAACACCATACTAATACTGTGTTTGACCCCCTTTCGCCTTCAGAACTGCCTGTGGCATTGATTCAACAAGGTGCTGAAAGCATTCTGTAGAGATGTTGGCCCATATTGATAGGATAGCATCTTGCAGTTGATGGAGATTTGTGGGATGCACATCCAGGGCATGAAGCTCCCGTTCCACCACATCCCAAAGACGCTCTATTGGGTTGAGATCTGGTGACTGTGGGGGCCATTTCAGTACAGTGAACTCATTGTCATGTTCAAGAAACCAGTTTGAAATGATTCCAGCTTTGTGACATGGTGCATTATCCTGCTGGAAGTAGCCATCAGAGGATGGGTACATGGTGGTCATAAAGGGATGGACATGGTCAGAAACAATGCTCAGGTAGGCCGTGGCATTTAAACGATGCCCAATTGGCACTAAGGGGCCTAAGGTGTGCCAAGAAAACATCCCCCACACCATTACACCACCACCACCAGCCTGCACAGTGGTAACAAGGCATGATGGATCCATGTTCTCATTCTGTTTAAGCCAAATTCTGACTCTACCATCTGAATGTCTCAACAGAAATCGAGACTCATCAGACCAGGCAACATTCTTCCAGTCTTCAAATGTCCAATTTTGGTGAGCTCGTGCAAATTGTAGCCTCTTTTTCCTATTTGTAGTGGAGATGAGTGGTACCCGGTGGGGTCTTCTGCTGTTGTAGCCCATCTGCCTCAAGGTTGTGCGTGTTGTGGCTTCACAAATGCTTTGCTGCATACTTCGGTTGTAACGAGTGGTTATTTCAGTCAAAGTTGCTCTTCTATCAGCTTGAATCAGTCGGCCCATTCTCCTCTGACCTCTAGCATCAACAAGGCATTTTCGCCCACAGGACTGCCACATACTGGATGTTTTTCCCTTTTCACACCATTCTTTGTAAACCCTAGAAATGGTTGTGCGTGAAAATCCCAGTAACTGAGCAGATTGTGAAATACTCAGACCGGCCCGTCTGGCATCAGCAACCATGCCACGCTCAAAATTGCTTAAATCACCTTTCTTTCCCATTCTGACATTCAGTTTGGAGTTCAGGAGATTGTCTTGACCAGGACCACACCCCTAAATGCATTGAAGCAACTGCCATGTGATTGGTTGATTAGATAATTGCATTAATGAGAAATTGAACAGGTGTTCCTAATAATCCTTCAGGTGAGTGTATTTACATTAATGTTTGATAGCTGGGGGGGTACTAAAGACTGCATCTAAAATGACAGACCTGGCACCAGCACTGGGCACCATGCCATTACTGGGTCAGTCTAAAACATGGCAGGTGTGGTGTGTCATTTTTTTTTATATGTAGTTTTCAATCAATCAATCAAATGTATTTATAAAGCCCTTTTTACATCGGCAGTTGTCACAAAGTGCTTTTACAAAACACCCGGCCTTAAACCCCAAGGAGCAAACAACAATAATGTTGAATATCAGTGGCTAGGAAAAACTCCCTAAGAAAGCAAAAATTTAGGAAGAAACCTGGAGAGGAACCAGGCTCAGAGGGGTGACCAGTCCTATTCTGGCTGTATTAAGAGTATAAGTTGTAATAATTAATAAATGCATGTGGGCTGAGTCCAGAGTCTAGTCCAGGTCGGTAGCATGACCAGATGGACAAGGACAGGGACAACACGGGGGGAGTTGCAGCTGAAATCGTCAGGTATAGGATTTTGTCTTTTAGGCCACTTTTGATTTGGGACAGGTTCTCAGATCATGTATTGAGGACCACTAACTGAAAAACCCACTCGTGATGCTTTTAGAAACACGTGCAACAACAGAAAACACAAAACTCTGTCCGCACCCAAACCCTATAATCAGCTCAGCAGAAACACAACTGCAGAGCATTGAGTCAACCGTGACACGTCGGTTTGAAATGGTGTGTGGCTACTCTCAACACCATTTAAAAAAACAATTATAATCCCCCCGTCGCATCGGAAATATTCAAAACCTGGCTAAAATGATGCATGGTGGAAAAAACATCTTAAGGTTTGTCCATTTCCGATTGCACACTTGGGCTGTACGCTTTGTATCTGTGCGACAAAGGACAACTACTACAGCTGCTATCCGACCTTGAGGCCTCGACTTAAAATGTATGCATGGCTGATGTAACAAGAGCACCCTCTTGTGGACAAACAAAACGACAAGGTTTGGTCTCACTGTTTTTGGGTGGAGTGCTCCGGCTCCATGCCTCGTACAAGGCCTGGTCTAACAACAGGAACCTGAAGTGACTCAGCAGCTTCATTTGAGGCCTGTTACAGTAATGGCCACCGACACGCAGAACAGGTTGTTCCACTCGGTACGGACAACAGTAACGTAATGCTTAAAACATGATGACTGTGTTGATGACAAAACTACAGCTGTTCCCGGGAAACGATAGACACGCAGCTCTTCAATGCCTGCAAACATCACACTACATAACGGAGCACTCCTTTCGTTTGCAGAGCTTGTAAACATGTTAATGTACAACATGTCTTGTGGTCGAAATGGGCCCAGATCTAGTGTGCATTTTAAGACATTGCCAAATTGTCCTCTCGTCATATTTTATAAACACAGTTCTGGTTTACTTGTTATGTGAACATGGTCACTAACCCTGTCATTTTGCTGTAGGCAACAGACTATCAGGAGTTTTCATAAAATCTGGCCTACTGTTTATTGGTGTCTGTAGTTTAGGCCCCTGCTGAAGGGGTAACCAAAAATGATGTGTTCGTAACTAAGTGGGAATTTAAATTGTGGGACAACAAGTTTATTGGCCCTCCTGCTGTTTTTAGGATCACCAACAAAATAATTAACCTTGATCACAGCATTTTCGGAAGATAAATGCAACAACAAACAGTATTTATAAATTGAATATTTCAACGCTGTAATTGTTTTACAAGCACAACTGTTTATGGTTGATGAGCATAAGGCATTAATCAATTAGAGTGTCTTGATTGGTTGAGAGCTAACTCAACAACAACAAAACTATGATATATACGTTTCGTACGTGTAATTTCAACTAGCAATGAAACAAACAATAAGTCAGATAATTGTGATAAACGTAGAACGTACGGATATAAGCCCCTCCCCCGTCCTGCTTTTGGAAAATCAGACCACATATCAATACTGTTGCTCCCTGCTTACAGGCAGAGGATAAAACAAGAGAAGCCAGTGATGAGGTCCATTCAATGATGGACGGATGAATCGGACGCCGATTTACGTGACTGTTTCCTGGGAAATGTAAATGAATACACAGAGTCTGTGACTGGTTTTATTAGCAAATGTATCGACGACGTTGTACCACGTACAACTACAAAATAATTTCCTCATCAAAAACCGTGGGTCAACAGTGGTATCCTTTCCATGCTAAAGGCACGGATGGCAGCATTCAACTCCGGCAGCATGGACAATTATAAGAAATCCTGGTATGATCTCAGGAAGGCAATAAAAACTACAAAAAGTTAATATAGAGTCAAAGTATAATATCTCTACCAGGGCTCCAATACCAGGAACATGTGGAGTGGTCTGACAATCATCACTGACTATAAAGGCAATACAGGCAGTGTGGGGGAAGTGGTGGCCACTCTCCCAGAGAAACTGAACTCTTTCTATGCTCGCTTTGAGAACATCATCCCTGGCATGGATACTCAAATGGACCAGGATGGCTGCCCTTTCTAAATGACCAGGTCAGACGTCTGTAAAGCCCTAAAAAAGGATTAACACCCACAAGGCTCCTGGACCAGATAACATCTCAGGCCGTTTCTCAAGGTCTGTGATGACCAACTGGCTGATGTCTTTACTGATATCTTCAACCTATCGCTACGTCAGTCAGTGGTCCTCACCTGCTTCAAAAAATCCATCATTGTTCCTGTGCCAAAGAAGCAAAAAGTCCTCTGCATGAATGACTACTGCCCTGTAGCACTCACACCCATCATCATGAAGTGCTTTAAGCGGCTAGTTAAAACACACATCACAGACTCCATGCCTGCAACACTTGATCCGCTACAGTTACAGTTAGCCTACAGACAAAACAGATGACGCCATCGCTCTGACCCTCCAATCTGCACTCTCTCATCTGGACAAGAGGAACACATATTAGAGAATGCTGTTCATTGACTACAGCTCAGCCTCCAACACTATTGGGCCCCACAAGCAGGCGGTTAAGCTCAGGGATGTGGGTCTCGACCCCACTATGTGCAGATGGATCCTGAACTTCCTGATGGGCAGACCCCAGGTGGTGCGGATGGGAACACCACCTCCTCCTCACTGACTCTCAGTACTGGCTCCCCCCAGGGCTGTGTGTTGAGCCCGTTCCTGTACTCTCTCTTCACCCACGACGGCCTGGCTACTCACGTCTCCTAACACCATCATTAAGTATGCAGACGACACCAACATCATAGGCCTGATATCTGCAAATGACGAGTCAGAGACAAAGTAAGGTCACTGACTTTGTGGTGTCAGAAAAACAACCTCCAGCTTCTTTCCACAGGCTGTAAGGCTGCTCAAATCAGGGACCCCTCTTCCCTTCAATCCATAGTCTTTGCACACCTGTCACTTTTACATTGCACTGCGGTTGTATAGTTGTATAGTTATTATTATTGATGTGTGTTTTTGTTCAGTGTTATGACTGATTGAATGTGTTATCTCAAATGTAGCATAAAGCATCCAACTGTTATTTACGACTTCACAGCTGGTAATTTCCCAACTCCCACTAGGTATGAATGCAGCACAAAGTATGCGTGGATTCTTTCAAATCATTCAAGCTAACATAGTTGTAGGTGTTATGTAATTTTAGTAACAATCAGGCGGTGGCTTTGATTGCTGAAAAAAAGCTAGAACTGGGACAATGTGCGTGGGAAGGACTATATTTACATTTGAATAAGGGAGTGCCTTCTCGATAAAGTCAGCACTTTTCCTACATCGAAGATATATCGCCTAAACGTTATGCTGTTGCGTTCTACCTAAACCTGTGATATTGCGGAACATTGAGCTACAAGGAAATCGAGACATACATTTCCAGTCGTGAGTCATTGCGGGTTAGTATGGCTCACACCGAACATTCCCATGGGAGTTTTTGTAAACAATTAGAGACGTCCGCGTACTGTGTTTTCCATGTTTAGTTCATAGGCTCGTAACATTGGTTGAAGAATAAAATATGTGGAACGCGTTTTAATTTAATAGTTCGGCATCCACTTGTCCACACAGAGACACGCATTTTGCAAAAGGTAAGTGGATTTATGTTTACGCTACTGCACGCAATTATAGTCATCAGTTTTGGAAGTCTCCCGAATTATCAGTTGATTTTTATGAACTGAGGTTTCTATTTCTTATTCTTACGACCAAACTGTTGCTGTAGTAGTAACATTTTGGTGATGCAGTAAAAAAAAAAAAAAATCGGTGATAATTCACTGATATAATCGCCGTCTTCGGCTGTGACAGCACTGTATAAAATGCATAACTACTTTCAGAAAATCAAGAGCCACCTGTCGAAATTCTATTTAATGTCTCTAGCCTGAATTATTTTACATTATTTACATTACATTATTATTATATTACACATTTTCCCCTGGCAAATTATATATAATGACATAGACATTGAAAACCTAAAACGACCACATTAGATTATGTTCAATTTTTAAACCAGAACATGGTGAGAACACTTCATTGACATGCATTATATCTCACAATAGGCTATTGTCTCTCTCCCAGATTATATTTTGTTGAGTAGTTGTCTGTTTGAGCTTGAGATAGTACAGGCATTTGAGAACTTCTGAGAGGACTTTCTTTACATTTTCTATCATCTGTACTTGAATTGCCGGTTACAACATTTGACCTGTGAAAAAAAAAGATTGTATCAGGCACTACTGGTAATATACATTGCAAGTATGTGGAGAAGGTAGCAGGTTCTCAGGTACAAAGTGTAGGTTAAAAGTAGGCTATACACATATTACGTTGTTTTATTCAATTTATTAGTCAATCACATTCACCCGCTTATTGAACATTTCTGTTTCTGTCAGTTGAAATTCTGTTCCGGAAACCAGTCAGTCATCACTGGAACACTAGCGGTTTTCCGGTTCAATTGAGAAGTTTTCCTTCAACTCCAAACATCCAAAACAGTTTACCCTGGACACGATTGGTGAGACGTTTCAGCTCCACGATGCTGCAGCAGATTTTGACAGACATGTTTATAGACCCTGAGCTTCTGGCTGAGCTTAACGAGGACCAAAAGCAGGTGTTGTTCATTAAGATGCGGGAGGAACAGGTCCGGCGCTGGAAGGAGAGAGAGGCTCGACTGGAGAAAGAGGGGGCCACTCAGAAGACGGCCAAGAAAGGTATCGCGTAGCGGTTTAACATTAGTTAGCTACGGCCCGACATGGTTTCTTACTCAGTGCTCTGCTTTGATCAAAGCCCTATGAGTGTTTGAGACCTTTCTATTGTTCTCTCTCATTGACGGTCTCCTGGGAATATTCGTTTTTGTTGTAGTTGTTGTTTTTATACCAGCCCCTGCTTGTGTAGCTCACTTGGCAGTGTGTTGGTGATGGCAAAACCATATTCATGAGTTTGAAAAAAAGGCAAAACCGAAGCCTTTTAGGCATCCCCAATGAAATGGTACATTCAGATGTAATGATGGAGAGTTTGAATCACTCCTGTTTATGTAATCTGTTACCGTGCAAAATGTAATGTTATGCTATGATGATGAATGAGTACTGTGTCTGTCTGTTTCTCACTTTTTTTTCTGTCTGTTTCTCGTTCTGTCTCTGTGCTGGAGTGTACCTTCTGTTTGTGTTTGTTTGTTCACGTGCCTGCCTGTGTTGTGTTCCCCAGACCCTGCGAAGAGTGTACAGTGGCTGACAGGGCTGGATAAGGACGTGTGGGTGTGGGTGATGGGAGACCACACTAATGACAAGTCCTACGAGCAGATCTGTGATGAAATCTTCGCCCAGAGGGCGGCCATGCAGGCCCAGAAAGAGGCGGAAGAGCTCAGGTGGGGACAAATAATCATTTTCTTTTATCTGTATTTGTGCTTCAAGCTCTCTCCTATGTGGTTATTCGACCAAAACACTGAAATGTGTTTGGAACTACAGTGGAAATGGTGTACTAGGTGTCCAGTTGAGAGGGGAAATGGGTGTACCAGAAGAGAGAAGCGTTAAGCGGCTCTCTGCCACCCTGAACCAGCTGAGTGACATAGACATTCGTGCCGCGTGAATTCAGGAAATGAAATGAACCGAATTTCCTCTTGAATATTTTAAGTAATGGAAAAATAAACCACATTCCAACATGAACACGTTAGCTGGCTGTGCCTTGTTCATGCTACATGGGATGTGCCGCATGCCAATCAGACCAGGTAATGTGTAGTGCTTGTCTGTGGTCTATTTCTGGCTTGTCACCACATCCAATACAAAAGAACCTGTAAGGTGGGTTCTGAACTGATGATTGTATCTCACATGCCTATAGTGAGTCTACGCCTAATCTAGACATCAGCCATGGTTAAAGATTTGTTCGCCTCACCTTGTGTTATTATCTCAGGCACTCCCTGGGCTACCTGATTGTGATAGGCTTGCCTGTGGCCTGTTTCCCATTACTACCGTAGTAGCTGATGCACTGGTTTGGTTGAGCTGAAGGACCGGCTTGTCCCAAATTCAGCCGCTATGAAGACATCAAAGCTTTCTAGCGTGAGCCAAAAACAACGTTGTCTCCAACGCTGCTCAGTAAATTACGTGGTAATTTGGTGACTAGGTGGAGGCTGCAGTCACTGAAAATTGGTGGATGAACTCGTTGTTATTAAATATGACCTCCTTGTAATTAAATATGACCTCGTAATTTAAGGCTGAACTGAAATGAACGGAGCTGTGTGTCTTAAAGTTTTTTGGAATCCCAACATTTACAATGCGCCCATTTCTGAGTTCTTCATCCACCATGTGGTGTTGTTGAAGTTTTGTCTTTCCCCTCATTGTGACATTTCAAATTCCTCCATTCAGATGGAACTGTAGACAACATTTTTAACATCCCACACAAGCATGACTATTGCATTTCAGTTAAGAACAGTCTGTTATGAGGACAATGATGTGTCACTGACCAGGTTCTCTATTTCAAAATATGAATCTAAACTAACTCCTTTTGAATTATCCAACATCCACATTCCACATTTTAAAGAATGTCTTAGTTATGACTTGGCCCTAGTGGATAGTGTCTGACTGTTGACTGAGAACGGTGAATAACCTCTGCATGTCCTGCATGCCTGGTGCTGTTCTGTTGACATTCTCATCTGGACTGGGCCTCAACATTCCAGTCTTGTGGATTCCACTCTCTGTGTACTCATAGGAGGAGCAGTATGCCTGTATGGATAGAAAGACATTGAAGGTCTCAATCTGTCCTATCAACTTTTGGGGGTAGGGGATTGGAACAGCCACAAGGACATTGGGGCCAGGACAGAAAGGTTGCTAGATCCAATCCCAAACTGCCGAAATGACAGAAAAAGGAAAGCAGTCTTCTGAAAATGATGCCCGGCAGATGGTCTCTCACAATCACATGCAACAGGACATCATCACATCCATCACCGAGAACGAAAAAAAGCAGATGGACCACTTGAGCAGGCTGAAAAGGCTCCATCTTCCACTCAGTCCCGATGTGCTTTTGGGTTGAATCCATCCTGGTTTGGGTCTGGATCTGCCCTCTACAGGGGTCAACTGTAGCTCGTTGTACGGTGTGCAGAATGGGTTATAAGCCGCCACTGGCCTCCCATCGAGGGCAATGAAGTGCGCTGGCGAGATCGTCACTGACCACTTCCATGCCAGTTACCCGCTGTTTCAACATGTGTACTCTGGCAGTACAGGTCAAGCAGGACCAGAACCCCCCCCCCCCCCCCATTGTCCGCTCTGTATATTAAGAATTCTGTTCCTGTATGGTGTTTACCATTACACCAAGGAAAACTGTGTGCTGACATACTTAGCCAGCGAATCGATGTGGTTCTGATTCAGACAGGGTACAAGGTATGTGTTATCACTGTCTATACTGCATGTGTGTGTGTGTGTGTGTGTGTGTGTGTGTGTGTGTGTGTGTGTGTGTGTGTGTGTTTAGGGCGAAGAAAGAGGTGGAGCTGGTCAAAAGGTTCTCCTGTGTGTTGATGGACCCCGAGCTGCAGTTGCGAGAAGAGGAGGAGCGTCAGGAAAGGGAGCGACAGGAGGTGGTAAAACAGGAGCAGGCTCGTCAGGCTGCAGCAGAGGAGCAGAGCCGGCTGGAGGAGGAGCTTAAGGTATCCAATCATCATTTAGAAAAGGACATGCATTGTCACGGCCTGACTCTCTGACAGGTGCATGGTAACAAAGTCTGATTGGTGGAGTGAGTATAGGACAATGTATAAAATAAGGTCTTTGCAGTCATGAAATAAGTAACTGTAGGACACCAACTGTTTGATTTTTAAGTCTCCCTATCAGCCCACTGATTCAAATAATGTGTAATCGTTTACTGAGGCAATATTAATCCAAGTGCTTAAGCTATGTAAACAGGGAAGTCAGTGAAACAATGACATTTCCATTGCGGTGGATGTTTTAAGCATTAAGGAACTTCTTATCCCAACGTGAGTCTAACAGCCCCATCCTAGTG
Organism: Esox lucius; assembly: GCF_011004845.1. NCBI lineage: Eukaryota > Metazoa > Chordata > Actinopteri > Esociformes > Esocidae > Esox > Esox lucius. Next base: position 31,059,074 of record NC_047582.1, read on the forward strand.
TCCCCCCACATGCCCGCGTCCCCAACATGCCCGCGTCCCCAACATGCCCGCGTCCCCCAACATGCCCGCGTCCCCCAACATGCCCGCGTCCCCCAACATGCCCGCGTCCCCCAACAGGCCCGCGTCCCCCAACAGGCCCGCGTCCCCCAACAGGCCCGTGTCCCCCAACAGGCCCGTGTCCCCCAACAGGCCCGTGTCCCCCAACATGCCCGTGTCCCCCAACATGCCCGCGTCCCCAAAGGCAGTGGCTTAGACACCAGGATCAGTGTGCTGTATTGGCATGACGATCCAAACAATATTGCCGAAGCACGATTTTATAATATTAACAATGGAAAATGATCACACAAAAAAACTATATAAAGTAGGAAGTAACAGGCTTGAATGTTCAAAAACGAGAACCCTCGTCTTGTGGCAGGCTGTTCTTTGTTCTCTCTTAATGGTACTCTGCTTTTTAGTATCGTAGAGCGTTTGGAAAAGGTGTGACTGTCATGTTTTGTATTGACATGCACCTGTGTACCTGGTACTTTCATAGTAACCAGCGTTGCAGGGTTTCCCCTGCCGGGAGCCGTGTTTCCTGTGTCGGCCCTTCTCAATGTCAAGGCTGTTTTCACTCATCCTGTGCCAGTTTCTCAGTGTTTTTCTAGGGTTTAGATGAGTAACCATGGTCAAATAGTTTTCCATGGTGGTCAATTTTGTGCTGTATAACACTGCTTGTTTGTTTCCCAAAAAATAGTTTAACATTTTGACTTTGTGATCTGGTTTATTATGATTTGTCGGTTGTTCTGGGCCGGCGGCTCTAGCATTTTTGAAGAACGGGTTTTTGAACTCGGTCCCACGATCAGCTTTCTGAAGGGACTGTTGTCTTTGTTTGGCGCTTGGCTTTGCACGTTTTTGTAAGGATTTGACGTTTTTCTCTCTTCCCCCTGTTTTGCTCAGAAAAAGGAGGAGGAGGAGAGAAGGAAGGCTGAAGATGAGGTGCGGAGGCTGGAGCAGAAGAGAAAGCAGGAGATCTACATGGACTTGAAGGAGATCAAGGAGGAGAGAGATGACCAACACTGGCAAGATTCATGTAAATACAGTCACTGAAGCCTACTTATGCTCGATGATGACAAGAAAATCATGAAACATGTCGTCTTTTTTGCAGTCAAGCATCTCATTTCTGAAGATTTATTAAAAACAAGTGACTCATCGGTGTAGCACCCCTGCAAAAAAAATTATCTGAAACTTGACAGTTCCTTAAACCTGACAGATGTGGCTTGGTTGGAGCAAGTACCAAATGGTAGTCTTATAATTCTGTAAGAGATTACCTCACTGGCAAAGGGTTTGATTAATGGAAAAAGGGTTTTGATTTTAGGGAAACATTTGGGAAACCCACTAAGGTATATTTTATTTTACATTTGAATCTAGTGTTTACATTTAAATGTATTTTAGTACTATTAAATTGGACTCCTACTACAGCAAATGAAACGATTCTGCCATTTCCTCTATGGCATGGTCCCAGAATAGTTAATATATTGTTCAAAAGAAAATAAGTTAATTTTTAACCCTAGTGTTTGACCAAGTTTATGAAATGACCTTCAGCTGCACTGACTAACAGCACTCAGGCTGCTTTAATGTGTCTGGCCAGGTGTGTTGTCACTCAGTCTGGGGCTCTGTACAAAATGCACAAAAGTGGTCTATGAGCTAGTGCAGGTATAATGGGTGTTCTGTGGCCATGCCAAAATGTGTGCTATGGTACTCCGTAATAAATGGACAAGTTAGATTGAGAATCTGTGGCCTCTTTAGGGAATTAAACTTGCGTGTTGGCACGAGAGTTAATCGTTTCTCAGGTGACCGTTCATAGACTTTGTGCCACTTGCCGGTTGTTTACATTCAACATGGCCACCGCAAAAATGGCGGCTGTGTATGACATCACCGTGGAAACAGGACTTTAGGAGCACGACCTTGAAAGGCATTTGCATGAGTCACACTTGGTGGGGGGGGGGGGGGGGGGGGGGGGGGGGGACAACGACACACACGACACATTTCCATTTCACGCCAAGGTTTGTGTGAGTGTGAAAGCACAGCCTGGTTTCTTCTGTATTAAATACATTTCTTTGGCATTTCTCTCGCAGTGCGGAAGTCCAAAGCAGCTGACCTACGGCGACGGTCCATTGCTAAGCAGACCAGAGAGGACCACCGACGCCGTTCCGTCAAGGCTCTGGAGCAGGGTCGCGTCGCTGCTGTGGCCAGGGTCTTCGGCGGGGATGACAAGCCGGTCCCACTACCCAAACCCAGGAGCCTTACTGTGACCAGCGACACCCTGAAACGGTGAGTCCGCCCCTTCCTTCAGACGGCCCTGTTCAACGGGTGTTGCCCCACCTGTCTTTTCCACAGTCGACAGTCAAGTCCATTTGATTGGACGAGGAGTTGAGCCCGACTCTGCTGTTCAGGAGGTTGAGGGACTAACATTCGAAAACAGAGGTGTCAAACTGGTTCCACGGAGGGGCCGAGTGTCTGCAGGTTTTTGGGTTTTTCCCCATAAATTGGTTCCCAGTACAGACCTAAACAACCAGGTGAGGGTAGAAACTAACCAGTAAGTGACCTAATTAATCAATCAAGTACAAGGAGAGAGCAAAAACCTGCAGACTCACGGCCCTCCGTGGAACCGGTTTGACACCCCTGTCCTAGAACAACTAACATTCTAGAACAACTAACATTCTAGAAATACCCCTGGAGGTGCATTGAGTCATTAACCAAGACAGTCCTACAACCTTCCCACTAGTTTAAAAAGAAGCAGAGTGGCTTGGCAAGATTTGCTTCAGAGGACATGTCTTAATAATGATCTCCCCAGCCTGCTGGTAGTTGTTGCAATGAGGCGAGGCCATAAGTGCAAATTCAACATCAAGGGAAAGGAGAAAATGCCGGGTGCATTTCAGAAAATAACTTATTAACAACTGATTTTCTCAAGGTTTAACTTCATGGAGGGAAAGTGTGAGAATCTATAAAGATTTTAATCTGGTGGCTCTAATGATCTACGCTTAGGATATTTTTTAAATACAGTAAAAGGGAATCCACTGTCTAATCACTTTGGTGAACCAAAACCTTTCACCAGCCTGATGCAGAGGTGGGTGTTTGAGAGGGTACCTCACCTGGCCCCTGCTTGTATGGGTTCTCATTTACTAAAAGCTGGTATCTAGGAATTCCCCATTCAGACAAAGCCATACAGGAAAACGCTCAAGCTTCTCCGAGCGCTCCTCGTGGTCTGTCTGACTGCGTGGCTCACTTGTTATCTCTGTATTGCTGCCTGACAGGAAGCAAGGGGTGCGACGTACAATGTCCACCTCCGGCAGAGAGCACATCATTCGATGGTTCCAGGAGGAACAGCTGCCTGTCAGGGCGGGTTTTGAAAAGGACCAGAGTCGCATAGCCCCTTGGTTCCATGGTAAGTGTTGGTCAATGGGCCGGTAATAGAGGCTGCTGAATTGGGTGCAGCTGGTTAGGAATATGTGTGATGAATATCGAAAATGAATTCCACAGTAGCACATGCTTGATCCAATTGCTGAACGATGTGTAACCAATCGTTAGACGCCTTAGCATACTCTGCTACGGTAAATATGTTTAGCTGTATATGTTGTTTTAAACATCATTCTGCATTGGTTGTCCTAAAGTATGATCAGGGTTGGGGTGAATTCACTGGGACAAAAACTTCAGGGATTTACCTAAATGTGTCCAACAGAAAAAAATTCTAATTGTGAAATGTTTCCAAAGCAAAACATTTGATAAAATATGCAACTAATAAATACATCTCAGACATGTCTCATGTTGAACAGAAGCAACAGTCCTTTCCAGAAACAACTAGTGTATTGGGTCATTTAAAATTTTTACAACAGAAACCATTTACTCAGTTTTAATTATTTTTAATGAATACACCTAGTCTATATTTGAGCTATTTACATTACTTTAACTTATCAAATCCTGTCCGATATTCACACTTACCTCAGCGCTGCTGGTTGTTTCTTGAATGCCTGAGTGGAATCTCATACCCAGATGTGGTCTCAAGCCACAACCATCCTAAAGCCATCATTTAACTTTCAAGATAGGATTTGATTCTCACTAAAACAGAATAAAATAAAAATGTACTTGTTTCTTATCCCACCAAGGCATCATCTCACGCCAGGAAGCCGAGGACCTACTCCGTGAAGAGGCACCGGGGCACTTCTTAATGCGTGTCAGCGAGAGAATTCTGGGATACGTCCTGTCGTATCGATCCGAAGACTCGTTCAGACACTTCCTTGTCGACGCTACGGGGGGCTGCTACATGCTGCTGGGACATCAGATCAGATTCGGCTCGCTGGCAGAGCTGGTGGAGTACCATGAGGTTGTGGCACACGCGGGGCTCTTATTCTGGGGTGGTTTGGTGGTAGTTTGTGGCCCGGTTGGTGGAGCACGGTGCCTGCCACACACCGGGGTTGTAGTCGTCACTGCACGTTGCTCTGGATAACTGTCTGCTGAAGGTTTAGGATGGATCCATGTTCTTTGATTTGTTTAAATCGCTTAGGGCAGGAACACGCTAAATTACTCAAATGTGAATAATACAGAATTGAATTGGTCCCACTGGACCCAGTCAGGTAGTCTTGTTTCTACATGAAGTGGAGCAAAAATAACATGCATTTTCATTCTTCTCTCACTAGGGGGAGCCAATCACCATGTCAGGAGGGGAGCTGCTTCTCCAGCCATGTGGCCAGAGACCTGGTTCTGTGGACTATGCAGAACTCTTCACCTGAAACCCAGCCAGGGCGGTCCCCAATGGTCCTAAACAGCCTCCTCCAAATCATCTGAAGGCCAGCCAGGGCGGTCCCCAATAGTCCTAAACGGCCTCCTCTTCTACTCTTCATCATGACAACTGGTCAGAAAGGACTCAAAAGGAGAATGATTGAGACAGTAATTTCACCTGTCGGTAGCTTTCCAATAGCCAATGTTTAGTGGTCAGGGTGGGAGAGAGACAGCGAATGAAGCTGATTCAGAGTATTGAGACGATGACAGGGGACTGATCTCTGTGGAACAACATGTTGAGATAGGAGACTCCCCATGGGTTCAGTACAATTATAAAACCATTGACTACTGCCAGTGGTGTGATTTCACTTTATAGGTTGAGAAACTGGGCCACAGGATTAATATTTAAATAAAGACACTGCATAAAGATTGCTATGGGTGTGAATGAATCTTAGGCTTAGAGAATCAGGGGACTGATTTTCAGACAATCACTTTATTCTCACTATATTTCTATCATGTAGAATAAAAAATGACTAGTAGTTGAAGTTGTACATACATGTTGACACTGATCCCACAACACTGTAAACTTAAGCAATACCTTTCACTGTGTTTTGACATAGTGATGGCTACTCGGCTTCATTACCATTATGCTTGCAGCTCTAACCGATTTTCTTTTTCAGAATAAAAGCCATAATTGAAATCTATAAGGTAATATATTTAGTCTGTACATTTTAATGTCCGTTCCAATGTTGTTCTTGTCTGATCTTTTTTTAGACTAGATTAACTATATTGCCTTGTAAATTTCAATGATGGCTTTATGGTAATGAAGCCTTGTTTGGCCATAACTTTTTGGACAGGTTTTATTCCCATTAACTATAGGAATAGGCTTTTAATATAATTTTAGGTAATGTACAAATAGACATTACCTGAGAACAATATTGTAATGGCTCAATGTACAGCAGCAACACTTGCTTGTTTTGGGCCAAGTCCTACATTCTGCACTGTATTGAGACCGTGTAGTTAATTTCCATTGACTTAAGTAACAATACTACAAAGTACAATCAAGGAGTTGGCCAACTTCAGCTGGAGATGGTTAAAATATGTATTGTTTCATTGAATCAACCAAAGACAGGTTAAACTTTCTAAACTAACTGGAAAAAAGTTATTCCTGATCATTCATCAAAGCTGTCTGGCCAATTCATAATAAGCCCATAAGAGTCTGGCAAAAGTTTAATTTTGCTTTAGCAGCTTCCTGTGAGACAATTTTGCATGTAACATTTCCTGCAGAGCAACAGAATATTTACAGTGCTCTAAAACAGACTCAGCTTTGACTTGGCTGCTTTAGCACAGACGGCCCAGTTTCCATTTCAGACTGCAACTCGTCAGGGGCCCAACTGTGTTTCGTGAGGCGTTGGGACCTTCTGGAGTTAAACAAGCACCATTTAACAGAGAGACCTGTATAATAACGGTTGCTTCCTTCAAACCTGGTTAGGGTCCAGACTGGGTCGGACCCGTTACCCTAGACACATTCTGTTGCAGCTGCGACTAGTTGGAGCTGGTCTGGCCGTACTGTATCATATTGGCTGACATCAGAAGTTGTGCTTGCTGTTAGTAAGGTTAAAGTAGAGCAGAGACTGTGCGTAGTAGATAACCTTATACATGCGCCAAAGCCTCGGGACATTTGGCTTTCGTGAAGAAACGTCCAGAAATGTGCACTAAGTCCCGACGGAACAGAATAAAGGGACGCGTTCACACTGGCATGGAATGGAAAAAAAACACCTAGCATTCTTAATACACAGCTAAGTAAAATGTAAGTTTTAGGAGCCTGCACACAAACACCTATACAATCCCTTTATTCAATGGTAACATTAAGAAGTATTTAAACAACTATGCAGCAGCTGGAATAACATACAGAAAATTACTTAAAATACAGTTACTTAGAGAATGGCTTCCATAAGTATACAGGTATGCTGTCAGTGCTCGTAAAAGCCTATGGCATCATTCAGTTAAACATAGAAGATATTAAATAAGTTACAAAACAGACCGACGGCAAGAACAAATTCACCTTACAATTACAGTGGTTTCAAACATTAAGATCCAGGAAACATTTGAACCATCTATCCCCACCGAAAGGGCTGGAAAGTCCAAAAGGCCTAGAATGGAAACCACAAAATGTTATTTCTGCTTTCATGTCAAAGTCTGTATGTTTTCTTTTAAAAAAAGCAATGAATACAGGACATGATTTGTGCATTTCCTCAGAATAAATATGTTTGTTGAAACAGAGGGTTGAAAACAGGAGGAAGGTGTTCATGTTATAACCATGCAGGGAAGCACTTCGCTCTTGGGAATTATGCTGCTTCATTTCAGTGATCACCGATATCCGTTCACAACTCCCACAGACATTTGGCAGTGGAACTTTTCTCAAAAATATTTGCGTGGCTTCAACTATCGACCAAATGAAGAATAAAAACCATGTAGGAGTGGGATGAGGACAAGCGCTGCTCGATCATTTGATCCGTGCTTCGTGGCGCTTTTTTGATGGGAGTTGCAAATTGACAGACAGCGGATCTGAACACAGACATACATTTGTTCTGATTTTTTTAAACTTATTTTTACTCCTTTATCAATTTTGAGTAGTCCAGTTACACCTTAACGCCTGGCGGGCTCTGAAGAGTGGAAGATTGAGACGTCATTCGGCTTTCAACACTCAGCCAGAAAGTACTCATCAGCACCTATGAACCTAGAGAACCCTTACACCAGCCAATCAGATCCACACAACCTTTCCACAACTACTTCCACAGTCTAAAACTTAAAGCGAGGAAAACTTTCCACTGGATGTTGAATATTTTAGCTAATAAAAAAAAAGCTCACCATCTGTTCAGTCTCCATTCACCCCTCTGACCACACCCCAACTGAAGGACCAACTGAAAAACTATTTCAAATTAAATGTGTTAAAAGGTTCGTGAAAGTCCATAAACCGGTGTAAATTTGCCTGAGTTAAGTGAAGAAAGGCAAGCCCTATTTAAATGAACAAAAACACCCCCTTAAGAAGACAATGTGAAATGATGGTAGATAAACAGACACTGTTGAATTCCCCAGTGTGTGTTGCCTTGTGACAATCATACCAGCGGAGTACCCGGACGCAGATTCTCTCCGGAACAGACAAACAGGCTTGTCCTCTGTTACGTTAATCCGGACACAAAGTAGAAAACCTTTTAAAACGGAAAAACGTGAATTAGTGTTTCTCATTGGAAGTCCAGGCTGTCCCGGTTAACCTTCGTTGCTCCGTTGGCTCCCTGTCGAACGCAACCCCGGTGGGCGACGGAAAAAAACCCACCAACCAGGGCTGACTACATGAAGAACTGTCCTGCCACGTTGGCCACGCCCAGGACGATGAGGAGGCTGTGGAAGAGGCCCGAGGGCCAGCCGAGTTCCCCTCTTCGCTTCAGGGACATCATGTGTATCAGGGAAGGGAAGACGAAGACCAGGGCCAGGCCACACGTCGCCCCCGAGTACCTGGGAGGATAAGCGGTAGGGAGGATCGGTTATCTGTCGGTGTCAAACGCGCATTAATGACAGCGGGGGGGTGGGGGGTGGAACTCGCTCAGTTGGATTTGGTCCCACAGAGGAATACCTTCTCTTAAACCAACATACCTTCTCCGTTAAGTTAGCAGTAGCCTTACCTGATAATGGAGCCAATATTTGGGTAAAACCTTGCCATGCAGACACCAGCGGCAACGATAATAATATTCAGAGTGAGAACGTGGAAGAAACTAGAAGGTAGAGAGAGAGAGAGAGAGAAAACTTTAAAATCTCATAGACGTCGCTGTCGACCCAACCTCCGGCGTATAAATCTTCCCGGGCCATCATTACGCTGCGGTTACCCGGGGTAATGTTTGCCGAAGATCTGGCTCATCATCTGGACGCGCACCAGGTAGCCCAGCAGGGGGTAGACAGTGGTCATCTGGAAGAGCAGGCAGGTCCGTGCCACGAACACCAGAATGTCACTGCTGGGGAAGTTATCCAGGAAGTTCTGCAGGAAGCAGAAGACAGGATGTCAGTGTTGCAGTTTTTGTTTCACACCCCCCCAATCTCAGAGGAGCGCCAACAAAGTTGCCCCTGGATGCCAGCCTGTTTTATTTTTTTCCCCTCATAATGTTTGACCTTAAGGACTGGGGAGGGGAACTGATTCCAGATCTGTATCATGTATAGTTATAGAGTACAGCATTGGACATCACTGATTGGAGTTTGGTGGCAAGTGTCCGCTCCCTTTTCGATGTAACGGATAACATTTTTGTCCGGCTGCATTTATTTTGGATGTCTTACTGGTTCAATGCAGTCTTTTGACAGTGGAGGGGAGGGGAACGTGGCGAAGATCAACACTCCCACGTAAAGGTAGGTGAGTCCCACCAGCAGGTAGGCCAAAGACAAGTCCCGCACCTGAAACCACGACAAAGAAACACATTCAGTTCATGAAAACAACACATGGCAACATGAAATAATCCAGTGTTCATTGATTAAAACAGATGTCCAACGCTGTACTCTAAAGCTATACCTTTGTTGACAACATTCAACAGGGTAGGAGAAAAACTGTAAGTGGAAGTTTTTCCTTAGTACAATTAAATAAAATATTATTTGATCCGCTGCTGAAGAAAGAAATTGTCAGTCTATAATTTTAATGGTAGGTTTATTTGAACAGTGAGAGACAGAATAACAACAAATAAAATCCAGAGAAACGCATGTCAAAAATGTTAGGAATTGATTTGCATTTTAATGAGGGAAATAAGTATTTGATCCCTCTGCAAAACATGACTTAGTACTTGGTGACAAAACCACTGTTGGCAATCACAGAGGTCAGACGTTTCTTGTAGTTGGCCACCAGGTTTGCACACATCTCAGGAGGGATTTCCACTACAAAATCGTGGCTGTTTTCAATGCAGTGCCACTTGAGGGCCCGAAGATCACAGGCATCCAATATAGGTTTATTTCCTTGTCCCTTGTAGGAATTTCTTTATTTAAAATCATTTTTTGTTCTTAAATTATAATTTTTTTCCTCCTGTAGTAACACCCAGTGCCCCAGTTTGCGTAATGCTTGATCTACTGTATTCACTATTTTCTAAGTGAGGATCCATCTATTTACGGTTTTGCTTTTTCTATTTTGAGATCTTCTGCTGATGTTGGTTTTTGTTTTTGGCTCTGGGTTGGGGGTGGGTGATAAGAAATCTGTTATTCTGTCAATAGTATTCTTCAGTCTGACTACAACCTTGCATGCACAGTTCTCTCTAAAGGGGGGGTTGGGAGGAACATTGCTCAGTATGGGTGACAAGACTTTTCCTTCCTGTCTCCAAGATAGTTTTCAAAAACAGCACACTGTGACTAATGTACAAATGTGTGCTCCTCAGCAAAAAAAAATAAAGAAGCAGTGTCACCACATTCTGATCGTTTTGTTCGATGTGACTCACGTCAACCTACACTCTACTGGAGGCTATGCGGTCAGGCAGTCAAGGAGAAGAAGCAGACAGCCTGGTTTAACCTTACCAACAGCATGCACAACTTCTGATGTCAGCCAATATGATACAGTACGGCCAGACCAGCTCCAACTAGTCACAGCTGCAACAGAATGTGTCTAGGGTAACGGGTCCGACCCAGTCTGGACCCTAACCAGGTTTGAAGGAAGCAACCATTATTATTGGCACACTCACGTTATTCTCCTGGTGCTTGTTGCTCTTCATCAGAGTGATGACGCAGTTGTGAATGAAGAAGGCCAGGGTGAGAACGCCGGTCAGCTGAGGGCAGAGCAGCCTGAACTCTGGGTAGACGGACATAAAAACACATCTTACTTAATCCTCAAGCAAGGATTAAATTGGAGAGCTAGACCTCCATCAGAAGGATATTCTGAATTTGTTTTATTTGTAGATTAATTTGATTTACGTTGAATATATTAGTGATTGGTAAAATCCTGAGTGACCCCAAACAAAGGGCCTGATTTCCTCAGGAAATGGCAGTCAACTGTCAGTTAAAACTGATTAAAACAGCATTGTCGTTTGGTGGACTTATCACAGAAATGTGAAAGTTACTGGAATATCACTAGGCCACCTCACAATCAACTACAACAGTGACTCATCATCCTCTTTGTACAACCCTGTTCCCAAAAGGTTGAGACCCTGCGTAAAAGGCAAATAAAAACACACAATGCAATGATGTGCAAATCATTTATACCTATATTTAATTGAGAATATTACAAAGACAACATATCATTGTGAAACTGAGTTTTATGCCAGCAACACATTTCCATAAAGTTGAGACAGGGGCATGTTTAGCAAAACTCTGTAAGCGTTTGGGGACAGAAGAGACCAAATTGCTGTGGTTTTGAAAGTGAGATGTATTCCCATTCGTGCATGGTATAGGATTTCAGCTGCTCAACAGATCGGGGTCTCCTTTGTCATATTTTTCATTTCATAATGCGCCAAATGTTTTCAATGGGTGACAGGTCTGGACTGCAGGCAGGCCAGTTTAGCATCCAGACTCTTACTACGAAGCCATGCTGTTCAGAGTAATATGTGTAGAATGTAGTTTGGCATTGTCTTGCTGAAATAATCAAGGGCTTCCCTGAAAAATATACAATCTGGATGGCAGCATATGTTACTCCAAAACCTGTATATATTGTTCAGCATTAATGGTGCCTTCACAGATATTCAAGTCACCCATGTCATGTGCACAAATGCACCCCCATACCATCACGGATGCTGGCTTTTGAACTGTGCACTGATAAGACGTTGGATGGTCCCTCTCCTCACTCAGGGGGATATGGTGTCCATGATTCCACAAAATAATTTAAAATGTTGATGATTAGTCAGACCACAGGACAGTTTTCCACTTTGCCTCAGTCCATCTTAAATGACCTTAGACCCAGAGAAGGCGGCGGTTCTGGATCTTGTTTATGTATGGTTTCTTCTTCGCATAGAGTTGCATTTGTGGATGTAGCTTCATACTGTGTTCACAGACAATGGTTTTATGAAGTGTTCCTGAGCCCATGTAGTGATTTCCACTACAGAATCGTGTCTGTTTTTAATGCAGTGCCGCCTGAGGGCCCGAAGATCACAGCCATCCAATATTGGTTTTCAGCCTTGTCCCTTGCATACAGAGATTTCTCAGGATTCTCTGAATCTTTTAATGATATTATGTACTGTAAATGAGATCCCCAAACCCTGCAATTTTGCGTTATTCTTAAATTGTTGCTGACCTGTTGCCATTGCCTTCTGTTTTTACTGACATTTTATGCTGCGTCCCAACATCTTTGGGTTGTAAACAGTGACATCATATCCATGCAAATAATTAAACACAGTAATACTCACCTCTTTCTAGAAAACTTAATGAGGCCCAGAAATAAATACAGCACAGAGATACGAGAGGTCAGTCAACGTAATCATCGTTTACCTGGGACGAAGAACTCACTGGAGTCAAACCAGTGAAACTCAAGGTGAAAACCCAGACGGACAGCCTTCATTGTGACCAGGATGATTAGATAGACCACGGATATGGTCCCTGGGGGGGGTGAGGGGGGGGCATAGAGGCATTAGCTGTCAAACAAGACAATAACACTACTAACAAAAACAAAAAAAAAATCACTTATACTTCCTTTTTATGTACTAAAATAATGGAAACTAAAGATGATTTCATTGTGTGAAACCTCTTCAGGTCCCCAGAACCAGCACTGAGACAGCCTGGGATAAGCCCTTACCCAGGAAGGTGAAGCGGGCGAAGAAAGAGGCCGAGCGGAAGTTGAGCAGTGGCAGCAGAAGAATGATGAGGTAGAAGGGGATGGTGTTGGTCTTGCTCCACCAGCGGTCAAACAGGTCTGTGTCTGTGGTGTTGTTGCCATAGTAGCCACTGTAACCGTCACTCAGCTGGCATGGGGCACTGATGCCGCTGCCATTTCGCCCGTCGCCTCCCGTACCAGGGAAAGGGCAGATCACTGGGGGGGGGAAGATGGGTGCAGTGGTTTAGGGAAGGGACGGCCTGGGTGCCAATCTGCCAACTCCTTATGGAATTAACAAACGGAAATATGTAAAAGCACAAACGGATCTGGGACCGTGCCAGAAGAAAGTCCTTGCAGAACCAGACACATTTGCACACTGCGACTTGCTGAGACGTAGAAGCCACACTGATTACTCAAATGATTCTAAAAAACAGAAATGAAAGTGTCTACGCAGTGTGATCTGTGCAGGAATCCTTCTCTTAAACATGCATTACAACATGAGAAGCGCGCTTACCTCGGTTTGATCCATTGGTCCCGAAATCTGTATCAGATATGCTGACGTTGTATGCGTAGTCTGCAGAGGAAAAGACGGACATTATGTGGAGTGAAAACAACATTAGTCTAGGCAGGTAAAGACAGCTGAAGTTTGGAGTAGAGGCATTGCTAGGGTCACAATACATTGGGGGCTTAGCCCACCCACCCGCCCCGGACAGAAAGTAAAATGTCGATGTACACGCTAGCGGGCTACACGTCTACATTGTCATAATGCGCAATCTGATTTATAGATGAATAGATCATGGGATATTTTTGTATTATTATAATTTTTTGGTCAATTTGAGTTCCGGAGCTATTCATAAAAGATCCGGGGCTATAGGCCCGGATGCCCAGGTCTAACGACGCCACCGGTTTGGAGCTAACACTAATTGGTTTCCAATCTACTTTTGAAACTCAAAGAATTAGCAATTTGTGAATTTCATGAAACGTTCTGTCGGAAATTACTTTGGATTCGTACTGCACCCGATATGTTATAGAGAAGCCAGTGAGGGACTGAACGCTGGGCCACGATGTCAGTTCGGTTAATGACGAGGTAGAACAGAAAACCAACAGGTTTCGGGTAAGAGCAGGGTACATTGGAGCGTAAGAGATGAATTCCTCTGCTATGACTAGAGCTCTACAACCCAGTTCCAGGAGAGCTACCGTTGCCACTCAAAATCCAACCTAGCGCATCTGATTTGAATAATTAGCCGGTTAATGTTCAGTTTTGGAACGTTATCTTGAACAAAACAGCACTGTTCTGAATGAGCTGTTGAAAACCAGGGAGGGTTATCAGAATGCTGTCATACGTCTCGTCAAGCCCACGGATGTGGAAAAAGTTCTCAGCTTTGGATCATTACTGCATCCGAACCAGAGGCCGTCTCCATGTTAAAGTACATTTCTGTCAAATTAATTGGCTGATGCCTCCTGACCAATTTATCGAGAGTAACAATACAGTACTTTTTCGAGGTGAACGTATAAGAAACGCATTTGTTTGTCTGAGAAGGACAATAGGGATTTTCTGATTAAAATGTCACATTTGTATATTATTAAAAAGTGGAACTGCATCATTCAAATAATGTGAAGTTGAGTGGTCATTTTGAGGAACACTACATCAGCAACATGAATCAATAGCCATCCAAGCACATTTTAAAACATAAAAGGAATTATTCCTTTTATAGATATATATTTTTTTTGGGGGGGGGGGGTGTATCTTTGAATATTTTAGAAATATCACGAACACTGGTGGAAATGAAGCAAAACTTTGTTGCGTTAGTACTGGGGTCCGAGCAAAAAAAACAAACAGAGGTAAAGCTCTTCAGACGAATTGATGAAGGTTATCAATACGAAGTATGACTTACTGTAGATGAACTTTCCGGTGTTGAAGAGAAAGTTGGACATAAGAACCCAGTAGACCACCATGGCGCCTATGAGTGACACCATGGAGAACAGCAGACTGGACCACTGGCCAAAGGTCCCAAAGTAATATTTACACACATCAGGGAACTCCCAGTCAGATGTGTCAATGTACGCTGTAAAAAGCAGAGATGGTTCATTGTCAAAGAATGTACACTACTGTGCAGAATTCTTAAACCCTAAAACACAAACTGAAGTAGCAGCAAATACAAATAAACATTAAACGTGTTGTCCTGAATGTAATTGATATGTTGCGAGATGGCTTAAAGAAGAAATTCCAAAAAGAATTGGGAAGAAGATGGGCAAGTTGAGGTCAAACCAAAAAAAGTCAGTGGGTGTTAAAGGTGGCTTCCTTGAGGGACAGAAAGACATCCTGTGAAGTGCTTGCTCAGGGCCCTGATTCCTGTGACTGTGAGAAGCCATACAAGAGCCATCTTTGACTGATTGGCCGAACATGTTCTGTAACTTGGAGCAGAGGCCCAGACAGTACTAGACAGCCACTATGTTAATTCACATTACAATTACACTCTAGTCCTTTAGCAAACACAAATTAGATTGTCCACCTTTGAGCCTCGATCTCAACATACGTGGGAGCACTTGGGCAGTGAATATCAAAAACACAGAATGTCAACATCGAAAAAAAGAGGTAAGGCTATTACGAGAAGCTAGGAAGAACACACCACACGACTGCCACACCACATGACTGCCACAGCAAACTGCTGAAGCAAACTGATCGGCATGCACACCATAACGCCAACATAACAATCAGATTCAGCAGAACAGGTACGGCGGACACGTAAAACAGCAAAGCACTTTTCACACGGGACCTGGAGTGAACTGCCCGGGCTTTGGCATCACTTGGTCATGTCATGAGGTGCTAACAGTTGCAGACTGGTGTGACAGCGGCCTCACGCTCACTGAGCATGTGCAGACAACGGCAGCGCCACGCAGCACGTTTGTTCGACGGCACACAGCAGAGAGTACAAGCGACTGCCAGCTGATCCACAAAGAGCCTTGAATCACACAGGACTAGTCATCATTATTTGCAGTAGATGCCCTTTCACCTGTGCAACTCAACTAAACCAAAACAAGGAAGTACTCAGCCTAAAATATACACGATCGTTTGTAATAGTGGAAATAGCCACATGTTTCTATATTGACGCAAGTCCGACCACGACCACCACGACCACCACCACCACCACCACCACCGTCACCACGACCACCGTCACCACGACCACCGTCACCACCACCGTCACCACCACCGTCACCACCACGGCCCATGCGAGCCAAACAAGCTCAGACTGAAAGGTATGTGAAGAAACGGAGTCTAGTTGGTCCACGGAAGGAGAACTGTGCTCTTACGTATTGACTTGGGTGATTTGAGCACCCTGAGGCAGCAGTAGAGGGTCAGCAGTCCCATGAGGATCAGGATAATGATGCCCAACGTGAACCCAGACTGTAACAACAAGAAACACAATTACAGTCCACATTCACTGGTCCCACACGCCGTGAGGCAGGTATCTTATAGGACGTCGCAGGCGGTGCTGAAAAATGCTTCGGTCGCCAATTCCACAAAACAGCTATAGGGTGTCGGCTGGATTTAATTAGTCTAAAATCAAATATACTCTGGATTTAGCCCAGAGAAATGTATTTATTATTCCAATTGGACTCTTAATATCTCACCCGGCACAGCCAGAAGAGGACTGGTCACCCCTCTGAGCCTGGGTCCTCTCTAGGTTTCTTCCTAAAATTCGACCTTCTTAGGGAGTTTTTCCTAGCCACTGAAAATCAACACTACTGTTGTTTGCTCCTTGGGGTTTCAGGCCGGGTGTCTCTGTAAAGCACTTTGTGACAACTGCTGTTGTAAAAAGCGCTTTATAAATAAATTTTGATTGATTTTTTGATTGAATTAAATCTCAAAAAAAGTCTAGAAAAATCAGAGATAATCTGGGTCTGTGGGGAAGAACCAATGTGACATTAGCCTGGTACTAGAACCTTTAAGAGTATACTACCACGTTCAGCATGAAAGCAACAATAGTAGTTGCCAAGACAACACAAACTGATCAGCGACCAGGCTAATAAACATCAAACAAGGAGGCATTAACTTGACTTGGGCTACTAATCCAGAATTAACAGAACGGCCATTCAGTCGCTTAGCCTGGAAAACTTGATCACAGTTACCTGCTTTATGCCCCACGGTATGCTCAGTATAGACGTCCCCATCATTGTATTCCATATTGCGAAACTGAAAGGAGGAATTCCACACGGTCATTGAGAGTCAACTTCAAGAGACACAGCACGTGTAACCAGATAAACCGGAAACTGGACGCAAACCAGGTTCACATATTTGGAGTGGACCTTCTCTCTCCCGCCAGGTACTGACGCCATACAACTCATTTCTATTGGCTACGTTTGGGTGCTTACATGGTGATGATGCTGGGGTTTTTGGACACTCCATCGCCTCCGGTCACTTTGAAGGCTGTTCCCAGCGGACTGTACACATAGATCTCCTCTGGACAGGGGATCACATGGTCCGGGGGGCTCTGATGGGGGGGTTGGGGGGGGTTTAAATCAGGGCGTGTTCATTAGTTTCATGTCCTAAAACCGTTCGCATCGGAAAACGAAACGTTATCCTTTCCTTTTTCAGTCGGTTGTCTAGCATTTGGAGCCTAATGAACAGGACCCAGAACTCAACCTGCCACCGTTTGGCTTAGTAGGAGCTGAGCCTTGGCCAAAATCAACGGACTGAGGAGGGTAATGTATACCCAGGGCAGGGCACACTGGTTTGGCAGCCACAGCACATTTTAAAGTCAAAATGTTCACAATCTGTTATAAATATCATATCAGTACATTATTTACATTTTAATTTCAACCTCTTTCTCTTCATCCCCTAACTATCAGTATTTCTGAACCTCCCTTTTATATTTGGCATTTTCAGTCATATTCTGACCATTCATGAACAGCTATTTCAGCACAAATCGCTATCCATACATTTCCACAATATTTGTTTTTGTTTTCATTTAAATAAATTTGCTCGGCGGAACCCCAGGGGGCCCCAAACCCTTGATTGAATACCCCCGATTTACTCGTTGTCTGAAAGGGGTCAATTGGACAGAGAAAAGTGTACGGTTATTGACACAGTCAGAGTTACGAGAGAGCAAAAACAAGCCCTTCATTGGTCAGAGAACTGTGTTACGGCCCACTTAAACCGCAATCAGCGCCGGGGGAAACAAAGCCATCCTCAACACTGTGCAAGCGACATTAAAACGGCTTTGTTCGTGCAAACAACAGCTGTAGGTGTGTGGTCTGTCTATGATGTTCAATGAACTTCATGGACAGCAATCAAAAGGAATACTATTATATATATCAACAGGTGTGTGTGTGTGTGTGTTTGTACCAGCAGTCTGTCTGCCGAAGCGGTGAGTCGGCCATAGTAGTGAACTCTGCTGCTGAGGACGGCAGCCTCTGCGGTCACCCTCTCTGAGGGGGTGTCCTCCACTATGTTTCGAGGTTCCACGTGGAAGGGCCTGGAGAGCGCACACACACACACACACAACACCAAGACACATTAGTCTGAAGCTCCACGCTGGCTCTTCAGAAATGACTTACTGGTGTCCTGGAAATCGTCTGCAAAGTTGTACGCTTGCTTCTTTTTATGAAGAACATTTGTGAACTAACTACTTTAACAATGGAAATATTGAGCAGACACTGACTAAAATGTAAAGTGTATTGTAAATTATGATGATTTCCTAAAGCATTGGTCATCATTTTGTGATAATTATATTCCTATAGCAAAGTAAGTATGAGAATATTTGTGCAGTTACTTTGGCCAGGTGTCTCGATGGAAAGGGATCTTTATTATCAATGAGACTAACCTCATTGCTTAGTCTCATTGATAATAATTTAAGTAAAATAATAATTTAAGTAAAATATTTATATGGTCAACCCATAAATGAGAGCATAGACACGGGCACAAACCAGACAGTGCTGGTCTGATTTATTCATTGTTGATAGACTAAGTCGCTTTGGAGAAGAGCATCTGCTAGATAATTCAAATGTAAACGTGATGAAAAGACATTCAATGTGTACTTTGTCACTCCACAAAACACGAGTGAATTGTCCAAAGCTTGACTGTTAAATTGCTCATAAAAGACACGAGAAATGTTGACGTCATGAAACAGGTGCATGTTTGCGCTACGGTGTGAGAAGATGTTGCCCCAGCGTACTTCTGAGAAGATGTCTCCTTGTCTGAACATTGAACAGGAGCTTAAAACAGGCCACACCTCCAATTTCCACCCAGTGAAACGGAACAGGGTATGTGTGATTGTTCATGGTGTATGGGCATGTTTCGGGGATGGAGGCTCAGCAAAGCAAAGCCGGCTCTTCCTAATAAATCTAGCCAACTTAGTACCTTGTTAGTATCTGTGAAATGCCAAAGTGGATTAATCTGCTTGTTGCCTGGGTGGGGATCTGTCCTGAAACAATCTCAGGGTGGAGTGAGACCACAGTGGTGTTCAAACACTCCCGGTCAAAATTATAATTAGTTTTCTGAGGAAGTGCAGAGTGAGGATGTACCCCCGTAACACACATCTCCTCTGATCAAAACAGCCCCCGGCTCTGACTTTTTTCTAGCATGATTCCAACAACTATGGTGGATGATGTAACCGGATCAGCTCGGTCCGGCTTGGCTCAACTCAGCAATGAACTGCTGGTGCTGGACGGGCTGGGGGGAGGACGGGTTACGGGGTGGACGGCAGACTCACCGGCGGTCATAACCATACACTTTATGGCATTATAAAAACACACGAGGCCCAGCGTGTCATGTGACAGCCATCAGACACACACAGCTCACTTGAATTTACAGATCAAAGCCGGAGGTGACTAACAGCACGTCACGTTTTCAAGACGCAGAGGAAAAACAAGAGACTTAAATCAGATGTATTATTGGAAGTTATGAACAAAAATGTAAATTAATTTTTAAAAAAATCACCATCACTGAACCGTTCCTTCTACAAAACAGCCAAATCCAACGTGAAGTACATTAAACCATACGTGAACTGAAATTATCGGTAGCAGAAAAATAAAATACTAGTATTATAGTAAGCTTCATCAGTGTTAATACAAAAAACTGCGCTGCCAGCGTATTCAGTCCAATTTTCCGCCTTGAGGTACTCCCTGTGCGGCTGGCCTGAAAGAGACTGAAATGACCTACCTTCTGGCTGCACGGTCCAGTGAATCTGTCGACCCAGTGTCTGTGTAACTCCCTTTACGCACTGGGCTTAATAGAGGTTTACAGTCCTCCTCCATGTTCTCTGTTGTTTCAGGTCAAGGCCTGACATTCGTTACCTGAGTCGAGGTGAACAAAAAAGTGATTATCAATCACTGTGGATTTCTTTTAAAATAATGCCCTTCACCAACATCCCAAGACTGGGACGTTTACACAACCTGAAAAGCTTTTCTGATTACGCAGCTTGGTTTAATTTGGAAAACACCACTCCCATCATGCACACTTCTGGACTATCCTTTACTGACCTGCCTGCTTTTTACTGAATGATTCATGGGGTCAGAGGTTAAAACGCCATAACCTCTAGAGGACAATCCAACAACAGCACATGGCGCCCTTTTGTAAATACTAGTGATAATATCATTTATTGGCCAATCATTGATTACCTTCATTGTTTAATAAAAGCAGTAGACAAAGCCTCATCATTACTTTTTTGCCCCAATGGTAAATGATTTCATTTACATGAATCACACTGATTGGCCATTGTCTAAGGTACAGAAGAAAAAAAAGAAAACAGACCAATCAACAACAACGATGACAGTTAATTAAGTTAGGATGTGTTGAGAAATACCAAGCAAGCGGTGCGATTAAAACAGAAACTACAGAAATAACATGAAAAAAACATAGTAAAGTACATTGTTTTAGGTGAGGCCTTGCCCTATTTGGGAGAATCAATCGTAATGTATCGCAATGTATCTACATTTTGACTTTGAATGCACTGGAATTATAATAACTCGAACAGTCATCTCCTACATCCAATCATCAGATTTACTGTAAATTGAATATACGTAGAAGATTTTGCAACAAAATGCATGAACAGTGATTTTGGTAGTCCCAAAATATGGAGAGTTGGCAAACCACTTTCCTAGGCTACAATTACATGGAGGGGATAGTCATAAATAATTCAACAGGAAAACAGTTGTTATAACATACAGTTAAGCCCAAAAGTATTCATACCCATGCCAAATCTTGAGCCATAGCCAATATTTATTTGACCAATAGGTTTCTTCTGGCTAGAAACATAAACAAGTGACAAAACACGGTAGGACAGTGTGCTTAACATACCTATTTCTGTTTTTAGCCATGACTTGCAGTTGACTGGGAACTGACAAGAGAACTACTGCTGTTCAGCTGTTCTCAATTTATAGGTGATTAGAATGCTCTCTCATGGTGGAAATTACAAGACTATTTTAAATGGTATAGGAACTTGCATTTTCTCAAAGATTTGCAACAATTTAAAGGGGTATGAATTATGTCGGACATGGCATTTTTCGTGAAGCTGAACAGCAGTGGTTCTCTAGTCAGTTCTCTAGTCAACTGCAAATCATGGCTAAAAACAGAAATAGGTATGTTATTCATTTGTATCTCCGTGTCTTACCATGTTTTGTCACTTGTTTATGTAATTTCCAGGCAGAATAAACCTATTGGTGAAATAAAGATTCACTACGGCTCAAAATTTGGCATGGGTATGAATACTTTTGGACTTAACTGTACCTGCTTAAGAGCGCGTACTACTATGTATGTTATAAATTCCTCTCCAACCAAAAATAAGAAGCATCATGTAGACATACTTAAATAACACATGCTACTTCCAGGAAGAATTCATTCACATCTCTACCTAGCCAGGGAGATGCACATACTGGCTTGGCAGTCACACTTACATATAACATATCGTAGCCAATATGTCATTCTATCACATGACAGAGCACTCTCATGTTGTCACAATGGCCAGATAGAAAAGATTAAAGCATACATGTAAATATAACCAGCTACTGATTAAAATTGACAGGTTTAGAAGAAATAATGACTTTGTATCTTGATTTCATACTTAAACATGTACTTGCGATGTCCTACAGCTACTATACCGAAATGTAGCCACTCTCTAAGATATAGCATATTTTTACCAAGACGCCAATTATATTGTAAGTAGTAAAACTTTACACGGTAAGCAGTAAAACGACACAAAAAACTACCTTTAATAAAGTACTGTTTAACTAACGGTTCTTCCTTTGAAAACGTAGTTCAGTTCAAAGTTCTATTCAGCACTGTTAGTCTGACTATGAGTAAATCACTCTCTGGAATCTCCTGTAAACAACACTTGGAATTTAGACTTTTAACACAGAATGCATGTTTTAAGCAGGTCTGATATCAAAAACTGAAATGTATATATTTTTTATTTTTGCAAAGACAGTCGTGGGACTTTAATGTAGACGGCTAGTGACTATAATTATCGCTCTAACCCACTATTAATGTACATCAACTTCTAGCAAACATCTAATCATAGGGAAATGTTAATTAACCATTTTACTGAAAATAAGACTTAGATTAAATTCGTCTACCACCAAAATATTGCAAAAGGTACAACTTGCTGTTTTAGTAAATATATATGTATAACGCATAGACGGCACTGACCATTTAACTAGCTACGATCTTATGACAAACTAAATAAGCTAACTAGCTACAGCAGCTAACATTGACACTGTCACCTGCTAACTACAGTAACAGTAGCTAGCCAGGCGTCTGATCACGAAACAGTAAAACAATGCGTTCGTAAATAAATCGTCTTAGTTCGCGGTTGTTCTATCATTCAACTTTGCAAACACAAATTACTGAAATGTCTGATACTCTACTCACCACCGGAGGCTGCTCCTGTCAAGAAGACTGCACTTCCGAACTACACAACTAAGATTCTATGTAGAGTCGAGAACAGTTTGAAAAAGGAAACAACACAAAGGTGAACGGCTCTTTCGTTGTAGAAGCAAGGGGTTATGGGACATGTAGTGCATAATCATAAACGGGGTACCATCTGTTCAGCAAATATTCTCCGTTTGACTCACTTTGCTGATCCGGATCTTTTCGAATCGTTCAGTAAAAAGAACACATCTTTCCACTAATTTCGTTCATTTGAGTCAGTTCTCCCTCAAAGACGTCTAGCACTGCCTCAAATCACCGCCTAATCACAATTACTCGGGCTTCCTGTAGGAAGGAACCGTAGTCCCACTGTTAGATGCGAACTAAGAGTAATGCTACACCATATCATGCTTTACAGCCATCACCAAAACCGTTCATTACAAGATTTAAAAAATGATTAGTGTACAAAAAAAAATTGCGCAACTCATTGTCCAGAGGCAAAATTTAAGGTTCAATTTAGATCAAAATAAATCATTAAAAATACTTAATGAAACTTAATGAAGTTTATCCTAGCATTACAACTTTTAAAATGTACTAATAGTACTATTTTAATATAATAGATGATAAACCAAATATATTTTTTTGCATTAATTCTGTGTACTAGGCCAGCGACTCCAAAAGATTAAAAGATTAAAATCTTCTCCTTATTCATTTTCGTTCCTCTGTGATCCAAAATACTCATTCGCGGGATGAAAAGGACCATGAGAAAATTTTTATTAATAAATCTGATCAGTTTAATCGTATTCTGACAGTTACAGTAGGCTATAATAGACATGTACATACTATAACAGAATCACTTGACGAGATTCAAAGACCTATGGATCACCGTTCATTATGTAAATTGTTCCTTCCGGTGAACGAGATTCGAAGATCTGTGGTTCGTCGTTAATTTCGTTCATCGTTCCTTTCGGTGAATGAGATTCGAGGATCCTACTGAGATTAATCATGAATCACTATTCACCAAGAATCGATTCAAAAAGAACAAATCGTTTGATAACGACCCATCACTAGTCCGCTACAGTCACGTGAGAAAGTAGGTACATCAACCTGAAAAGTTATATTTTCTTGGCTATATGTGGAAACATGGATATCTGGTATAAATTCCAAACACATTCATTGTAAAGGGTAATTTGATTTAACAAATCAAACAAAAAATACTTGGAAACATGAATTTTATTAAAATAAACAAAAATGTAATTTCCTTATGTGGAAAAAGTTATTACACCTCTACCTTTACCATTACATAAAAGGGCTACAATTAGAGTAACGTGTCTCTAAATAGGTGCAAGTCATTTGAACATTATTGGAGTAACTTTGGAGGTCAATCCTTCCATAAAAATAAGAAACTTGGTTCGTCTTGTGCAGTTGGGCTGTACGCTACTAGCAATACTCGGCCCTCATTCAGGGGGGTTGCGGTTGGTGGGTGTCCCTTTGGTTGATGCCTGGCAATGTGGTTGGATTGATTTCCTGCCTATTGGGCCCTGTCCGGGGCCTCCCCCGGGTAGGGCCACAGTGTCACCGGACCCCCCCGTCTCAGTTTCCAAGGTGTTACGCTGCTATATTATTGTGCTGGGGGACATGAGGGATGTACTACTAACTTTTCTCAGTTTCCTCCAATTTTAAATTTTAGAAGGAGATGAGGTCCTGGTCCACACCTGCGGATTACCTGGTTTGGGGGGACCGTTGCTGTTCCTGTCCTTGTCCACCTGGTCATACTTCTGACCTAGTCTAAAATCAAATATACTCTGGATTTAGCCAAGAGAAATTTATTTATTATTCCAATTGGACTCTTAATATCTCACCCGGCACAGCCAGAAGAGGACTGGTCACCCCTCTGAGCCTGGGTCCTCTCTAGGTTTCTTCCTAAAATTCGACCTTCTTAGGGGGTTTTTCCTAGCCACTGAAAATCAACACTACTGTTGTTTGCTCCTTGGGGTTTCAGGCCGGGTGTCTCTGTAAAGCACTTTGTGACAACTGCTGTTGTAAAAAGCGCTTTATAAATAAATTTTGATTGATTGATTGATTGATTGATTTGATTGATTGGTCTTAACATTATGGGTGTGTGGTAACACATCATGCCAAGATCAAAATACCTACCTGAGGCCCTCAGAAAGAATATTGATGCCCATGCGGAGGGGTTACAAAGCCATTTTCAAGCAATTCCACTGACCGATAGATAATCTAGAAATTGACAATGATATCCGTCTTTGTTGTTAAATAAGAAATCAACTGGGTTGCATTCGCAGATCTGGAACGATATTTGAATATGTCTACCTGTGTAGCATTCACATTGCCACTCTGAACGTGGCAAAACGCTGCATCCTGCAGAATGCAACCCAGTTGATTTCAGCAAAATAAAGCACCCAACTAGTGTGCAGGCGAGCAATTCTGCCAATTACCAATCACACAACGGCGACTTGGCCGAATCCTTGAAAAAACCTTTAAACAGTTTAAATCTCCGTTTCAATGTTCAGTGTTATTTTCAATAACAAATAAAACATAGTTGGCAGATTTATTTTAACTTAAATGCCACGCAAGAAATACGGTTAATGGAAAGGCACTCAGTCGTCCATATAAATTGTTACAGTTAAAAGAGAATATTTAAAATTCAGCATTGTCTGAACTTTCACCTCCTTTGCACCCTTCCCGCCGTCCACGTGCACGCTGGGTTTTTATCCCCTGCTCTACTTGTTCTCTCTCTTTTCCGCGATCAGCCGGCCACCTTCTGGCACGTGTGAAACTGTTAAGACACCTGGTTAAGTGTTCTACAGTGTACGTCTTTTTAAATATTACTAGTTGTTCAGATTATCTTAATGGTTTGATATTTCTAATGATTTAATGCAAAAGGTATCGGCATATGGTTGCTTAGTTAACTGTTTAGTTTATGGGTTATTGACCGTGGTACTTCGCTAGCCAACTTCTGTTAGCAATGCTACCACGCCATTAGCGTTGTAAGTAGCTAAGTCTAGCAATTTTAGTGGTTAAAAAAAGCTTCACTTGGTTAACTATATTTACTGAATTCAGTCATACGTTGCAATTGTTTGAGGTTGATAAACTAACCGTACAGGTGCTTTGTAAATTACTAATATTGGCGAGGGTTCTGTTTTGTTAACTATTTTCTGAGATTGCTGTGGACTTCGCTAGCGATCTGCTTGCTAACTTCGTACAGTGACGTTAGTGGTTAGCCATATTGTTAAGAAACGAATTTACATCCGTTAGACAGTTGAATTGTGATATCTTTAACTTGCTCGCTATTGAAATTTTAGGTGGATTACTGTAGTTCATTGAGTGTCAGAATGCAGAATAATTATTTTAACTATTTGCTATTGTAATTGTAAGTCATTAAGCCTTTAAGACCGTATAAGTAAAATAGCGAGGCGGTGTCGGGTGTTTGAAGTTGGCAGGTAGACATTGAAAATCTTGTGCAGTTCCTACCCTCCGCGACCTTTTACCTTAGTTTAATATAATTCAAGTGCCAATTACAGTAATGGCGAACCATAGTGTTTCAATAAGTTTCTGCTAGAATTCTACTGCTATACCTGAATAAAAGTACTGCAGGTAGCTCGTGGGATAGTAGTTGAGTTACATCGACCACCGTTTATTTTGAGTTCCATGGCTTTCAAGTACTTTTACAGTTTTTACATGAATGTGACGTTACAGGTGTTCACTTAAGTCAGTAACTGTTGTTAATATCTATTTGCAGAATTAAGTAGTTGAATTGTCTTTTTCTTTGACTAAAACAAGTAGGTAGTCAGTGGGTATTTTATGTAAATGTGTGTATCAGACAGCTAGAGATCTCTAATTTAAAAGGACCAATATACTGTAGTGGTGACATTTCTGAAACATTAACATCTGAATGTGTTAACTAGTTAATGAAATGTTTCAAATATCTTTGGTGTCTTTTTCAGATTACCATCCTGAAGATCACCATGGACGAGTGGGAAGAGGTAATGTACTCAAGCTAAGTCTAAGGTTGATTTTCTTGTTAGAAAAACCATGGATAAATCAGGATGTCGTGGATTTTTGGGTCAGATAGTCTGAGCTCTTTTACAGCAGTATTTTGCAGAGGGCAGTAATTGATTGGCCATCTAACTAGAGAAAGACTAACTGAAATGCCTACCTGCAGTGAGGTGGTTTAATATTTGTTAAAACCAGTTTGTTTTATTTTACTTTGCAGGGTACAACAACAACAACCTCAAATAATGGTAGGTTAATGGAACTTGGGACTAGCAGAATGTCCTTTGAAATGTGGTTTGCCTTCGGTTACATCCTGTCACTCAGAGGCATCTGGCTTATTCATGGGTGTTGGTAAATGTTATAAAGTAACTCTCCAGTCTTGCCAAAACGTTCATATTCTATAAATTCGTGACTAAATGTTGACTCGTCATACACCCCTACTCATGACCTAAGCATGGACTAGATGGGTGTTGTTTCAAACACGTTTAGCTCAAGTGCACCCAAGAAAATACTTGACATTTTGTCGTAGAATTAGGCTGCCCAGTATGCCGTTTTCTCCATTACTACTGATAAATTGCATACGTCCCTACCACTCGACTAGAGAAGCGTCCCTAACGTCTTAAATACAGGTCATATATCCTAAAAACCTGAACATGCTGGACATTTGTTACTGTAATCAATGGATGATTTAAGCGGTTTAAATCAAATACTCCTGGGGCACCGCTGTGGCCAGTGTTCGTTATGTGACCTGGAATTGTAAGGTGTGTCTGTGTGTAAAAATGCAGCTGTTAAAACCTTGTTAATCAGGCTTGTTTTCAACTCAAGGTAGCTTGTGGGCCAGTGGGGAGGGCAGCTTTGGAGGTGACCGTGCTGGCAGAGGCAAGTGCAAGTTTTCAGGGCAACAAAGCCCAGTTACCATATTCTAGGGCTGTTCGATGCCTGTCCCGGATGTGACCCATGTCTTTATTAGTTTGCGGTTAAAGGGGGCTGGTAAAAGTCAGTTTGTACTCATTTAAAAAAAAAACATATTTTCTTGAACAGGCAGAGGGTTCCGAAGTGGTGGGGGCTTCAAGAGTTTCTCTTCAGGTGCCTCTATGCAAATATTGAATGTTTAAAAATGCTTTGTAATTAGTGCAATTTCAATATATTCAACAAACTATGGGAGTTTGTAATGTGTATGTAGTCCAAATTTTAACACATCTGATGAATACCTTTTTGTGTCCTTAGCAGGAATTGATGAGAATGGGAATGAGGGTAGGTGGCTTGCTGATTGAAACCTTGAGACTTGCAGTAGATCCAGTTGTTACATTATTCAGTGCCACCTGTTGTCAAAAAGCATTGCATACAACACAAGTTGTCATGTTGGTGGCACTGAAACAAAATGGTGGCATCATGTGAGTCTGTCTAAATGTCAGTGTTCCAAATATGCTGGTGACGTTACGGTTCGACACAGTGTGTTAACATTGATCCTGTACATTTCTCTTCAGATAAAGGAAGCTCCTGGAACAGTGATGAAGGTGGCTTCAGGGGAAGGGGAAGAGGCAGAGGTGAGACGTTTCTGAACTAGAATACTTCTTGGCCTCACTTCCTGAAACTGAAATCCATTTGCATGGTTCATTTTTCCTCCTGAAATGCAACACATTGCTTTTCCAACAGGGGGTGGTAGAGGATTTGGGGGAAGAGGCTTCCGAAATGGTAATTCAGCATCTCTGTGCTAATTTGTTTACTGATCAGCAAATGTTTAGAGGCTTTGAATAATGAGTTACTCTTTTTACAGAGGGAGGCAGAGATGGTGATGGTGATGGTGGTGGTAGGTAGATTGTTTCTGCTTTACTTGCAAGACAGTTATTTTATGTACTTATTGAAATGGTAGGATTTCAGAAGTTTATTTTCTGCTAGTAGCGATTGAGGTTAGTGTTTGATTACTGACCAGTCTCTCTGCCAAAATTGAAATGTTGGCAAATGTGTGAATGCAGTACTGTGGGACGTTCACTAAAGTTCTTCAACCGGTCAGGGTTTGTAGGGGGTCTGGGCGGCCGTGGCGGCAGGGGAGGCTTCCGACCAGGTAAGTCGGCACTCGGCTCAGTCTCCGAATAGCCCCATTCTCAGTCGAGGTATCCCAACCGCTGTTTAATGAAGCGTGGTTCATGTGGAAGTTGTGGCAAAGCTCAGGTTGTCACCATGCATCACAAGCTCTGAGAGCATGTCCAATTTTGGTTGGTTTCAGGTGGCGGTGATGGTGGAAGAGAAGGCGGCGGCGGAGGTGTGTCTGTCTGTCTGTCTCTCTCTCTGTGTGTGTGTGTGTGTGTGTGTGTGTGTGATTGAGTTAAAGCCTGCATGGTAAGACCACCTATGTCCAATCTTCCCAGGTTATCGTGGAAAAGATGAGGAAGTGTTCTCTAGAGGTGCCCCCTTTATTCCTACTTGATAAATTAGTTTGAGGTAATATTGAGCGCTTTTGCAGTTCAGGATTTGTTTCCACTTCCAGGTTCAAACGAGTGTGGTGAGGGTGACCATGAAAATGCAGGTTTGTAAGTTTTGCCAAATCTTTATTTCTAAGGAACCCATCTCATCCGATTATTTGGTTTCTCGCAGACTTAACCTCCTGCTGTAGCAGTGTGCTATGGACAAGGCAGCCGCTCTGCCCTCCAATTATTTAGCTGGAAGTGGCCCCTGGGTCAGACACTTTAATCAATACCCCAACTACACCCCACAGGTCCAAAAGTGACCTACGTTCCCCCGGCTCTCAGTGAGGACGAGTCCTCCATTTTTGCCCACTATGAGTCGGGCATCAACTTCGATAAGTACGACGACATCCTGGTCGACGTCAGCGGCCACGACCCCCCGAAGGCCATCATGGTGAGTGTCTTGAGTTGGTTCAACCGTTCCTTCCACAGTGCGGAAATTCCAAAGTAGTTTAAGTGCCTGAAAAATAATCCTATGTTATTGGTGCAGCGATATCACAACCGAAACGGTATCAATTTTACTTGCCTGTCGCTGCTGCAAATCATATCTACCTTCGTGACTCTAATTCAGGTCTCCATTTCTCTCACCGCATCCAATTTGTCATTGAGGAAGAACCAGTGTCCAGGGGATTGGCCTGTAGTGAGCCCTACACTTGGAGAACGACGCACCGTTTTCATTACGGGGCGGATGGACATGTAGTCTTTCAGGCTTTCACCAACATGTAGTCCTGCAGTTCAATGAGCCGCCTAAAGGCAGCGTGCTTCTGTGTGCCGTCTCCCTCTCTAGACCTTTGAGGAGGCCGCGCTGTGCGAGTCTCTGAACAGGAATGTCAGCAAGTCCGGCTACAAGAAGCCCACACCGGTACAGAAGCACGGCATTCCCATAATCTCGGCTGGCCGGGACCTCATGGCCTGTGCCCAGACAGGGTCTGGGAAAACGGTGAGTCGTCCCCCATCTGCTTCTGGCTAAAGGCCCTTATTGCGCTGTGATGTGTCCCGAGCCGTAGTGGTTTGAGAGTCATGTGACGGAGGCCTTCTAACCTTGACAACCCCCCCCCCCCCAGGCTGCGTTCCTGCTCCCGATCCTACAGAGGCTGATGGCGGATGGCGTGGCGGCCAGTCAGTTCAGTGAGGTGCAGGAGCCAGAGGTCATCGTAGTGGCGCCGACCCGGGAGCTCATCAACCAGATATACATGGAAGCCAGGAAGTTTGCCCACGGGTAAGGAGTGCCCGTGTTGACCGTGTCTGAGATCCGCGGCTGGTCCGTGTTTTTGTGTTTCGACAAAAGGTTGCGCCGTGCCGTGTGGGCGTGACACCGGACAGGGTTCTGATTTATCGCGGCCTCTCGTTTCTGTGTAGAACGTGTGTACGTCCTGTGGTGGTTTATGGAGGTATCAGCACCGGTTACACCATCCGGGAAGTACTGAAGGGCTGCAATGTGTTGTGTGGCACTCCGGGAAGACTTCTGGACATCATTGGAAGAGGAAAGGTAACGGTTGCCTCGGGCCACTTCTTCAGTAGCAAAGCAGTTTTCATCGCTAGTTGAAATCGGCATACAGCCATGGCGATCTCCTATTAACCTGGTAACAGCCTATATGCATTTTCTTCTAAATCTATTTCAGCCGTTTTATGCATACATTATCCCTTTACCGTCCAAGTATGTCGTGTTTTTGCCAACCAGAAGTGGGTTTATTTGAACCCACACTTGGTGATCACGTGAGTGCCAAAGGTGCCAGCTGGGACTGCAGGCGCCTGTCCAGCCTAATCCTCTTGGCTGAATGGTAGGCCCCTGTCTGTGTGCTGTCCTCAGATTGGCCTGAGCAAGGTCCGCTACTTGGTGCTGGATGAGGCTGACCGGATGCTGGACATGGGCTTTGAGCCAGACATGCGGAAGCTCGTGTCCTCCCCGGGGATGCCGCCTAAAGAGGACCGCCAGACCCTCATGTTCAGCGCCACGTACCCCGAGGACATCCAGAGGTCCGTGGGCAACACTGACACAGCCAGCACGCTCAACACTCATTTCACCGTCGCGCACGTTGCCCCAACCGAGTGGTTTCGTTTTTGGCAGCAGTGTTCAGTCGAGGGTAATGCCTGCGAAATATGTTGTGATTTTGTGTGATCGTGTTTCAATGAGGTGGGTGTGGGCCTCTTGTTCTGTGGTGTTTAGACTGGCTGCGGACTTCCTGAAGACGGACTACCTCTTCCTGGCCGTGGGTGTAGTGGGCGGGGCCTGTAGCGATGTGGAGCAGGTTGTGGTTCAGGTGACCAAGTTTTCCAAAAGGGACCAGCTCCTGGAGGTTCTTAAGACTACAGGTACCATCAGCCTCCTGGTTAAACGTCCTGTCCAAACCGCTGAGACGCTCTGAGTATCGCTGTTTATTTTTTCACTCTGCGTTTACAGGGACCGAACGCACGATGGTGTTCGTGGAGACCAAGCGACAGGCTGACTTCATCGCAACGTTCTTGTGTCAGGAGAAAGTTCCTACTACTAGTATTCATGGGTAAGAGGGGCAGGTCTTCGTCATAATGCAGATGCCCCCAAGGTCAGATACTCAACCCTGTCAGAAGACTGTACACACCTGAATCACTGATTTTAATGATTACCTGACCGGTCTAATCAGTCGTGCTATCCCGGGAACAAGTCTGATTCATGTGATGGATTGACCTGCCTGAAGTTGCCCCCCCCCCCCCCCCCCCCAACACAAAATGTTGGCAAAATAGGCTCAATCGCTTGTGCGGTTTTGTTCCGTTAAAGGTTTTGTTTGCTGCAATCATTTTATACATATTAAGTAATATTTTACAGGTCATTCTGAGGTCACTCAGCCCCCCCCCCAACAGGCTCCAAATGTATTCAAAATAAGCTCAATCATTTATGCTCTGTCCCACTGAAAGGTTTTTGTGCTGCTACAGTTTTAGGTACACAGCTACATTCCCACTGGATAGCACACTGGCTTTACACTCTTTCCACTATAACTCTTTCACTATCGGTAAGAAAGCAGTCGCAAAAACAAACATTTAATGACACAAAAGGAGAACAAATGATTGAGCCTATTTTGAGTGAATTTGACCGATCTAAAAAATGATAGCAGCACAAACGCTTTTACAGCACAAACCAGCACGAATGATTAAGCCTATTTTGCTGTAGTTTTGCGCTGGGTAGGGGACCATCTTCACACAGGTTAAATACTTCTGCTCCAGTTGTGCTGCTGTAATTTTTTAAATATTAGTCCTAGAAAATATTTTCTAGATAAGAGGTCACTCAGCCCCTTGTGCCATTACAAGTTTCCTTTGTGCTGCTTCGATGTTTTTAATATTTTTTATTAGACGTTTGATAAGAGGTGACGACTTCACCAGCCACCCAACTCCAAACTGACTCAAAATAGGCTCAATCGTTTAGGGTCTATTTGTGCTGGTTTGTCATGTTCAAATAATTTTTTAGACATTGAAGAATATTTCACCCGTCATTCTGAGATCACTCCCTAACCCCCCGACATACTTCAAATTCACCTTATTTTCTACTGGATAGCGCATTGGCTTTATTCTTAAAATGTTATCTGCACAAACAAAGCCTATTTTGCTGAATTTTTGCATTGGGTGGGCGGGGGCCAACTTCTGCCTTTGGTCCAGTCGGGTGATAGTTGGTCCGTAGGATGTGATTGTCACCTGGTTATTCTGTTCCCAGTGACCGCGAGCAGCGGGAGCGAGAGCAGGCGCTCGGCGACTTCCGCTCCGGCAAGTGTCCTGTCCTGGTGGCCACCTCCGTTGCCGCGCGTGGGCTGGACATCAAGGACGTGCAACACGTCGTCAACTTCGACCTCCCCAACAACATCGACGAATACGTCCACCGCATCGGCAGGACGGGCCGCTGTGGCAACACCGGGAAGGCGGTGTGTTTCTTTGACCCGGAGGCCGACGGCAACCTGGCACGCTCCCTGGTCAAGGTCCTGTCTGGGGTCAGTGCCTCTCCTGGTTATGGTGTGATGTGATGGTGCCCACGTGCACTGTAAAGGGCCACCCCCCCCAGCCATCTTCAGAAGACCCTGTCGGGGACATGTATATTTTGTCACAACGTTGTAGTGGAGTGGGAGTGACTTGTAACCCTTGGGGTGGCCGCGTGCTTAAACGCAATTCCGACAGGGACTCCGAGAGGCTTACGAACTCCGATGTTTGGAATCTACTGACAGAGGTTTTTGAAGGACGTGTGGCAAGATTAAGCAGCCTTCTGAATGGAAGAAATTGCTGTTCTCTGTTCCCAGGCACAGCAAGAGGTCCCGAAATGGCTAGAGGAAGTGGCCTTCAATGCTCACGGCACCATCGGATTCAATCCAGGGGGTAGAGTATTCGCCTCCACTGACAGCAGAAAGGTGGGTACCTGGGACAAGGGCCGTTAATCTTTAACCCTGGTTGTCTGACTATTACAGAAGGGGGGGGGGGGGGGGTGTAACTAAGGACCGGAGTGTTTGTCGGCTTGTTGACACTGGTTGCCCTCTTGTCTTCAGGGCGGATCCTTCCAGAATGACCGGACCACCAGTCAGCCAGCTGCTGCCCTGGGCGTTGCCGGGGACGATGATGAGTGGGAGTGATATAACAAGTTATTTCTGTTTTTGTTTTCGGCGCAGAGTCGTTTAGTTCGTAGTTTTTTTGTTGTTTTGTTTTCTTTTTAGCCTTTCATTCTGTTTGTTTGAAGAGTAATTTTGCACTTTTGCTTGTCCTAGCTGAAATTGTGCACACTGGTAATTGTGACTCATTACCGTCTGGCTAAAATCTGTGGCCTTGATGAAACCTCTCAAATTTTAATGTTATGGGTATTGTAACTGCTATGGTGTGTTGTGGTTTGATTTGTGAAGCTTCACTTGCACCCATTTCCTTTTTCCATTCAAATGTTTTACCTCACTGAGAATGAAAAATGTACATGTTTAGAAATAGACTGGTATGATAATGCATGCGTGACCATCCCTAGACAATACCTGTTAAACATTTGTTTTTTCAGAAAGGATTAATCAGTTGGACCAGGCGAGTTGTGGTTCTGTTAACCAATCTCAGGTGACCAAGTTTAAGGTCGAGTGTTGTAACAGATTCGCAAGATTGCTTATTTTTGTAGTAAAAAAAAAATTCACATTTTGTGCCAGACGAAATTAGTAAATGTATTTACTTAACATTGTTTGTGTTCAAATTCATGAAGACATTTGATGTGGTCTAAAAGCACGTTTTGAGTAAAAACCTT
Organism: Esox lucius; assembly: GCF_011004845.1. Classification (NCBI taxonomy): domain Eukaryota; kingdom Metazoa; phylum Chordata; class Actinopteri; order Esociformes; family Esocidae; genus Esox; species Esox lucius. The sequence continues at coordinate 31,093,159 of NC_047582.1, forward strand.
AATTTTTTTTTGAAAACTACTTGGAAATTAATCATATCAGTTTAGTTTCACTTGTGGCCTCTGTCCAGTTTCCTCATTTCCTGTTAACGATAAAGTGTGTTGTGCAAGGGGCTGCTACACCCTTAGGTTCGTGGTGGTTGTGACTTAGACAATTTGTCAACTTCAGTTTATAATCAGCAAATCGCTTTATACTTAAGATGGAGTGGGCTTCTTATAATATGGCTAAGTTAACGTGACGTGAGAAGGGCAAGGATCAGAAAAATGGATATTTACCTTATTTGGCTCGGTTTTGTGCTCACGGCAATTTGTGAAGGTGAGTCGTTCTTTCAATTTGAGTTGTACGTGACGAGCACTTGACACAACTTGTCCTCAGTTTTCCCGGATTCCTACCACGGGTATTCAACTCAAACCATGAACGGTAATACATGCGTACTGTCAAACAGATTTTTTTTTATGTAGTGCCAGTGGGAGTAAATATTATTTGGCGCTTTGTTTGGACATTGTGTATGTTTATATATATAAAAAGTCGAGTAAAGTAGTTTTAAGGACGGGCGATCAGTTTTGGGATGGAATAGAGGTTTGTTTCATTGCAAATTCTGAATGCTTTTTAAAAGATATATTCTGGTTTTACTGTGAGAAGCATAGTAACTTCTCAGACTCTTATTCGTTGTGTAGCCTAAATTGAGACCAAATAACAATTTTGTAAAGCCTACTGTAATTTTCCCATGTATTTCTTCATTTCAAATACCCGTTCTTTATTCTTCACCCCCCCCCCCCCCCCCCCCCCACCGAAGTTCATATACTACTGTCCCCCGGTAGGGATGTGGGCCTAATACATAAGTTAGTACTAGGAGGCAGGAAATGTATACTCATAGACCCATGTCGTAGCTGTCGCCATATTATTTCAATTGCCACACTCCAAAAAGTTAAGTTGTGAATGTGACCTAAGGTACCATACATTGTCTTCCAATAATGGCCAGTAGTTGCAGAAAAGATTAGGTTTAGGTGTGAAGGTTGTTATGGGGTTGAAAGGCGCTATGTCTCTTTCAACAGGCTAGAATCAGTTATTACTCGTCTTCTCAAGGGTATTCCAGGTTCATGATCGTTTGGCCTGAAAGGCTCTAAATTACTTGGGAAAAAACTAGTCCGCCTGAGCAACTTGAAAGACTCTAAATTAATCACTTTGCATTTGAAATGACTTTGGGCTGAAGTGCAGATTATCAGCTTTCATTAAGGAAAAGGAATAGTCAACCAATGATGTAGGTTTGTACTGTAGATTGGGGGGTCACATGGACATGTCTGTAATATTGGGGTGGTCATATTATTCCAACTTTTCCCTATTTTAAACATGCATTAATTACTATTATCTAACAGGCACACAAGTACATGTATTTGAGTCACAACAAAATAACCAACGCAACAGAATTCTCCCGCCAATAGGAGTCCCCTGTGAAGTCATCCCCAAAGACCCATATGTGGAACATGGCTCCAGTATCAAGGTTATGTTCAAGAAGACATGCAACACGTGGAAGCTTAACAGCCACAGCAAAAACTTTTGGACGTTGGAAAACAAGAGGATTGACGAGAGTCTCTATGAAAGCAACTCCACATTCTCTATTTTGACTATCAGCAACATAACCCTCCCAAAAGTAACAGTACGATTTCACAGCTACGTGCAAGAATACGAGCAAATCATGAGTGGCACCATCATACGAACATACCGTAAATACCTACTTTTTGTGCCTGATGTCTTCATTAATTCAACATTACAATGAAATATGGATGAAAAATAAATTTGGTCCTTTAATTTATTAATTTTTTTAACAGAGAGACCCCGTAACATATCATGTGTGACATTTATGTCACCATGCGATTTTGTATGTCACTGGAAGCATGACATCCAACCCACAGAAAAAATAAACTATAAAGTCATTCGGCAAAGGTAAGTTTTGAACAATACGTCTTCCTTATTTACCTCACCTTACTCTTATGCCTTGTTTCCACTGGTGCCAAACACTGGTGTTTTTCCCTAAAGTGCAGTCCCCATTGTAAGTCTCCACACATTTTCAGTGCCGGCTCTAGCTTTTTGTAGGCCCTAAGCAAAATTTGCTTTGCAAAACCCCTTGTCTCATGTCGGTAAGGGGCCCGAAGCAACCGTTTATGTTGCTTTTGCCTAGAACCTACCCTGCACCCATTGTATGTTGCCACTTTTTGTAAACTTAAAAATGATTTGAAACCAAAAAATAAAACATCCTATTGATCTAAACAACTCTACATTTTTCACAAAGAAATACTTCTAAATGTTCTGGCTTAAATTTGCTTGAGAATAAGAGACAGTTAGAATTGATGTAAATCAATAATTGTTGAAAAGTTTATGTTTTTACTGCCTCGTTTTGTGTAGCCAGGAAGGGCCAAGGGAGACGTGTAGCTCTAACCACACGTCATGCTCTTTTAAGAGCTGCCCGATATTTTCGTATCAAAATTACATTACTGTGCAAGCAGAAAGCACGTTTTGGAAGATCAACTCGTATACACTGGAATTGGATCCTTGGAATACAGGTATGTAATCAAAATGCAAATGGATTGCTCTAAAGCAGTCTGCAATCAAATTGTGGCTTGTTGCCACTATTACAAATGCATTCCAGACTTTTTGTGAATAACTTCTTTTTTTTAAAAAGCTGCCATTTTGTTCTGAAAGTATAATCTGTTATTGTTTATATTTTGTTATATGTAATCGTTCCAAGAGAAACATTTGATCACAATCTATTGTCAAGCTCCAAAGCCTTCTTTCATTAGATTTATTTTATGTGTTGGGTTCCTAACAAAATCCTAAAACAAGTAAACCTGACCACCTAACTTGTTCCCCAAGTTAAAATTGACCCTCCAAAGCATGTCCGGGTGGTCGCTCTCCGTGCTTGCCTGAAGGTGGATTGGGAAAGACCCGGGGGACAAATGTTTCTTTCCCAGGTCATACACTGTCAAGTGAGATACGCCCAGGTACACATATCCTCCATTATTCATTGTGCCTGCTTGTGTTTTGTATGTCGCTCTATGAAATGCAATGTGCATTCTTTGTGTTTTGTCTTTCTGTGGGCGTGACCAGCATGTCATGTATATGTCCATGGGTGAGATGGTCGAGACCGCTACTATGACCACCGCTGAAGTGGAGGAATGCACCAACCACACAACGTCAGTCCGATGTTCTTTAGACAAGGCCCTTTGGAGTAACTGGAGCAGGCCGGTGACAGTCCTCTCAGATTTAAATGGTAAGGGAACACAGAGACCTATTCTGACAATCGCGGTGGCTGTACAGGTCCCCAGGAGAGCTCAAGTTAAGTACAAACCTGTCACATTTGAGGTGACAGGTTTAAGTGATGACATATATTCAGAGAGAATCTCAAAGGACTGATCTAGGATCAGCTGCCCTCGGACCTTATGTGTAATCCTATTCATTATTCTTTAGAAGGCTGAACAGCATTTAATTTCCAGTTCTATGTATGGCCCTGCTTCAGTGCAAAGAAATCAACATTTGTGCCTAGAACCATCCCTGATAGTTTCTGATTATTCTTAATTGTTAACACTTTGTTGGGACGCTGTATGCACATACTCCCCTTCGCTTGAAGAATTTAAATATTTACCCAAACGGTCTGCGCGTCGGCCTGGCCCACTTGAGAAATATGATCAAATGTCAAACTCCGGCACATAACCGTCTGTGATGGTTTGATAGAGATTAACAATGCGGTTGAAACCAACCTCGTTGGTTCATTGAATGAGTAATCATGATGAAAGTAGGTGTCTTGAAATGATTTGAACAGAGCCCAGTCTTCAGTTGGGGCCCAGGGCTTGTGAAATGGGTTGTGGTCAGAGGGGTGGGCTGGGCTTTACACAGGCGTTCTACGGTTTGTTTTCACACATTGGTCTTTCGATTAAAACCCCATCAGACATTTTCAAATCCGATTTGTTTTTCTTACAGAGCTGATTTTATCGGTCAAATGTGAAAGAGCCTGTGTTAACTGAGCTGTTGTGAACTGATAATGTTTCCTGGACCATATATTGGTCAGCCAACTTTCTGTTTTAGTATAAGACAGCACATTTTTTTGTGAGCTTAATCAAGCAGCTACTTAAGGCTTTTGGTTTCATTCTAACTATTAAATATAATTACATTAATCTATGTAATTGACATGTCTGCAAGGCTTATGGAAAGTAACTATAAAATGGTGGTTTGGGTGACATTGTTATGAGTAGGCTAAACTCTGATTTCTATGAAAATAGTGAGGGGGTGGCAATTGAACCTGTGGAGGAAGATAGATCCACCAGATAATCGTGGGACACGAGGAGTGCACCTAATGTGGAAGGTAAAGTGTGACAGAGTACAGGGAAAGAAGACAATGACTTTAAACTGAACATTGTAACACTGTCCTTTATGTAGCAGGACTGTCGAACTCCAGTCCTGGGACTCTTAAGTGATCCTTGTCCAAAAAAAAACATGAGGATGTTCTGTCCTGATTTCGAACCATCCAATAGATATCTTATTGGAGTTTTCATTTTGGAGTTCTTGTTATTATATTATCTAATCCTTTAGGGTTATTTTTTAGCTTTTCAGATATAATCTGGTTCCTATAACAACCCTATGACATTTGTACTAGACTTCGCTAACAGTATTTTTAAAGGAACACGTCCTCTAAGATTCCAAATGTGTAAGTCAACATGATGGCTAAACCCTGCCTACAGTATTCCTAGGAAATGTCTTCCGGATTTTACGGTTTACATTAAAAAAAAAGAGGATATTCTGAAATAATGATAGCTTCCATATGTATGAAGGCAATATTATGGCTAAACCTGGCCTGTTCCTAGAAAATATCTTCCTAACTCTTTGTACAGGGCATATCCCCTGCCTGCAACGCCATAGATGGATACAAACTGACATGGAGGGAGGCAGAGATGGTGGTTTCCTCTTCAGTGGACAGAGCCTCTATCACTGTGGACCAGTGGGCTTGCAGGGTGACTCTGGCAGCCTTTCGCGGCAACACCACATTTCCCGAAGATTCTGTTTATCTACCGGCCATTGGGGAGAGTAGGTCACTGCGGAAGATTGTCTGCCGCCTTATTTTATTTCTGTTTTATGACCGCTTAAAAAAGTCTTTCTTCAGAATAACTAATGTTTTTCTAATAATGTGTTTTTTGTTGTTCTTGGCAGATTTTTTGTTTTAAATGAGCATTTCTGTGTTGTTGACCACATTCTCACGTTCATACAAATTCATCTCTGTCAGGTCTCTACCAGGTCACGGCACCCCAGACCACAGCCAAGGATGGCGTGATCTATGTGAGCTGGGCAGTTCCCCCGGCCCGTCCTGTCAACGGCTACATGATAGACTGGACTGCAGACGGAGAGACTTACAACTGGCTTCGGATCCAAGACACTGACCTCAAATTGACCGGTGAGCTTGGAATTTTAATGGGTGGCTGGGTTGGATGGATCAATGACTGGATAAGTGGATGGATGGATGGATGGATGGATGGAGGGATGATGAGTGGATCAGTGGATGGATGATGACTGGATCAGTGGATGGATGATGACTGGATCAGTGGATGGATGGAGGGATGATGAGTGGATCAGTGGAAGGATGGATGATGACTGGATGGGTGGATGATGTCTGGATCATTGGATGGATGGATGATGAGTGGATCAGTGGATGGAGGGATGATGACTGGATCAGTGGATGGATGATGACGGGATCATTGGATGGATGGATGGATGGATGATGAGTGGATCAGTGGATGGAGGGATGATGACTGGATCAGTGGATGGATGGATGGACGGAGGATGACTGGATCAGTGGATGGATGGATGGATGATGACTGGATCAGTGGATGGATGGAGGGATGACTGGATCAGTGGATGGATGGATGATGGATGGATGATGACTGGATCAGTGGATGGATGATGACTGGATCAATGGATGGATGGATGGATGATGACTGGATCAGTGGATGGATGGACGGATAGAGCGTATCCTTTGGCGAATACCTGCGATTGCGGCTACGGGCGTCCGACACAAGAAAAGGGGGTCGCTAGGGCATAACAAGACAAGGCCACTCTCTCCCACTACCCATCCACCCCGGACGGAGTTGAGCCCATTTGCGCTGGCCTCCAAGGGACCCCAGGAGTGGTTTTAATAACTCGGTTGTGATCAAACAATAGGTTTTAATAAGCTTGTGAATGCATACTGTTACATTTCCTGACTTTACATCCAGACCGTCGTGGTGACAGGGGCCTTTTCTTTCTAGCTCCAGGGTCTGACGTAATACCCCCATTTATTGGTTTTATCCGCTGGCCACGAGGAACTATATCACTACCAGATGGGAGACCGCTCTCCCTTCCAGTAAGCCAGGGGAATAATTCCATTTCTACACAGACACACACAGCTGTCCATCAGCTACAACAATACACTGTGCATTAAAGCTCCATTTAGCTGTGTTTAGCTGAAAGAGGAACAGAAAGCTTTCAGACTGATTATAAACTGAGTGATAATGTGTGTATACAGACCACATGAAAGTGTTAATGTGATTCCAATCAGCTATTGTGCATTGAAATGTACACTGGAAAGTTATTATCATTCCACAGTTTTGGTGGCGTCAGGCCGGGCCAAGAAGGGTTGAAGACCCCCAAGAATTATTTAGAACGTGTCAACGTAGGTTAGTCGAGCTGACGGCCATCCGTCAATCGACTGAAGAAGACGTGTGGCTGTGGGCGGCGAGTGATCGTTTCTCCATGACACGAACGTCAGTCGAGTCTAAACCTTGATCGGCGCCCATCGAGTTAGAAAAAACATGGAAAAACTGTTTTCTATGTAGGACCCAGAAGCCAAAATTAAATATAAAAAAATATTATTAAATAAATATATTATTTTAAGTGCCACATTATTAAGAAAACGTTGTGTAATGCCTTTTTAAAATAAAGGTATGACATTTCATTGTATTTCCTAGTGTTTTCTTTTTTCATCACAAAAATGATGGCCCTTTTCATAATATTGTGACCTATTTCATAATATCATAGCTTATTTCATAATTTCATGGTGTGTTTAATATTTGAATGGCCATTAAATGTTGGAAAAACGCCATGAAATTATGAAACACACCATGAAATTATGAAATACGCTATGATATTATGAAATAGGTCACAATATTATGAAAAAGGCCATGGTTCTATAAAATACATCTTGTGATGAAAGAAAAACATTGGGAAATATATTATTATTAAATAATATACCATTGTTTTGCAAAGGGGCATTATAAACAAAATGTGTTGTAATAATGCGCCGTTTAAAATAATAGATGTGTTTATTGAATTAATTATATACTTAATTTTGACTCCTTTGGTCCTCCATAGTTTTCTTTGGCACTTCTTGGGGAAAAGGTTTTCAACAAATGTATTCATAGCAAGGAACAAATTCAAACCCCTGGATGGTAAGTAGAGACCATGGATGTTACACACACACGCGCCTGTCTAGACGAGAAACAAACTATCAAGACGGGTCCTCTGAAGCACATTTCTCCTAGCCTTTCTGCTTCTCCTAGCCTCAAACTGCCTCCTCAGCTAGGAAGTCCTTACGCGCTTGGAGGAGAACATAATTCACTTGCCCAACCAACCTACAAAGAGTAGGATTTAAACAGGGATTCAATTTCTATTTCTTTTAATGCTTTTTTCCCTCCCCTTCTCCCAGGCCTGCTGAATTTTACTCCATATACCATCACAGTAACTCCACTCTATGATACCAATACAGGACTAGGAACGGTACTCACGATCTGCTCAAAAGAAAAAGGTACCACTGAAATTTCCTCTTTTTTGTTGCCCTTTTTTGGAGCTTGTGCATCTTTGTTTCTTAAAAATGTATATTATTTAATGTATCCGTGTTTTAATTGTATCTGTAAATTTAATTTTATTACGTATTAATTACTTCACGAAACCAGCTCCCGATTACATATGGACAATTAATGTAAGCGACCACGAAAAAAGTGCTCAGGTCATTTGGACAACTGTACCTCAGAGCCCATGCACCGGTGCCATCGTCAACTACACTGTGTTCTACAAGACACGAACGCAGCCAGAGATGAGTGAGTCTCCTGGAACGCTGTTTAAAAACGGTTATGACAGTATTCCAGCCCATACCCAGGCTCAATTGTTGTTTTCCGCCCCCCACTCCTCAGGTGTAACAGTTAATAGCGGGATACAGAAAGTGACTTTGGTGTCTCTCCAATCAGACACTGAGTATAGTGTCCATGTCATGGCTAGCGCTGTCACTGGGAAAACCAACAGCAGTGTCTCCCACTTCAAAACGAAGAGATACGGTAAGGTCACATCCACTACTGATTGGTTCTCATGGCAACAGATTCAAACATCAAAAGACCCCCAGTGGTGAATCACGTTTATTTAATGTGTCTAATTGTAAGCAGCGGGTGGTAGCAACAAATGTTCCATCCGTAGGATTAGGAATTATGATATTTAGTTTGATATGATCCTTATTTTGGTTCTAACCATGTCATTACTAAAACGGACGTTGACGTCAACTGTAGAAAGGACTTGTAGCCCTTTTAATTCTGCTCCTCTGTTACGACAGTTCTAATTTTACGTTTCTCTGAAACATTTGTGTTGCTCCAACTACTGCCAACTGTCCAAAGACTGTAGGGCGTTTGGATTCTTATTGTCATTGTTCCATGGCAAAGGTGTAGTAACCTATGGAGGTAAACAGTAGGTTCTTCTAGTAAATGAATGTCTCTGTGTCTCCCCTCAGGCAGGACCTTTGTCATAACAACCGGCTTCATCTGTGGTGTCAGCTTCCTCGTTGTCCTAGTAACTGGACTGTACTGTGTCATTCAGTAAGTCTTGCCATAGATCTCAGAATGTTTTAAAGCTATAAAAACTCCACCCTGGATATCCTATTTAAGTTCCTGCTTCCCCATTTCATCCAGTCTGTCTTTGTTTTGGTTTACCCCATATGTAACATTGTCTTGTTCCATGTTTCATTTGGTTTCTGTCCTAGTTCAGTTATCCAGCGTTCGGTTTTGTTCCTGTCCCTTTTGTGTTCATTAATCAAACGTCCCCACTGTCTCCCTGTGTTTGTGTGCTGCCTCTCCGTCTAGCAAACGCTACAACTTTAACTCAAACAATGTCAAATAATTCAGTTTTAATGTCACACTAATATACATTGAATGAGAGGATCTGCAGAGTCATGTGTCTGTTAATGGGTCCCTAGGTGGAAGAGGATCCTGAGGAAGATGGTTCCTAACCCGGGTCTTAGTTCTTTGGCTTTCTGGTCGTCCCAGGAATACCAGACGGTAAATATAAACATTTTATCAGAATCATGTTCAAATGCATTCCATTTATAATGTTTGGCTGTGGATAAATACATTTAAGGTTTTAAAACAAGTGTTAGACCATTTCTTATGGATATAAATGTCCACGCTTGTAGTTTCTGCCATTCCTCCAGTCCTCACCATTTTTTTTGGGAATTATGTCACTCCACATATCCAGCCATATAACAACCCACTGGAAACTGAGACCATCTGTGAAAACATTTACCCCTGTGAGGTGGACACCAAAACGGACAACGCGTCAGGGCCGACCCACCCAGAGGATGAGGACACACTGGACGGAGAAGAGACAGGCAGCCGCCAGATGGACCGAAGAAGCTCTGGCTTTGGGAGCAGCAGCTCCTGTGACAGCCAGTCTGTAGAGGAGAGCATTAGACTGATTCCGGCACCAGCCGAGCTCCCATCGCGGTCTCAACCAGACAAAGGACTCAATCCGGTGGAGTCCGTCTCCTCCCAAGACTCACCATTGGACTCTTTGGACTCACAGCTCCCTGAGCGTTGTCCCATCAACCCATACAGGGGGCAGACTCCGGTCGAAAGCCCAGTGCCTCCGGCGGGACACGAGGAGGAGTTAGGCAGGAGCCTGCTAGAGACGAGGTATCACAGCCACACTGACTCTAGCCCCGCGTATGTTACTCTGGGCATGTTACAACACAGGAAGTCCAATGGGGAAACGTAGGTGGGTGTAAAACACACTCCAGAATCCAGAGGGCTCTTGTGGTCGTCTTCGCCACGTCTTTACCCAGGTACAATGGCTCATTAGCCGTTGGGTTTAATTGTGCCTGCATCTGTTGTATAAAGGTAGCTTGCTAAGCTGGATAGACAGTTGAAAAGACAGCCGTTGTTGTTGCGACACGGGTTCCTGAGAACAGACGGGAAACGTCTGCCTGACTTACGGGGAAAACGCTGTGTGTGACTGGAATTATTTACCACCGTCTGAGACAATGTCTGTGATTCCGTCTTTACTAAAAATACCCAAAACCACACCCTATTTCATACACCAAACAGTGATCAGGTCAAAGGTGTATCCCTCCAAAAACAATAGGGTTTAATGAACCTTTACACCTTATTATTAATGTATTACATTCAGGACTTGATAATGGTAAGGAATTCAACAAGGATTCCTTACCTTCGATTAATGCTACATACACAGCACTTTGACTGTAAATATTGTTTCACTTTGGAATAAAAGGTAATTACACATGAAATGTGTGAGTCAATACTTGGTAGAACCACCTTTCAAAGCAATTGGAAGAGGCCTTTTGTGTAATGCTCCACAAGTTTTGTTCATTTGTTTCCTGAGCTTTTTGCCTGCTCTTTTTTTGGCAAGGTTGCTCAAGCTGTCTGAAGTTGATTGGGTCCTGCCAGTTAACCACTGCTTTCAAATCTTGCCAGTTTCCCAACTGGATTAAGGTCTGGCCTTTGGGCCCTTTTTGGGTAAACTGTTTCTACTTTTCCAAACTTGGGTCAAATACCAATTTGTGTTTATGTATTTTTTTTTTATGGCAAAAAGCATCCTGTTTGATAATCACTAGTTTACTGCATTTGCAAAAACTCTTAAACATATTCATATATATTTACAAATATTTTTATTACGTATTTTCACTTACCCTAATAGCCAATGAGGGTAGCAGACGAAGGGGTGAGACAGAAAGAAAAATAGTTTGTCTAAACTGAAACTCCTTATGATGCACTTATTTATATTTATTAATTCAGGAAACAAAAGCCCATATTTAGAGTTTCAGGTTAAGTTAACATTCAGCTAGCGTATATTAGCTGCATCTGCAATTAGATTTGTATGTTTTTCTGGAGATGTTTAAAGAGTATTGTTTCCATATTAAGCTCTTTTGGTCCCTGATTGTCTGAGAATCTGCCTAGACCCATCCATGCTTGTCAGAAAATGGAAAGCATCTCATCAAGCCTGTAAATGTAAATACAACATCCAAACACAATATATCCTGTTCAAGAAAATCCATGCAAACCCATATTAAGGTGACTCAATACTAGATATGTCTGAAGACAATTGTTAACACCCTTTGAATTAATCCGGTTTTAACTGATCCAGACTTTTTTTGTTGGTGACCTTGGACTTGCAGCTGCTGTTCCTTTCATGCATTTTGGTACTGTTCCCATTTCCACATTACTTTTTTAAAGTAGGAAATGCCGGGCTGTATCATACTCTCAACTAAATACAGCTAAACATGTGCTTTTTCCAGCTGCATTTTCTGCAACTAAAATAATTTTGTGTTTATACACTCACCTAAAGGATTATTAGGAACACCTGTTCAATTTCTCATTAATGCAATTATCTAATCAACCAATCACATGGCAGTTGCTTCAATGCATTTAGGGGTGTGGTCCTGGTCAAGACAATCTCCTGAATTCCGAACTGAATGTCAGAATGGGAAAGAAAGGTGATTTAAGCAATTTTGAGCATGACATGGTTGCTGGTGCCAGACGGGCCGGTCTGAGTATTTCACTATCTGCTCAGTTACTGGGATTTTCACACACAACCATTTCTAGGGTTTACAAAGCATGGTGTGAAAAGGGAAAAACATCCAGTATGCGGTAGTCCTTTGGGCGAAAATGCCTTGTTAGAGGTCAGAGGAGAATGGGCTGACTGATTCAAGCTGATAGAAGAGCAACTTTGACTGAAATAACCACTCGTTACAACCAAGGTAGGCAGCAAATAATTTGTGAAGCCACCACACGCACAACCTTGAGGCGGATGGGCTACAACAGCAGAAGACCCCACCGGGTACCACTCATCTCCACTACAAATAGGAAAAAGAGGCTACAATTTGCATGAGCTCACCAAAATTGGACAGTTGAAGACTGGATGTCCATCCCTTTATGACCACCATGTACCCATCCTCTGATGGCTACTTCCAGCAGGATAATGCACCATGACACAAAGCTCGAATCATTTCAAATTGGTTTCTTGAACATGCACCATGACACAAAGCTCGAATCATTTCAAATTGGTTTCTTGAACATGACAATGAGTTCACTGTACTGAAATGGCCCCCACAGTCACCAGATCTCAACCCAATAGAGCATCTTTGGGATGTGGTGGAACGAGAGCTTCGTGCCCTGGATGTGCATCCCACAAATCTCCATCAACTGCAAGATGCTATCCTATCAATATGGGCCAACATTTCTTAAGAATGCTTTCAGCACCTTGTTGAATCAATGCCACGTAGAATTAAGGCAGTTCTGAAGGCAAAAGGGGGTCAAACACAGTATTAGTATGGTGTTCCTAATAATCCCTTAGGTGAGTATATATACTCTTTTAAGTAATTGGTTATACAGGAAACACATATTTGACTCACATCTCCACCGTTGCCTTGTGTGTTTTTACTGAGCCGTATCTTGTGGCTCTGTTCACCTGAAATAACTGGTTCATTTGGTTCCTAAACATCTACCTATTTAACAATTACCCCAGAAGGATGGGGGAAAAAAGCGACTGAAAATCCCAGGTAAATACATCTTAGTTCCAGACTGTGACACTAAAATAATTCAAAAGTCATGGGGAGGGGGGGACGACTGGGATTAGTTTTTTTTCCTACTAGCAACATGTTCTTATTGAAAATAAAGCACAAAAAAATAGACTGCTTTACAAGATTCATGATAATGTTAATATCATTTTGTGAAATGACAGACATCAGGCATTTAATTAGGTTTTATTATTATTACACTTTCTAAAACCATGCTCCCAAAAAAGGAAATATGTATACCTGTGGCATGCAGTGAAATACTAGGTAATGTTATACTTCTTCTATATGTAGTGTTAACTGAGGGATGGTACATTTCAAAAACCCTCAAATATTAGCAATATTCAGATGTCAGTAAATTTTACATTCATTTCTCCCCCATAGGAACACATCTGGATTCTGCTGATCTGTACATATGTTCCTAACAAACCTAAAACTAATGAACAAAATATACTGCATTCTTCCCAATCTTCAGAAATCTGATAATGACAAACATTTATATAAAAAAATATATAGCAGTAACAGAAATCTACTAATGTAATACTGCATCAATGTCTCTTTCTGACCTGGAACTGTTTCCAATCTTCTCAGTAAATCTTACCACAAAACAATCAAATAAAACATAAAAAATTATTTATACAATTTGCAATAACATAAAAAAAAAAAAGTATAACTCCTGGGCATTGTGATCTTGGAGAACTGGTCTGATGATGACTTTTCAGCATAATTCACAACATGAACATAACCAGACTTTAATTAAAATAAGCCACTTTAGCAAGGCTGATGTCAGTATGTCAAACAGTGTCTCCCTGTCTGCAAGCATGTCCTATAAACCTTCCTCAGCTTACTGACATGATACACTGTTGTATATGTTAGCATTGCTCCCTTCAAGTCCTCCTTGTCAGAAAACAAATCGTCAAAACGAGCCAACATGTGGAGTACAGTGGCCACGTGAGGTAATGCGCTTTTCTTTTCTTTTTTTTTTACGGCAACCAGTAACGCTGAAATAACAAAGCAAAGTACAAACCTCTGCTGCACTAAAGTCAGCAGCACTGACAAGCCTTTTTCAACAAGATGTCAGTCTAGGACGTATAGGTCCACAGCAGTGGTTCATAAAACGAGGGGAAGAGGACACAGAGCTTGCGTTACCATGGTAAATACCCTCCCGGCAACACAGATCTTCAGGGCAAACTATAAAAACTATAGCCAGAATTGGTCATTTTGTTAATTTCTTGGACAGCTTCCCAGTTCTCCCTCTGTTTGGTGCCCAGTGAACTCCGACCTTGTGAAATGGCTGTTTGCCACAGACTGAGGTCTCCTTTTATTGACATACAGCGTTTGTTTTTCACTGCGAGTGTGTCGTTGTTCTAACTAGGTCAGTAACTACATGAATGGAAAACCATACTGGCAACTGTTTGCTTTTTAAGATATTAAATCAGTAAAACTCTGACGTACAAGGTAGAGCTTTGAGCCAAACCAATGTCACCAACCTGAAGAGATGTAAGGACATCTCAGGTAGTAAAAATATCACTGCCATTCGGTTAAGTGCAAAAATTATACGCAAGACTGAATTCATTGTCTGAAAGCTTACAATGAACGTTTCATATGAACAAAGGCACAAAAGGAGGAATCACGGCAAACAAAGCGTGAAACCTGAAACTCAGGCCACCATACACCCCCCCCCCCCTCTCACTGAGGCCTGTAGCCTCTCAGCTGAGGCAGGTAACTGGGGATCGGGTCTAGCTGTCCATCAGGTGTCTGGCCCTCCTCCGTGGGCGTGGTCTGCTGAGACCCCTCCTCCAGTGGGGAGAACTGGAGCAGGGTCAACCCTTGGTCCTCCATCTCAAGCTGGTTCAAGTCCCCCGGGTCTCCGCTGTTGTTGTCATCGTCGTCGCTGCTCCCGCCAGGCAAGCGTCTGAAGTAAGCATTCCGCGGGTGTCGCAGGTGGGGCTGCCCACTGCCCTCCTGACCCTCTGGTTGCTCCTCGCTCTCCAGGAGGGGCTGGGTGGACTCGGAGCGGGCGAAGCTGGGCGTCTGGGCCTGGGAGGAGCAGGGCTGGGGAGTCTGGCCCTTGTAGCCGCTGGACGCCACCACCGAGGAGTACTGGACGGTGCTGGCCGTCGTCTGGCCGGAGTCTCCGCCCTCATCGCTGTCCGAGACGCTCTGGCGCGGCGACGACATGCAGGACGAGCCGCCGATGCCGCTGCTGTGCTCCTCCGACAGGTACTTGTCCTTCTTCAGCGGCAGGCCCGCCTTGTCCTCCTCGCACAGTGACCTACCGTCGAACACGTCCACCTCTACCACGCTCACGTCGCCAAGCGCATTCTCCTTGGAGACCGGGTCAGCCTGAAGGGGGAAAAAAGCATGTCCGGGCTCAGTCAAACCCGTGTGGTGTTCAGACGGCGGCTGTCAATACAACAGTCCCATTGACTCGGACTGGTTTCAGTTTCCTGTATAAAAGGCACTTCTACTACCAGGGGACCTCAAGCATGCATTCACTTTTCACAATGTGTGGGCACAGGGCAAAAACTGAAAATAGTTTTGGGTAAACTGACTTTAGGTGACCGGTAAAACCCAGCCCCGTCTGAGGTGACCGGTAAAACCCAGCCCCGTCTGAGGTGACCGGTAAAACCCAGCCCCGTCTGAGGTGACCGGTAAAACCCAGCCCCGTCTGAGGTGACCGGTAAAACCCAGCCCCGTCTGAGGTGACCGGTAAAACCCAGCCCCGTCTGAGGTGACCGGTAAACTGACTTTCGATGGGAAGTCTGGAGACCAGTTGGCGATGGTGCTGTTGGAAGGGTCTGGAACGGGAGGCCAGATCTTCTTCTTTATCCTGCAAAGAAAAGAACAGCGCTTCATTAATGTGTCATACATGGAGGTCCAGGGTGCTCCAACGGTCTCTGCCTCGGACAAACACGTCCTGTAGCCGCATGGCCCACTGTGCATTCAGCAAAAACCTGCTCCATCCTCCACTTTCATGTCCAATGAAGCATAGAACAGGACTAAAAGAATACAATAACTGTATGTAAATAAATAAAACAGACAAACAGATCGTATATGGGATAAGTTCCAATCAGCACAATATTACATATTGGCCCTGTTCAAAAGCAGTGCTCCATGCAGTGAACAGGGTAGCCTTTGGGACAGTTTCGAGTCACACACACAAAAGTTTCGTTTGTTTTCATGCCTATTAAGGCTCTTATCCAATGGATATGGTTTTTTCACACACATTCCGTTTCATTTCCTGCCCTCTCTCATCTCCCTTTATTCAGACATTAATCAGCCTTCTGCCAAGCAGTGGCAAATCAGCAACAGACCGTATTGCATATCTGCACTTCCAATCAACAACAAAAAAAGTTTAAAGCGTTTTGGTGTAAAAAACATCATGTTTACTCGGTGGAAACAGGGAAAAATAAGGACAAAAGGTTAAGATCTGTGGGCTCACGCAACCTAAGTCAATGCTCTTATAACCGGCTGTGTCACGTGTGCCGTTTCCCAGCATTCAACAGGGTGTGGGGGCGTGGCCTACCTCTCCATTTTTAATATGCAGGTGACCACCAGAGACACGACGAGGAACAGGAAGGCCAGGCACACCAACACCACAATGCCTTCTATCTCTCCAGGAGCTGAGGGGGAAACACAAAGACCAGTCAGCAAGCCCCCGTCAAGGTCGGCAACAAGAAACCGTGGCCAAGCCCAGATCAGAGACACATGAAAACACTACAGGACAACAGACGCAACGTGAGAGAAACTAAACGAGGGCACGCGGAACAGTCAAACACTAACCATCGCGCCCAGTCGGCCCTCAGAGTACAGGAAATGGACCATAGTGTGTCACTGAAGAACTAAATACAGACGTGTTGAAAGGCCCTGAGATGGAACGTGCCCACAATGCCCCGCTCACCGTACTCCAGAGTGTTGAAGGTGTACTCGGGGCCAAACGTATCGCCTGCCACCGTAGACGCCATGACCCTCACCACGTACTTGCTTCCGCTGGTCAAGTGCTTCAGGGTGTAGGAGTACGTATCGGCGGAGACGGTGATTGCTGGGAAAAAAAGAACAAACACATTCACGTTGCATTTCCCCCGAGGCCGCTTTACATTTTCGTACAAACGCTGGGCGCTTGCCGAAACTTCAAAACACCACGCTAAGAAATACCAGCACTTCCATATTCACACAGGTATTTCATATGACATTAAAGGACATCCACGAGTCCCCAGAGCCAGGCCTCGCTGAAGAGGTGCTGTTACGTTGTAATGGGTTGAGCAGTGGTTGCTCACATTGTTCCTGTTTCCCCATGGTGTAGAAGATGGTGTAGTTGGTGATGAATCCTTGCTGTTTGTCCAGGGGAATCTCCATCCACCGCAGTTCAGCGTCATTCTTCCCACAGCGACTCACATTCACGACGGGACCCACCATTGGAGCTGCACCAAGCACAGTGAGAACATTTGTTAGTAGCTTCATGTTTAGACGCGTCACAGCTTCTACGTTGAGACGATTCGATTTAGCCGGCAACTACTGGGCCAAAAATCACAACCCAGGCAGGTCAATGTCAGGACCGTCAGAACCGTATGGGGACATTTGACCAACATTTATGATGGACTGAAGAGATGTTTCGGAGGAGATCCTCAGAGAATTGTGTTTGATCCAGGATTAGGCTTGGTCTGTGTCCTGGAAAGCAGCCCAACAAGCACTAAGGCCGGGATAATAGTACCTCTTAGTGATGTGGGAAGGAAGCCAACTTAAATTCATTAGCTAAAACAGCCCTAATGCTGGAAACAAATTACGAGTCACAATTAAGCTGTGTGGAGTACAAGAGCTAACATGCAGCATGTATTTCTTAAAGGACCATAGAGCTGTTTTCTGGTTTCCTTAGTTGCCACGGGAACATTATTGTAATACCGGTGACGACCCACTGCCAATCAGCACACAACAGATGAAACACCGTTTCCAAGTTCAGTAACCTAGAGACCCGCTCCACTTGTCTCACCTTTTTGGTCCAAAAAGGCCGGCTCGGTCCACGGTTTCCCAGTCTTTCCAGAGTACATGGGATACACGGAAATACTGTAGCGCTTGAACTTCTCAAGGTTACCTGGATCAGGAAGTCAGACACGAAACAGTACAACGCGTGTTCAGTGTTGTGTCACATGGTGGCCGTTTGCAAGGCCTGTCCGGGAAGCACCTCAAGGCACAACGGCCATTAGTAAACGTTTCAACATTTGCATTACTCATCACTACTCAACTGCACAGACTTTGAAAACACGGGAATAAATCCCGGCGGCAGCCAAATTCTCAGCTACCTCGAATGTATGCCAGGCTTTTGTTTGTGCCGTTCTTGCGCTCCCTCTGCCAGTCCAGCGCGCCGTCACTGACCGACACCCACTCCAGGATGTACTCCGTCACGTCCCTGGCCTTCCCTCTGTGGGGCACCCACTCCACCCACAACCTCCCCTCCTTGGTAAACCAGCTGAGGGACTTCACCGAAGGGGGCTCTGAAAGACACGGGGCGCACAAACACAAGCTCCATGACGTCAGCACTTCAGAAGCACCCCACAGCGCCAGTCCCTTAAGCCTGCAGGACACGCGGCGTCAGCACATCAGGAGCATCCGGAGCCCCTCCTGACCGCCATTCCCAAGCCGTAACACGCTAGCCAGGACCAGATTTGGTTATCACCATGACGATATCATTACAGAAATGACGTTTTATCATACCATAGAACACAAGAAAATGTATCAACACTGTTTTTGTTTTTAATAGTGTGTAACCATTTCAGAAGCGAGTATAAGGGTTTGACCATGTGAACGTACCATGAGTGAATTTTGGAATGGTCAAAGAAGCTCGGGGAGACATGCCACGAGAGTTACAGGCATCCAGCTCAATGAGGGCCTCTCCATCGTCAGGCAGGACAAACTGGTACAGGGGGATTATTTTCCGAGATTCTGTCTCGGAGCGGTTGACCAGCACGGTTTTCCGGCCTCCATCCTGGATCTTTATGCTGTAGTTCCTTATCCTCCCATTAGACTCCACGGGATCCTGGTGTGGGAAGAACCAACAACGGTCAAAGTGCTTTACTTCAACTTATATACATAGACTTCATTTTCTACCAAGCCAAACCCGTTTACTATTTTCACACTTAGACTAAGGCATGAGAATAATGTATATAGTCATGAAAAATTAAGTACACACCTTGGACATTATGTCCTCCTATGTAAAATAATATTAATAATAATAAAGGTAACTTAATTAAAAAAAGCTTACACAAAAAGATTATACTTGGCAATTTAATACCACGGCTAAAATAACTACAGCCACTTTTGGCTGAAATAACTTCATGTAGCCTTTCTTGAAATTGCAGATCAGTCTCTTATGTTAACAAGAAACTTTGCACGCACTTCTCTTTTTAGTACTGCTTGAACGGTCACGTTAGAGGGCTTTCTTGCATGCACGGCTTGTCAATGTCCCTAACAGCATTTTGATAGGGCTATGACCCTAGCTCTGCTTGTGCCTTTCGGACCTTTGTCCTGTTGCAAGGTCAATGTTCATTTATGCTTCAGCTTTTTTGACAGATTGCCTCACAATCCCCTCAACAATTCTCAGATGCATGGAAATCATGGTTAATTCAATGATGGCAAGTTGGCTAGGCCCTGAGGCAGCAAAGAAGCCCCAAACCATATTGCCACCGCCTCCATGTTTTACTGTTGGTTCTTCTGTTCAAAGGCAGCATTTGGTTTTGCTCCAAACATATTTTACTCATATGTATGTTAATTTGTAAAGACAGAAGAATTCTGTTTGTTTGAACAGTTTAAAGCCAGACGCAGTAACATTACTCGAAAAGTAAAAATCTAACTGACAAAAAAAATGACATAAGTAGAGTGGATACCAAATTGCAGTAACCTACAAATGTGTTGAACACATCTGGTACTGGTGAGAACTGGTCAATGTAAAGTTAAAAATCTAAAAACATTTCAAATCAGCAGTGAAGCGTACGGCTGTCATTACCTTGCACATCACTTGCACTCTGCGCTCACTTTTGCCTTGGCTGGGAATGACAACTCTCCACAGATCTGGCTGACTTGAAGGTTCTGGTTGAAGAAAAGAGCAGGAATGCAACATTCAGGAGACACCCGACACCTAACGGACAGCCTGGGCCGCCTTCAAAAGCGACACCTGTCCGGCGCACGCTACATCAGTTCCCCCGGTCGCCCACAATGGGGAAAAGGATAAACGTCAACTCACTGTCCTCGGGTGTCCACCACGTGGCGTTGGCACTCCAGTCACTCCAATAGCCTAGGCCAATGGAATGCATGCATCGCACCTGCACTACATACTCTGTATACGGCTTGAGGTGCTGGAGACGAAATGAGTCCACGTCGCTTTCCGTGTCGTTTGGGGGTACCTACAAGACAGCACATACAAAGGGGATATGTCTGGGGGACAGTAGAGGGCAACAAAATGTTTGCGGTCCGGTACAGGGCTGTGGCATGTTTGATTCATGGCTGATAACCCCTGCATACAATAATACTACAAAACATACATTTCGCCTAACGTTCAGGGCAGCAGTTTTGCAGGCGACCTGACCAGACTGACTTTACGCGTCACTGGATCTGTCATTCTAACCAAAAGTCGACAGGTCCATTGTAGATCACCAAATGATTATCCTTTCTGTCCTCAAGTTCAGCATTTGTGTCATTTTAATTTGGGGCACCTGTGTAAAACTCAGCGGTGTTAATTATATCACAATTGATACACTGGTGGTTTTGTCATAAGCTAAATGTAGGAAAACCAGAGAGAGACTTTCAGCAACCTAGCAATTGCACCTTTTTCGTTTCCGGATCTTAACGGTAGTGTTCCTGGTAACTGACAGTGTTTTAGCAATTTGTGAAGTGTTGGACCTTACGAAGACCGGAGTGCCAGTTGAGTAGATTGTACTATAACTATTTTCATCAAATCAGTCAAAATGGTAAGTACCAAACCACAAGTCAACAGGGCCTATCAATTCATTTTCAATCAAGGCTGTAAAATATAATTCAAGGTGTTCTCTATATGAGTCAACCTAAAAGGACTGAAAAACTTTTTTTGGAGAGGAATAACTCTTTAGCCGGTGGTGATATTGTCCATTTACCTCAGACCAGTCTTCAGAACCCACTGCGCAGAAACGGATGTTGTATTTCAGTCTGAAAAAATGTTTTTCGATAGGGCGCCTCCATTTCACTAAGAGACTCCTCGGGAAGTTATTTTCTGAATAGATATGGACGTTCAATGGCGGATTTGTTTTCACTGCAAAATAGGAAACTGTATTAAACTCAGGTGGGATGATAATGTAACTCAAAGGGCATTTAGAAGATTGAACTGATTCCACTTACCCAAATAATTAGCATCACCAACTGTCAGAGTTTCTGACTGAACCTTCCCCAAACTGTTAGCTACCTCCACCCAGATTTTCAGCTCACAATAGCTTGGAAAGGTTTCCATGTTGATGTATCCAATGCTTTTCTGAGAACTGTTGCTAAGTGTCTTGAAACAGTCACTGCTAATAAAAAAAAAACAACAACACCATTTTGATTAACAATGTTTACCCCACACACACATGGGATTTGGTGTATAGGGATGGGAATTTAAATGTTTTTGCTTTTGAAGAAAGAAATTTAAAAAAGGATATGCATCCAAAATGCACAAAGATTATTATGCAGTGGTAATTGGACAAAAACTGTGAGGACAACACACAATTTAACTGTTTCACTGTTTGGTTCTATGTACATTTTACACTTACTGTACTTTTTGCAGCATTTGTTAATAACAAAATCAGAAAAATACTCTGGATGCATTCAATAACAAGAGTATTTCCTGACAATTTGTATTAAAGGGTTTTAGTGAGAGGAATAACTGGTGTCTTCAAGTGGACACATCTATACAAAGTGCGCATTCATTTCAGTAATACAGTTTTATGACTTAAGAGTCTTAATCTAGGTTTTTATTTTCAGTTCAGGAATTTGAACAAACAAACTGCTGTCTCCAATTCAGAGTCAAACTGCGGTGTCTTGTGAAATCCATTCTTTATTTCATAAGGTGCTGCCCCAGCCCGCCTACACCAGTAAAACTAAAAAAAAGCTTGTCGAGAGTCATGACGTCTGACATTCTGTGATCCTCCTACAACAACTTTGGAAGGTAAGGAATTAATGTGTCTAGGATCTCCACAAGGTAATGAGTGCGTGGTTACAAGCTCAATGGTCCTGTCCAAGAAAAACAGTGAGGTCTAATTCTGTTGACAAAAATATCCATTATAATCTCACTGGTCCATCATAAATGTTGGCAGGAGCACAGGTGCCAAGACCATAGTTGGCACATTTCCTATTTAGCATAACAGTTTCATAACCAAACTAGTGATTACAGCTGAAAATGCGATGCAAACAATGCATTTCAAATACACACAGCTATAACATACTATTATCAGCTACAAATTAGTTTGTGAAGTTAGTATGCACTTTAACAATATGGGCATAAAAATCTGTAGCCAATTGAAAATGTACTTTAATAAAGAGACTGACCTTGTAAAATAAATACAAAAAAGTACTCTGGTATTTAATACTACAAAAAGGGTCTAGGGACACATACCTGTCAAACAGGGTTGTAAGATATTGACACAATGTGATATTGATCATGAATACTGCAATATCGATATTCATTTGTGTAAAAACACAAATGTTATGGGAAAACCCATCAAAAAGAGATTAATAACATATGAAAACAAGTTCTTACAACACAAGAGTTAATTTAACTGGACAGTCATATTGGACTGGTACAACATGAATGAATAAATAAATAAATGTTGTACTGATGGCACAGCAGACGTGACAAACCGGTCCAACTTTCTAAAGTACCAAACGAGTGCAGCAAATTGGGGTTCAGAACTGCCATTTGCACTTGCATTTACCTTCATTGCACATCTACACATCCCACTTGTACGTACATTATACTTAATACTTTCTTCCCCCTTCTATTTGCACTTCTGGTTAGATGCTAACTGAATTTCATTGTACTGTACTTGTCCTTATCAATTACAATCAAGTTGAATCTAATCTAAAGTTTTTATTTTCAAGTTTGGTCTCAGTCTCACCAGTAGAGGAACACTTGTCAACTCTCAAACAGGGCCAATCACAGGTATTGGCTTTTTAGACACGGTACTTAATGAACACTAAAAGCAAAATCCTTTTGAAAACATAAAAAGAAATGATCGCATGGACACAGACCGCAAACTAGCTACACAAAGCTTTGTAATCTACCACAAAGGGAATCTGAACGCTGTTGGCTGGAAGAGTCTCCTGTCTCAGCCTATGTAAATGTGCCCATGTATTTATTGGCAGCGCGTACATCATTTGAGTTTTTTAAACATCAAGGAACTTTATAAGCATTGCTTCTATATCTAAGACCAGACCTGTCAAACAGGCTGTAAAAAAAAGTACTTCTACAGACCTGTCAAACAGGTTATAATGTAAAGTACTTCTACAGACCTGGTATGAAGGGTGTAATTGGTTTTCAGCAACTCGTCTCTGGTTCCAGGTTCCCACGAGCAGTTCAAAATGGGGGAGATCTTCTGGCCAGACTGAACAGCCATGCAGGACAGATTGTTAGGCTTCTCAGGGGGATCTGACCAAGAAAACAAAACAGACGCCATCATTTCATGTCAGAAAAACCAACGGACAGCCACCAACCTACTACGCTGAGCGGGGTGGGGGTCAATTTAAACGGACCTCCGGAGTTGAAAGCTAACACGACCCCAACACCGACATTAAGAGAAAGCTTCAGGATCATTCAGAACAAATGTGAAAGAAAACTACACATGAAAGTATGTTCTGCGCTAAAGACTCGAGTTTCTCCAAAATTAAAATGAAGGAGAAATTGATTCAATTGAAACCTAGATCCAAGCAGAGAATACAGCAAAATACCCTACATTGGTACGTCTGATCAATTACGTCAAAAATAACCCTACATACTCAATTGAATTTGGAAAACTTACATCCCTTGGTCAACATAATCCCATGGATTGCTGGAGTTTGGTTCACGTAGCGGGGTTGTTTATTACAAATTAACCATTTGCATGTATCTGGTGTGATTTTTATGGTCACGCTAACAGCGGAGTCGTTTATCTTGGTGTACAGCTCTTCAGGCACTTTGCCATTACACGTCCAGAAGATATCGTCTGCGGTGCTTTCAGCAGTTTCGTAGAGCACACAGGTGGCAGTGAAATTCTTCCCAATTTCCACTTGTGGGGATTGTGGGGTTATTGTTCCATAGGTGGTGAATAAACCTAGAAGGGAGGAAGAAAACCGCACAAATGACAACACACCCACGAAATGTATGGTGGATTTCACTGAGAGCGAAAATGACATATTTCCTATTTTGTTTTAATCGTATTTAAAACATTTTATTAAATAAAAACATACCATGTTCAGTAGAGCTCACTATCAGTCAAGCATTGCACTTTAAAAGGAACAAGACTGGCTAGGCTCAAGCAGGCACTTTCACTCTGTTAAGCAGTGCTTACTAACTAAAATGTATGCATTTTATTTTACTGTTATTTAACAAGTTATAAGTCAAATAAAAACCAATTTACATTTTCACTAACTTTAGTTTAATGCATAGAAATCAACCTACCAGATGTGAGACAACAGACCAGACACGCCAAGAACAGAAGCTGATGCATGCAGTAGGTTGAAATGCCCATGATGCCTAAAGGAAAATTCAAATTAACAACATTGCAACTGAATTTTACCACAAGGCATCTACCCTTCCAGCTTTTGACAGCTTCGTTCTTTTTTTCACAAGGTTTAAGATTTTCTATTAACAAGGTGTCAGGTAACCTTGTTATATTACCACAACACATTATGGATCTTAGTTTCTCTTGAAGCACAGAAAAATAAAGTCACACCAATCAAGCTACAGAAAAACATAACCAACACCTGACCTCGAGTTGTGTATTCGATTGGTGATATGTGCATCCAAGTGTCAATGTTGAGATCAGCAAATGTTCCTTTGTATTCAACTACTTTACTAATAAAGTAGAAATTGTTTTGATTCATATCTTACTTTGTACTGTACTGTCCTGAATTCGGAATGATAATTACAATTATCCCAGCTCACGGTAGCTATAGAGGTGACGTTTTCTCGTAATAAAAAGATGAGAGCTATTTTTTTTTTTTAAAGAAACAAAAGAATGATAACCAAGTAGTAAAGAAAAGCAAACGTATTTTGATGCTAGCACTTGGGTTTCGGGAGTACAGTAAAATAATATTGCACTTTCCGAGAAAGATCACTTACACGTAGCTAGATTAAGTCCATTAGCTACTAGCAATAGAGTGGCAAATTAAGTTATATGAACTTGATAATTTAGATAACGTTAAGCTAATTTAACATTAGCTGAACTAGAACGGCCCAAATGTTGATTATAATATTGAAATTACTGTTCACTATAAATAAACATCTCGATTAACATGGTTTCTATTTTTTTTTATACCTGGCTGGCTGGTCACTTCATCAAGCCAGTTAACGCCAGACTGCAGCTAACTACAGTACCAGTAAGCAAGCTAAAAGTAAATTATTTAGGGGCCTGGCATTACAAAGAATCAGGTAATAACATAGAAAACGATTAAGTTACAGTACATGGGTAACGGCTAACCAGCCGTGTGAACACAGTAGCTGTCTGTCCGTACTAGTGCCGCGCCACTGCCAAAAAGCTATCTGGCATCGCAAGTTAGCTACAGGACCTTAGCTAGCATAGCTAGAGAGCTAGAAAAAAATTGACCAAACAACATAGATTCGCAGGTGAACATAACGCGATAGGGATCATATAAAGACTCACCGTTAAGCTTTCACTTGATGAGTTCCTCGTTTTTTAATCACATGGAGCCTCTTCTTAAACCACAGGTTCCTGTTAGGTGTTGTCTTTTTTTGGCTTAAACTAATCTAGTCACTAGCATCCCACCTCGATCATTACACTTCCAGTACTCCTCACAATCACGTGTTTCTACACTTCAAGCAGAATATCGAATATTCCGACAGATAAGCAAACATAATGATTGATCTATCTACGTGACCAGTACACCCAGCCTGTCAACGACATGTTCAGAGATCTGCTAAGGAGCAACTGCGCTGAACTGTTGCTCTTGTAATTCGCCAGGAGCTTTGTTTGTCACTCAACTACTAACCAATCCAAACGCAATTTGGAAGGTTTGCGTTACTGTTTTCCGGGTAGTCTCCACCCACTTGCCCGAAACGTTTCAAGACCTCTGTGTCCCAGGCGTAGTGGAACATGGCTTGACTCGCTGTTCTGCGGCAGCTGAAACATGTGGCATTTATACAAATAATTTCCTTTGAAAGTCGCTTTGATTGTTTAAAGAAACCTATGTGCCTTTGAAACATGAACTGCTACTGCAGAAATTATAGCTGCCCACTGCCCAGGGAGTGAATGCTTATGGTCATTATTGAAGTACCACTTCTCCGTTTGCCCACTCACAAATAGCCTCTTTCACTTTTACTTCTCATATAGATTCTCTTGGCGGTTAATTATAGTCATGTTCTGTAGATCTCTGCCAGGACGACTTGGAAGTAAGACAAATTAAAGTGGAAATAAATGGAAACACATTAGGAGGTTCAGTCAGAATAGTAATAACGCTGAATCATAGACATGAATTCCACACTGAAACGCACTGCTGGCTTATATTTGAAGCTAAAGCAGTGATCCTGCACTGAATGAGAGTTTCAGATGAATTATTAAAATGTGAATGTGAAAAAATATTATTAGCAGAATAAATTAACTATTCATGTACCGGCAAATGCGTCTACGCTTTACTGACTCGCCGGAAAAATATCTTAGTACAGACAAACAATACGTACGTAATATTTTATTATTTTTGCAAAACATTCACATGACAACATAAATTCTTGATTTCAATGTGCAAGAAAACCAATAGGTACACAGTGCATGCCTTCAAGGTACAGTATAAACGTGTAAAAATAAGATGTTGTTTATTAACAAATGTTGGCCAAGTTTGGAGCAATTTACTGTAGCATACATTTCCTTCAGATGTACTTAGTCATTGTATTACCGTTAAACATTTGTTTCCAGTACCATGACATTTTATACAGTAATATCACTCCAATATTTCATTTTACAATAAGAGCCACCTGTCGCTTAGCTTGCTGCTAGCTAAAGACTAGGTCTCAGTAAATTTTACTCCAACACATACATTGCATCACGTTCTGTTTTCCAGATTGCTATGGGCGTCTGTTTTGGGTTTGCCCAAGGTGGGACTGTGTTTCCTCTGGGACGGGATGGCGGGGAGCACCTGTACACTCCGCAGAGGGTCTCCGTTCAGCATGGGCAGAAAAGAGCTCAGTGAGTGGCTCTGGGGGATCCCTGGCCTTTGGGACTTGGAGGTCACTGGAGGCGGAAGAACACCTTGTCCTCGTCCCATGGTGCTTAGGGGCAGAGACTTGGACTTCTTCACCCCCTTCGAGACCTGATCCGGTGGCAAGGAGACTGCAAGAGGAAGCAAGCTTGTTGTGGTGTTGCATCGTGAACCGGAATCGTGCATGCTCGCAGAGCTCTGACGTTTTCTAAGCTACACAGGGAGAGGTACTTACACCGCTGGGTGCAGTGGTCGCGGATTGGGGCCAAGCAGTTTCGGGTCAGGACAGTCTCCCTCATTTTTAACCTTTCCAGCGGTACCAGTTGGGTATTTGGACCTGCGTTGAAAAGAGATGGTACATGACATGATTAGCTTGCATTCACACTCCTCTGTTGTGGTACACTAGACCTGTCGCTCCCTTGTAGTGCAAAGAACTATTGAAACTCTTTTGCATTTCACACATAGGCCATGAGAACTGTGAGACGTGAAGGCCATAGCGTGAACTGTGAAGTTTAGTGTGACTTGTAATCTACCTGCATCCTATAATAATAGCAGGATGTGGCTTTATGGCTAACTGGTGTTTGTCTGTGGTGAAAGGACTGGAAGTTTATTCAGTTGATATCTTGTGATTATGCCCAACACACAGTGGCGGCTCTAGCTCTTGGGGGCCCTAAGCAAAATGTCTCCCCTATTGGTCGGAGGCCCCCTAGTGGCTGGGGGCCCTAAGCGACCGCTTATGTCGCTAATGCCTGGAGCCAGCCCTGCCCACAAACTCTTGTTTTTCAGATCTAAAATTGCTCCACTACCTTGCTCATTCTTCTGTGTGTGCAAGGCTTGGTGTGGGCAGAGGATATCCATAGGTTCGGAAGTCTCTCGGCACAGCTTGTCCCGCAGCCTTTCTGTTGGAGGTGAAATCCAGGACTTGTGGGTCAAAATGGACTTGTTGGATTCGGTCCTCCAGGCGTGACCGATCGACGGCTGTCCTTTTGGCCTTCTGTCAAACAAGTCGTGCTCGCTCTTGCTTTTCTGAGAGCGGTGGGCGAAGTGGCTGACCATCGGCTCTGTCGCGTGACTCTGCTGCACAGCGCTCTGGCAGCTGGCCAACAGAGACGTGCTCAGAGTGATGGGAGGGAGACTCTGTGTCCGTATAGGAGGCAGGCTCTTGTAATCCTTCGCTGTCCGAATGTCAAGTGGACTGAGCTTTCGTGTTGTGTCGTCCAAAGGCCGTTTCCCGACTTTGGTGCCCTCGTCTCCAGCTTCCTTGGCTGAGGAGGGGTCTGCCAGGCAGTCGAACATGGTGATGATGTCGTCCACCTCGGAGGTCTCCTCGCTCATTTTTCCGCCGTGGCCTGGCTCTCTCTGGCGGGCGGCGTGGTGCTCCTTCTTCCTTTTGCAGGAGAAGATCTGGTTGAGCATGCGGAACTTGCCCTCCTTTTTCTGGGCCGGGTCGCTTCCCTGGGAAGGCGTCTGTCTGGCTGAGTCGGATCTGTGGAGAAGCAATCAATGAGACTTTGTGTTATGCATCCTCTGGCTTCATTAGTCCACAAATTATCAACATGTCTAATTGCAAAACAGAACAACTAAACTGCTTTTTCCACTTGAAGTTAATAGAGAAGCATACGCACACGCGGGTTCAGCCACACAAACAGACACGAAACACGTAAATCCAGGAATTATCCAACCTGTTGTCGACGGAGAGGAGTTTAATGCAGGCAGTGTGGCCGCAGTACATTGCATATGTGAGAGGTGTATTCTCGTTGATGTCCCTTGGCCCCATCTCCACGCCTAGCTGCAGTAAGGCCTGGACGCATTCGTCTTTCCCTGCTGCTGCCGCCCAATGTAGAGGGCTCCTGGGGGTTGAACAGATCTTAATCTATACGCTGGATAAAAATACGAAATCTCTGGTTATATCCTGCACTCCCATAATTCACTGTAGGTAAGTGTCCGTTGAATGACTACAACAAGTGGATCCCCCTTCGACGAAAAATAAATTTTCAAACCCATATTCGAAATGATTAACACATAAAGATAAATGGAATGCTGCGTCCTGTTAATATTCGTCGCTATCCGTCGCTCTGTTATAGAGAAACCCATGGCACGTGAGCTATGTATCAGAAAATTCTGAGGCAAATCTGATGTCCTTCCTTGGTGTAGGTGACCAATTTGCAGTTTTAAATCAAACAATGTTTTTTTTTTTTTTTTTTTTACCGCTCATCCACATCCAAGGCCTGCAAGTTGGTCTCAGCAAAACGGGACAATTCGTGGAGGATGTCACTGTAACCTGCGGCAGCAGCGATGTGCACGCAGGTCTTCCCATTTTCATCGTCATAGTTGATGACCGAAGAACCCAGTTGGTGTTCCAGGATAAGAGAGCACATTAATCTGCTGCCACTCTAAAAGACAGACCGAAACAGAGAGACAGAGATAGACACACCGAAACAGAGACAAAGAGACAGACAGAGAGACACAGACAGATCAAAACGGAGACAGAGGGGCAGAGACAGACAGAGAGGCAGATACAGACGAAAGAGGGACAGACAGAGAGACACAGACAGACCACAATGGAGAATGAGAGGCAGAGACAGACAGAGAGGCAGAGACAGACAAAAGAGGGATGGACAGAGAGACACAGACAGACCAACACAGAGATAAAGAGGCAGAGACAGACAGAGAGGCAGAGACAGACAAAAGAGGGATGGACAGAGAGACACAGACAGACCAACACAGAGATAAAGAGGTGCAGACATAGTGACAAACAGAGAGACAGACAGAGAGATGGAGAAGACAGAAACATATAGATAATTTGTTTTGCCTCTTGGAAAGACATTTTCATAAAAAGAAATGGAATGGAAGTCCTTAATTTAGGGAAATTATTTGTCTGTTCTATTCATTTTGTTTAATTGCATTTAATACACACAGCTCCAGAAAAAAATTAAGAGACCACAGCACCTTTTTCTTTCATTTCCAAAAAAGTTGAAAAGGAAGGTTTTGAGTGAGGAACAGAAGCATTCAATTTGCAGTGGTCTTCTAATTTTAAACCTTCTGTTCCTCACTCAAAACCTTCCTTTTTGACCTTTTTGGAAAGGAAAGAAAAAGGTGCAGAGGTCTCTTAATTCGTCACGGAACTGTATGTACTGAACACTGGCTATGACAAACCATTTAAAGCTGATTATGTAGTTGAGTGAACTAGCTGACTACGATAACTCTGATCACACATTAGACCGTGCTACACCATAACACTTCCTCTATGCAGACTATTTAGGGATGTCACATGACAGACAATGGGCTTGGTGGTACCCTAAATAAAACAGCAAATGTGTGGATTTCTGTACAAAACAGTTATGTACTGTACATTTAGTTGCAACCTTTTCAATGTTCAAATGTAGAAGCATTAGCTCTACAAAATTTTGCTTAGAAACAATCTGTAGCTGGTTTTATGGTAAGTTAAACTGAATGAAGCCAGCAATAATTTCCAAATGGCAATGGAACTAAAACAAAATAATAGGAAGCTGAATTGGAATAAAACTATATTTGCATCAAACATCAACATTTCATGACCAGTACCTTAATTTAAAAAGGTAATGGATGGCTCCACCCAAAGGTCAACCTGAGCATCCAATTAATGTAATGATTCATCTCAAAATGAACACCTTGGTACTAAATCGTGATGACAAGTTGAGGAATCAGAAAAGACCAAACTGAAGTTGTACGTTGACATATAGTAAAGGCTGATTTAATAGGCAGGGTAACTTTGTTCTGTTTTCTTCAGCACTCACCTTGCAAGGGATATCTTAAATCTCTAGGCACTACTGATGGATGTGATACTAATATGCAAAGTTGTAGTTTCAGAAACGCAATCAGTGCGTTTTGGGTGCTTGTTCTGGTATGTTGTTGTTTAGATTTTAACTGAAGCGGATGTTTTTTTTCTTATGGTTCTCCGCTGCCAGTGCCAGCGGACTTGGGACTGTCGATGTTGAGGTATATATCTTCCAAAACGCATCTGATGCCGTTGTGGGTATTATCACGCCACTCGCTCAACCTGGAGGACCAAAATACTTTCCTGCCAGAAGGAAGGACTTCAACCTAAACTGAGCTCCCAGATGCCCAAGCCAACACGAGGAGTCACTGGAATGCGATGAGGAAATGCAAAAAATAAGTTGATTACTAACATCTTCTATTTTGATTAGAACATCTTCTATTTGTGTTTACACTTGAAGATACATTTTTATATGTACAATGAAAACCTTTCAGGCTACCTGTAATGATGTATTCCTAAAGTAACATGCCTCCTGCTGACCTTTAAATAAATATTCATTACGAAAACAATTATGTCATGATATCTTTTGATCACAAAATGAGATTTAAATGAGATCACCTTAGTCATAGTGGGAAATCATTTCAAAATTACAGTAAATAATTGGTTTTCAGGCCATGCCTTTATTTTCAAATGGCAACACAAAAGATGAAAAGATTCTTTATATAAAATCTCTCCATAATAATAATAAGTAAAAAATAAGCAAGTTGAAAGGCAGTGCCAGGTCTGTCAGTGAGACGTTAAGCATAGTTAAGAGAGATAAGAAGTGAACATGGTTAAAATAGATAACCTCAGCACCTGGTGAATAAGCCTTGAAGGGACTCTCCCCTGGCTCACACCATCAATATTCAAAGTTGTGGTTAGGAGAGAACTGCAGGGTCGGCACCAATCAACAAAATGTTTTTCAAGAAAAAGTACAGGTTGAGTTAAGGGATAGTAATTATAATAAGAGTAAAGATTATTGTATAGGACAATATGCTAAGGCTTTTGGAAAAGCTGACTGTTAAATAACAATACATTTAGAATACATTTTAAGAGATATTACAATTTATTTATTTTAATTGAAATTATAATTACTCATGGGTCATTTGTCAAAATTCGTAAGCCACACCCACTTCACTATATTCTAATGGCTAATGCCTTCAATGGCGATGTCCTCAGACACTTCGTAATGGGAAAAACACAGGGATGTGTCCTCTTTCCTGCTCCAAGGTGTTACCTGTACCGCCCAATGGAGGGCTGTCTTGAAGTCCTTGTCCACCAGCGTGGGATCTGCCCCTTTCTGCAGAAGAGCTTGCACGTGCTCAGGACGGTTGTGGAAAGACGCCCAGTGGAGAGCAGTCATGCCCTACGGAGGACCAATGACAACCAGTCAGATCGCAAACCAGAGGCATGTCTTTGGTAATAAAAATAAATGCACTTCTTTCTCAACTCACGATTTTGCAATATCCAATTTGTACTCTGTCATATCAAGATCAGGTGCGTAAGGGGTCGAAGTTCAAGACGTGTGTCCACACATTAAGATTAAGGAAAATTTACTTATGCATTTTTACAATTTAAACCCCTATTTAATAATTAAACTCCTATTTAAATAATTGATTCTCCAATATTTAGGTTATTGACCATGCTCCATCCCTCCCCCTCTCTCTCTCTCTCTCTCAGAGCTAGTAGACTGCTCTGAGAGCAAAAAAGAAATAAATAGGTATGTAAGTCTTTTTTCTTCTCCCAAATCGCGCCCCGCGTCTTGCGCTAGCACTTCCTGTGTATTGTCAGGCTAGCGCGCTACCATGGTTCGGGTGTCGTACCTCATTGTCTTGGTGGTTGATTTCACACGCAGTGGACTGCTGCAGCAGCACAGCCATGAGCCTGTGGGTCAAACCAGAGGTTGCATTGTTCTGTCCCGCATGACCGGCGCGTCAGCGTTCAGAGTGCTTGCTAGAGATCGACTACGCGGCGGTTGGACTACACAGGGTCAACATCACAACATCCCACATTAGTACTCATCATGCATTTTCCGAATATTGATGGTGTGTCTCTCCTTTGCAGTGTCCCTGAATGAGGATGATATTCCCTGCGTTAGGAATTGGCTTAGATTAGTGGATTTGGAAACATGGTGCCCTGCCAGTCGATGTGTCCATATACTGCTGTTTTGTTATTCAGTCTTGGCTATGGCAGTTAGGGTACAAAGTGACACTACTGTATTTCAGCAAAACACCACTCTCTTTACTCTAACTAAGTGTTGCAGCTACTAGAAGATGGCTTAGTCAGATGGCCTGGGTGAGACAGGAAGCATAGCTCAGAGAATAAGTGCTTCTATTGTGGCTGTCAACAAGATAAAAAAAAAAAGAAACAATGGTCTCCCTGTAGAGACAAGACTTGCACACATGAACTGCACACTGCCAAACTTCAAACAGAGCTGCAATTTCTGAGAAAATGTAGGTGGGTGAATGGGTTAATAGAGGTAGACAGAGTTAAGTTAGGTGGGTGAATGGGACAATAGTGGTAGATGGAGGTAAGTTAGTTGGGTGAATGGGATATTAGAGGTAGATGGAGATAAGTTAGGTGGGTGAATGGGATATTAGAGGTAGATGGAGATAAGTTAGGTGGGTGAATGGGATATTAGAGGTAGATGGAGATAAGTTAGGTGGGTGAATGGGATATTAGAGGTAGATGGAGGTAAGTTAGGTGGGTGAATGGGATATTAGAGGTAGATGGAGGTAAGTTAGGTGGGTGAATGGGTTAATAGAGGTAGATGGAGATAAGTTAGGTGGGTGAATGGGATATTAGAGGTAGATGGAGGTAAGTTAGGTGGGTGAATGGGTTAATAGAGGTAGATAGAGGTAAGTTAGGTGGGTGAATGGGTTAATAGAGGTAGATGGAGATAAGTTAGGTGGGTGAATGGGATATTAGAGGTAGATGGAGGTAAGTAAGGTGGGTGAATGGGTTAATAGAGGTAGATAGAGGTAAGTTAGGTGGGTGAAAGGGATAATAGAGCTAGATAGAGGTAAGTTACAGAAGGTGGGTGTCTAAACACTGGAGCAGCTGCTGTCTTATGGCACATTGAGCTAATGTCTGTGGTCGCTATGGGGACTAAACACACACAGTGAACCGTGATTTCCTGTCAGGGTAAATAAACTACTAAACTTGCAGCCTTCCACTGAGCCAGTGGCTTTCTTTCTTCACACATACTGCGCAGACCATAGAGCCTGACAGATACAGAGCGTCACAGAAACGGACAGACTTCTCTTGAAGCGGAGGCTTTCAGATGCCCCTGTTTTTCAGCCTATTTCACGCTTCAAGTCGGTGGCTCATATTGTTTCAACAGCTGTGTTTTGAATGCATCATAATGGCTGTACACTGAACATGCGATTCATTCATTATACTCTAATGCTCTTACTTGACGTCGTTCTCCGCTGTGGCTGCGTGAAGCGGCAGGCGGCCATTTTTATCTGGGATGTTCTGCTTGGCCCCATTTCTCAGCAGGCACACACACCCTTCCAGCCATCCCTTGACAAAAACAGACATGGTTTGCATGGTCATTTCCTATACGTTGCTGACTAAATTCCCTTCACTATTTAACTACAACTACTGCAAAAAATTGTCACACTTGCACTTATTTTCAATAATTCATATAATAATAATAAAGGAACAGGCTTTTCTTTGATTTGTGTCACCGGTGTTAAGACAAAAATAACCCAATTGAAATTGTGCATATTTGCATTAAAAACACACATATACAAAATTGTTGGCACCATTGTTTTGAATTAGGATTAGATTAGAGGCAGATATTCCACCTTCATTGGTTTATTACAAGGTATAAGTTGTCACTTCCTTTTAAAGGACATTGTGTTCATAAATAACCTGGCTATTTGAATATATAAATAGTGTGACCATTGACCGTCATTCCGCTGAAAATGTTTTGAATTACGTCCTTGTGACATAGCATTGTGATAAAGTATTCCGTGTTTTAATCATTAATGTCAGGTTCAGGACAGCCTGAAATATTTGGGGCCCCAGTTGTGATCACAGGTCGGTCGTTACTGGATACAGAACTAAACAGAACATGTGTTTTATTTCTGTGTTACCAGGTACGTTGCCAGGGACAGCGCAGTCCTTCCACAGGCGTCCTGGGTGTTGATGGAGGCGCCCATCTTCAACAGCAGCTTCACAGTGTCCACCTGCCTTCCCGACACTGCATGCATCAAAGGGGTGGAGCCTACCACCAGGGAAGATGGGAACATCAACATGGGTGGGGTCTCAAATGTCACTTCCTCTCCTTGTCTCCTTCCCTCTGTCTTCAGTGATGTGAGCTGTGTCCCAAGTCTACGCCTCTCTCCGGGTGGTGCACATTTAGCCACAGGCAAGGCGGATTTCAATTCAGCCAATAATCTTTGGATCTCACAACCTATAGCAAAAGATTGCTTTTTAACATGATGACAAGGAGTTTGGAAGGGCACCCCCCTTTCAAAAGGGTGGAGGGTTGTAACTCCGAGAAGAACCGTGACGCTCTTTCGAACTGACACTGCTTCAATCTGTGCTGTTCTTTTTGCATCAGTGCCAACTGCCAACTACAGACTGGAGTCGAAGGAAAATGAACAGAACGATCAAGACCTAGAACAAAGCCCGGGAAGCCGTGATGTAGCTCTCTCTATAAGACAGCTATAGACTCTTATTACTGATAGATAAATGTTGTACCTGGAGCCAATGATTTATTCCCTGATTGATAAGATTGTCTGTCAGCACCTTGCAAAGGCCATTGAAAGTGTGTCACGGGCACCCTTCCCTATTCTTCACCCAAGTGAACTTACCCTTGACCCTAAACAAAGGCACATGAAACCCCTCCCACAAATGTCAGTTGGAGGATTCACCGGTGTTTCGACTCATTCCACCCTAACCCTCAGGAATCATCCAACCGGGTTTTCCAGGAAAACCAGAGAACTTTGGGAAATATACCAGAGCTCTGCCCCGCTAGCAATACCTTCGCCGTCGCAGTACTCCAGAATGGACGGATCCTCTCGTATGGCGGTTGTTAAAGTGTTGACGTCCCCATTAGCCGCTGCTTGGTAAACCACGTTGAGATCCACTTCTTCAGCTGAATCTAAAGGAGCCCCAGATACAAATACAGTTCGTTCAGAAATATACACATCGATGTCTTATTTTCAGTCATTATGGATGATGTTTCACTGTATATCCACCAAGAAGAGGCTAACGTGTCGACTGTGTAGTTGCATGTGTGTGTGTGTGTGTGTGGCTTCGTTCCGCATGAACAACTGTGTTTGTGTGTTGTCTACTGTGTGTTTGACAATTTGACAATCCTCTGACATCGTTATGGCCAGAAGTGTGGAAGGACCGTCCTGATGACAAGCAACTGGTATCCCAGGCTGTGCCTGCCCTGCACCACCACAGAGGAAAGGCTTGGGTGCCTGAGGTAATTGACCCACGACAGGGATTCTGGCTCTGGTGATGAACTGCTTTTTTTTTTGCGTCGAGGGCAGTGCGGTTGCCAGATAAAGCTGTGATGCAGTCCGTTGAGACGCTCTCAGCGGGGGCACCTGTGGAACACCGTCCCTTGTACATCTTCGGCCGGGGTTTGGCGCGGTGAACTTGTCAATGTTCTCGGAGGAACCCTGGAACACTATCCGGTCTTTGTTTTCGAAACACAAATGAGGGCTTTCTAATGATCCAATCACGTTATGCAGAAGTCTGTGGATAGTTACAGCATTGTTTCATATAAATTATCTGTCTGTAAAATTTTAAATGGTAGTAGTACCACTACCAATAGTACTACCACTACCACCCCTACTGTGATGAAACCCCTCGACACCCTTTTGAAGACTGCTGAATTTGGAAAGGTTAACGGTTTACACAGTGTACATCTACCCCCTAAACACTGGGTCCCTTTAAACTAACCCCCTACACACTGGGTCCCTTTACACTAACCCCCTACACACTGGGTCCCTTTAAACTAGATCCCTATACACTGGGTCCCTTTAAACTAGATCCCTATACACTGGGTCCCTTTAAACTAGATCCCTACACACTGGGTCCCTTTAAACTAGATCCCTACACACTGGGTCCCTTTAAACTAGATCCCTACACACTGGGTCCCTTTAAACTAGATCCCTATACACTGGGTCCCTTTAAACTAGACACACTGGGTCCCTTTAAACTAGATCCCTACACACTGGGTCCCTTTAAACTAGATCCATATACACTATAGCCCAACACATTGGATCACTATACACTAGATTCCTATAAACTAGATCCCTATAAACTAGATCCTACGCCCAGCATCCCTACTAGGTCCTTAAACACTAAATCTGGACATACTAGATCCTACACATCATGTCCCTACACACTAGATCTTGTTACCTAGTCCTCCCACATGCAGCAGTTAATCCAGCATCTACCCAGCATGATGCCAAAGGGAGAGAACACGCCGTATCTATGGCAACACCAGCAGCTCCATCCCTCCCTGTCTCCCTCTCTCTGTCAATCTCCGGGTTTTTCTCTCCCTGTCTCCCTCTCCCTGTCTCCCTGTCTATCTCTCTATCTGTCTCTCTGTCTGTCTGTCTCTCTGCCTGCACCCCCGCTCATCGCTGTGTGCGTCTGCCTGCCTGTCTGTCTTCCTGCCTGCATCCACCACTGGCTGCTGTCTTACCTTTCTGCTGGTCAAACAAGGATGACGCGCTGAACTCCATGGTGGACCTAACGCATGCTCATCTGTCCAAAGTCCCCACAGAGATGACCTGAGACCAGGAAAGGCTTGAGTGAATCCCTCCCTCACACTGAAGAGACAGATCTGTTTACCCGCCTCCTCCTCCCCCTCTTCGTCCACCTCTTCTTCTGCCTTGAAGAGGGTCACATGACCAAGAGGGCTCCTCATCCGCCCGTCACAGAGAAGAAGGGCGAGCGGACCAAGGGAGCGCGACACCCACAGAACCGCGAAAACGGAGGACGGCGGGAGGAGCGGCAGGAGAGGGGGGGGAGCATCTACTCTCACAGACGGCACAGAGCAGAGTGAGCGAGGAGAGGTGGTGACAAGAAACACACCGCCTGCCCGGTCTAGGGGAGAGAGAGAGATGTATGAATGAAGAGAGCGAAGAGCCTCACTGAGCATGTGCGAAGGCAGATGGCCACACGATGCAGTCATTGTGAAGCTGCTGGCCGACTGGGCAAGTGAAACACAGGCAACCGGCCAGTCACACAGGCCAGGCCACATTGGTATGCACCAGAAACACTCCGGGCCTTTGAGAGGCTATTTTAAGCACCGGACATCCATCCAGGGATATAGAACATGCGGTCAGTAAGGGGCCTTTCCCTCATGCAGCCTGCCAGACACCAGGCAACAGGAAGTGTCATTTGATAATGTTGTGTGCGCTTGAGAGGATAACAGCCACTGGCTGGATTTATAAAACAAACATGTTGACAAAATAAAAAGGGTATGAAGTAAAGAGACGAGACAAGAGAACATTTCGCTTATAAAGATTTTCTCAGTGAATACACAGACTGAAACATTGTTTTTGGGGAAGCATTCATGATTACTGTAACATGATTACTATGTTTTAACGTGTACAGTCATTGTTATATAGGCGTGTGTTGAGACACGGCTGTAAATCAATGAATTTGTTCTTGGTAAAAAAAAACAAAAAAAACAACAGGCCTAATACTCTCACGGGAGCCATTTTCATTCCATTCATAGTTTTGCGCTGCCAGTCACCATGGTAACCAGGGAGGACAGCCAATTGATTATAAAAAAAATTGTCGTTACATTTTTGCAGGGGGAAGATTGCCAGGCTGTGGCTGCTTTCCAGTCTGACGTGTGAAAAGAAAATACTTAAAAGAATTCTCCTTGTCGTGTCCTCTTTTAACCATGCAAATTATATTCAATTTGGAAAATATAACATGTCCATAATTGATATAATGTGTTGATGCATTAATAAATACAATGTGTAGGCTAGAGACCCATTTGTTTCCCAAGAATGTCCAATACACTTACTATTTTTTATTATATAGCGTTTATTTTGCACTAAGATCACTAATAAGCCCATCTCACGTTTGTTGAAATGCCCTATGGCAAGCAACTGTCAGTGGTAGGCTGACAAATATTGTAGCTATACTGAACAGCTGTGTCGGTGAGCGTTCACAGCCCATTCATCAGCTCAAAGGCAACAAATAAAAGGAAAGCCATTCAACACCAACAAGAAGTATGGTAAATGTAAAAATGAATTCCCCTGAATCTGGCATACTCAATATTTTGATTCAAACACAGCCCTTGAGGTGAAGGCCAGTCCTTGGCCAGTCAATCAATAGACAATCAATAGACTGGAAAATAAAAGTTACTCAGTGGTTCAGGACAGACAGTCAGTTTTCATCAACTTGATGCTGAGTTAATACAGCACGTATTTACCTGAGTAATTATATTTGACCTAATCACTGACTAACATTTGCAACAAAGATTTACAGTTAGTGTGTTTTGTTTAAGGTTTGTTTGATGACAAGGCAAGACTTGCTTTGTGTGTTTATTGATGTAATATTTACATGACAGTAGTTCTTATGTTTTTCCACCAGATGTCAGAATTGTCTTAGGTGAGGTCTTGCTCTCGCACTCTCTCTTTCTTTCTCTCCCCACACACACACACACCCACCCACACACACACACCCACCCACCCACACACACCCACACACACACACACACACACACACACACACACACGCACACGCACACCCACACACACATTTGTACAGCTACCCTCATGGGGACCAGAAAATAGAAATTCCATGCTCCCTTGCCCTAATCTTAACCCTAACCTTAACCTAACCCTAATCTAACCCTAAACCTAAACCTAAACTTAACCTCAATAAAGTAAGATTTATGCCTAAACTTTACTTAGATGTAATGCCTAACCTTAACCCTAAACTCACCCAACAATGCCTGGACCTTAAAGAAACCCCAATTCTAATTATAAAATAAATTTGACCCTAAACCCTGAGCCGGAAATTGACTTTTGCCTCACGGGGACCGATAAGTAAAAGGTCCCAATACGTTTAGTAAGACCTAAAACACACACACAAACAGACACACACTAACACACACACACACAACCACACATGTATAACCCTAACTCTAAACCTTAACCTATTTATAACCCTAAACCTAAACTTAACCTCAATAACCTAACCTTTTTACCATGCCTTTATCCTGTTAAAACGTGGTTGGTTTGGTTTATCCTGTTAAAACGTGGTGGGTTTGGTTTATCCTGATAAAACGTGGTTGGTTTGGCTTCATCCTGTTGAAACGTGGTGGGTTTGGCTTCATCCTGTTGAAACGTGATGGGTTTGGCTTCATCCTGTTGAAATATAATGGGTTTGGCTTCATCCTGTTGAAATATAATGGGTTTGACCCCCTGTGATCTCAGCTCTTCCAGGTGAAGAACTGCTGCATGGTCCTCTGTATTCTGCTGACCACTGACTCTTTAAACACAGATCCACAAACACACACATTCACCTCCACGTTCAAGATCTATTACAAAGGAGCAGACGATGGGTGAGTGCAATTGAAGGTTTTAAAACCAGCATCAAACTAAACCCTTTAAAAACCAAACCTTTATACTTAAACTTAACCTGACCCTAATGCCTAACCCTAAACCTAACCCTAAACCTAACCCTAATGCCTAACCCTACACCTAACCCCTAGTGCATACAGCAAAAAGTATCCTTAATTTTAACACTAACCCCAATAGTACATTTCACCTAAAACCCCTAAATCAGAAATAGTATTGGGAATGGGTAATGGGAAATCACTAGTAACAAGAAACGCTGGAAACAACTGTACGTGACAAGACGATTTGGCACCTGTCAGAACAGAAAGCAGGGGTTAAATACACAGGGCTAATGGGGAACTGGCACCACCTGATGGGGGGTGGAGACATGACAACAGAAAGGCGTGACAGCAGAAAGAGAACTTTACTGTCTTTGTGAGGACGTCTGGAGACCATGTGTGTTAACCCCTGAATCACACACACCTTTTCTTAATCTACAACCGCACTCTCAACCCTGTTGACAGGGGAAATACCAGGCCATGAACAGTGTAGACATGCCATTCTGCATGTGTCACTGAGAGTACATCTCTAAAATCAAATACCATGGGAAACAATCTTTGACATAAAAGCACTGTTGACAAACTGCTCTTTGTTTGAATGTAGAAATATAGTCCTTGTCAAGAAGTCAATATTGACTAGACTAATATTGTCTAGACAGAGACGGATTGTGTATAATGATGTGGGATAAACAAGTGCTGGGCAAAAAGACAAGAGAAACAGTACCCATAAACATAGGACATCCTTGGGCTGAGTTTGGGCTCCATTTTCTGTCCTCAATTGTGGGCAGAGCAAAGAAGAATGTTAAGACTGAAAGCAGAAACCAAAATCACCCATGACAATTTTACGGCATGCTCAATTAACATGGTATTATTTGTTCTTAGTAGATTTTAATTCCCTGAAAAATGTGTGACTGCAGATTTATCTCTAGCAATACAGAAGAGTATGCTAGTTGTTGAAGGAACATAAGGTAATTCCAGCAATCGCTTCATAGTGTGGGAAAGTGAAAATATCTACCGCAAATATTCAGCCGTTTTATCTGGAATATGATCAGACACGAGTGTTGGACCATATTAAAGTTCCAGTCTGATTTTTTACAAAGAGGTTTAGCAAAATCAAGAAGAAAAGTATCTTTGTAGAGAACAGTGGTATGAAGGCCGTGAAAAGGAAGACAGGTCTTGGTATCCCACAGTGCAGTGTGGAAACGCATTGAAGTGACCGGAGACAAAAACAGCAGCTGTAGTGGTCAGAGCTATCAGCTGCAACGCCCGAGTTCTTAAAGAGACAGTAATATTCATTTTAAAGTAAACGTTTCTTCAGAGTCTGGGCATGCTTTTAACAGGTCAAATGTGGGGCAAGGCAGAGAAACTATCTTCATAGATGTATCACAACATTAACACATTGTCATAACACATTGTCATAACACATTGTTATAACACATTGTCATAACACGCCCTTTCTACCGGAGTAAATCTTACAGATCCTCTCCGATGCGTTTTCTCGAGCTTGATGTTCACTTAAATCTGATCATTACTCTGTGATTGTTGGTCACATGCTTGCGCGAAGTTGACAGTTTATTGATTTGATTAAACGTTTTACCTCAGCGCCATCGCGAAGGGCCGTAAAAAACCTGACGCAACCTTGACAGTGCTCCCAGGACATCTGGG
This sequence comes from Esox lucius, assembly GCF_011004845.1. Lineage (NCBI taxonomy): Eukaryota > Metazoa > Chordata > Actinopteri > Esociformes > Esocidae > Esox > Esox lucius. Next base: position 31,135,511 of record NC_047582.1, read on the forward strand.
ATCATTGACAGTCAGAACTTAACATTCAGCAGTAAAGCAGTGGAAAAGGACACTGCTTTCAGTTGTACTCTGCATTGACATCGAGCCGGCTCGCTCCAGAAAACATTACCACAGGTGGAGTCACGTTACCATCGCTATCTGTAGCACTTCAGGCCAGAATACAGCTGTGCATGTATTATGTAAACCGGAAGATGATTGGTGTTCTAAGGCCTGGGTAGATATTCATGGATGGATCTTAGGGCGCTGTACTCACATAAGTGAATGAAGTGCTGAGCTAGGATCAGTGGTGCCTTTCAGACCACAATGAAAGACAACGTCATAGACAGGAAATACCTGATCCTAGATCAGCCCCACCATTCCAATACACGGTGGGAACATGAGCATCACTGGACCAGAGCTTCTGCTTAGTGACTAAATGTAAATGGGATTAATAGGTGCACTGGGTGTTTGATATATGTGGCACATTTGAGCCAGGGCATTAGGGCAGTAAGAGACTGTCTTGTGTCGCGACTAAATAACGTGTTAGGCAATTTCATTGAATCTGTTTGTATACTGGAGCTATAGGGGTTTCTTGATTTGCTTCTGAGTTAAGTAAATCCGCATCTAGTTTTAAAGCACTACATTGCTGGACCAAATAAAAACATACAGCATATTTCATCGTCGGTCTGGTAATGCTGAGGTAATTCAAGATCATTCTTGTGGATGTCCTTGTGGAGGAATGTAATTGTTTTTCTGACTTGCTGTGTGATATGTTAACTTTGCAGTGTTTAATTTGTAATTTTGAGACACTCTGGTCTCAAATTACTCCCTGTTGAAATAAAATGAAATCAAATGTTTTCATGATAATAATACTTATGAACCCTGACAACATCATACATACCATACATTTCCAAAGCGATGCAAAATAATGTACTACTTGTTCTGTATTGATTTATGGATCCTCTCCTATGGGTTTGTATCAAAATCTCAGGCAAGATCTCACAGAAGGCTTAGTAGTAGAAATAGTAGCAGTAGTAGTAGTAGTAGTAGTAGTAGTAGTAGTAGACAGCTACTGCTACTACAACTACAGTTACTATGACTACTATCACCACTACTACTATTACCACTGCTACTATCACCACTACTACTATCACCACTAATACTATCACCACTACTACTATAACCGCTACTAATATCATCACTACTACTATCACCACTACTACTATTACCACTACTACTATCACCACTACTAATGTCACCACTACTAATATCACCACTACTAATATCACCACTACTACTATCACCACTACTACTATCACCACTACTACTATCACCACTACTACTATCACCACTACTAATATCACCACTACTAATATCACCACTACTACTATAACCACTAATACTCTCACCACTACTACTATCACCACTACTACTATTACAACTACTACTACCAGAGTTTTGCAAGTGTGAAGACAATTTTGTGGGAACTGTACCACGTTTCTGTGCAGTGTGCTCGTTGTAGTAGTAGTGGTTGCAGGCATCTTGATATATGTCTTTGTCCTCCACTTGATGAACAGGAAGGAGTCAGTGCTGTCAGAACAGAGATATTTGAGATGTAGAGACATATTTATGAGATTTCTTTTTTAATGAAAAGCCCTTTTCATCTTCTATGGAGTGATTTATTAACACATTCCACTGAAGAGGTGGGGGTAAAAACTGACCCATGGCCCCGCTGCCTGTTTGAGAGTTTAAAAAAGGGACTAAAACTGAGCAATTTCTTTTTCATTTAATTTTTTTTTTACTTTACAGTAAGTGGCTTTCCGCCAAAGGACCCTGGGCCCACCGAGACACTGTAGCCCGCTTGTTTGTCTGTGCCCTAGGGTAGACTCTTTTGTTCCTTTGGAATTTTGAATTAGGGAATCAGTAGTGTGGGAGACGTCTGCCCTCAACCAGGCCCAGACAAGCAGGGTGTGTGTGTGTCTATGTGTGTGTCTGTGTGTGTGTGTGTGTGTATACTAGCACGTTGCTGCTGCGTGTTAGCGGTCACGGGTGTGTGGAGACTAAATTATCCTCTAGTGTCGCTCGCACAATTGCTTTTGTGATGTTTCAGTAATATTTAAATGTACATTTTATTTACTGGTTATTTGAGTATTTGCAGCCTTTCTGTCAACTTGAAGGAGTCTGGCCATTCACCTCTGAGCTCTCTTGTTAACAAGGCTTTTTTGCCCACAGAACTGCCGCTCACCATTCTCTGTAAACTAAACAGCCCCTGTATAACTCTTGTCAGGGTCCTTTGGAGATCTGGGATGAAATGGCCTAAAAGGCCCCAAGTGTCCTGGTGAGTGTTGCATAAGTGCTTTGTCAAACTATTCTCAGTTTTGGCCTTTAAATGATTATCAATGAATTGATGTTCTGCAAGTATAGGCCTGCTATAGTGCCCCCATGTGGTCACTTTAAATATTATTCCATGTGTTGCTTCTGTAACGGTTTTAGTTCCTCCCCATTGACTTAAGAACTAAATGTGCAGTTGTTGCAGAGATTCATTTATTCAAAAACAACGGGAGAAATGTGCACAAAAAAAAATCATTGTTTTAAAGTGAAACATTAATTGCATCATTCAAGTGGGCCCCAAAGTTTGTTGGGTTTATTGATCCACCAGTCTCTGGATGTCACGCGCTGAGTAACGTCAGCGACCTGTGAAAATAGCGGGCACTCAGGGCGGGCAGGGGTGAGGGGTGGTTCTGGGATTCACAGACAGCCTTGAGAACAGATAACCTCATAAAAAAAACAATATGGCAAATGTTTAAAAAATCTTTAGAAATATCCCCAAGAAGCATTCCAAAATCAGTGGGGGGTTTTTGGATAGCCTTCACAGGCCAACTGGAACCTGTTGAGAGGAATGGCACGCTGCTTTTCAGGAAGTGTGTGAGGAAGAAGACTGGGTAGGCGAACCACAACAAGTTGTTTAATGCCCCCATGGGTGCAGAATGAGCTTTCACACTGAGCCAAATGAACTGAACTAAGGGGGAGGAGGAGCTCGCGTTTAAAAAAAGTTATTTTCTGCAAATTATGAAATATGTTACTTTAAATAGCCTCTTGATCAATGCTGTGTGAATCTTTTAAATATTTACATTTCACCAAATTGAATATAAAAATGTAAATGAACTAGGCGGAGACCTTACCCGTAACCCAACCCCCATTTCCCATCAGCATCTCCCATTAAGCCATTCCCCTCGACACCAGGACCTCCCCCAAGTGTCTGTACTCTGTGGGGCTGTTGGCAGCCTTTCTCTTCCTCCACGTTGTTAATTTTGGTTGCAGACAAGCTGGGGTTCAAGTTAATGGAATTACAGAGGATTTGGCTGAACCCAAGTACTCCACTTGGCAAAGGAACAAGGGGAGAGTTTCTTATTTTTCTTTTGTCCCCTGAATGTCCCCTCCTCCCTGAACCCTTTTATCTCTTTCTATCACCTGGGCTCTTGTTCCTTTTCAATGTGCCATGCAAAGAGAGCACTGGTGCCCGTGCTGATTTGGTTTTCTCGCCCACTGCAGTCTTTGGCCAAAGGTGGGTATTTTTCCCTTAAAATGTCTTGGGCTGGGTGGGACACAGCCAACCTCAGGGCAGATGCCACAGGAGCTGTATAACAGGACATGTCAGTGTCAGATCACTCAGATGGAGACATGCCCTTCCAGACACATGGGGACACGTGATTACTGTCCTCCGAGGTCTCTTTTTATTTTGCCAAAACTCACGTTTTGGCAAAATCCTTTATGACGTCAGAGTTTTTACCTCTACTTCTTAATCTATGCTGGAATTGTAAAACGGCTCTGAGAGAAAGCATCAGGTCAATTATCTAATTTTTCAAAAATATTTTCAGTGCACATATTGAAATTGAAAAATTGTAACACTGATGCCATGTAGTCATTCAACATCTGAAATAAAATAAAAAATACTCACCAATAATGTTCAGGTCCATACCTAGTCAAACCATGCCACCAACAATGATTTAATGAACAAGGTGTCATGGCCGAAAACAGGGCCATTTTGAGGGCAATCATCCCACAAACACAGCTTTTTCCTTTTCTCCCCACCAACACAAAGAGGAAACTTATGTATGCTTGTTTTACATGACCTGACCCAAAGTAGCCATTTTTTGTGATTTGTGAGGCCAGAGAAAAGCCAGGAGAAAAAAAGAGGGGGAGGGAGGACGGACGAAGCATGGAGGAGAAAGAAAATACAAAAGGGGGCTTTGAACGGGGGCCCTTTCTTCCCATGCAGTAAACTTTGCCAGCCACGAGATGATTTGCAGGCATGAGGGCTGGACAAAGAGTCTATTTAGACGATAACAATTGTCGCGAAAACAATTTAATTCAAACAAAATGTACATAATAAGTACGTACAACTGTCTATTCCCTTTAGTAGTGTGAAACTCCCCCTGCGCCATAAGGTTTAACACAGACACAAGCGGTGCTTTGTCCAGACCACGGACCTGGAAGGAGTTCAAACTCACTGACAATGTAGTTTACCTGGTATCTTCCACGGCACTCCCCCTCTAATGTTTTTGTTGTTTTTGTTGCTTCCCAACAAAATCGTCATTTTTTTTTCTGATTCCGTTTATGGATCTGGGAGGACCTACGGATGCAGAATGTGTACGTCACACCTCACTCCACTCCGACGCACATTGAGACATCATCTTTAGACCTCGGCAGCCACAGGGAGTGAACCCCGGGGGGATTCAATTGACACGTTCACCTGTTTACACTATGATTAAATGTACATTTGAAATGACAGCGGTTCTTTGTGCATGCACATACAAAAGTACTGCAAAAAAATATACAAATGTAATAAACTAAGACTGCATACATGAGAACAAGGAAGAGAGAGACAGAAACAGACAAAGAGTGCCAGACACGCAGAGAGAAACACACTGAGAAGAGGAGGGGAAATTGAGAGTAAAAGAAAGAGAGCAAGACAGAGAGTGTGAGAGGAAGATAGACCAGGCTGACACTAGAGGGCGTACATTCAGTGGCCAGTCCAATGTCTTATAGGACGAACTACTTTACCTTCTTCAGTTACCACACATTGACTCCAACTATGTGGCGTAGAAAAGCTCCCTGTAATGCAAATGCCTGTTTCAAGTAAATTCATTACCTCACTATTTGAAGAAACATTTTTGTGATGGCAAACCTTTTATTATGTAATTATGTAATTACATGTAATAATCTTTTTTTGATTGACTGATTATATTTTATTTTAAATTAACCATTATTTTACCAGGTGAGTCACAGAAATATGTATTCACAGTGAAAGCTTGACTGACTGACAACATTTCACTGATTCTAAAATGTCAAGGACTATTTACACGCACAATGCAGACTCTGCAAGGTCCACTGTGATCTTTTATGAATATTAACACAATATATTAGCCAAAATAACTATCATGCATTATAATTCGGTCCTTTGTCTGAGTTTCAGTCTTATGGTGTTGGTCTGGAAGCAAATCATGTGGTCCGGTAGACATGGACAAGACATTGTGGAGATGACCACACAGAAAATATTAACCTCTGATTTCAGAAGAAATCTGAAATATTAACCTCTGATTGTCTTTTCACAAAAATGAAGATGTTAATTTAAAAAAATGGGTAAGAGTATGAACACTGTATGAACACAGGCTGCACATGGTATGAACACTGTATGAACACCGTAGGAACCTGGTACGAACACAGTCTGCACACGGTATGAACACTGTATGAACACAGTCTGCACATGGTATCAACACTGTATGAACACAGTATGAACACCGTAGGAACCTGGTACGAACACAGTCTGCACACGGTATGAACACTGTATGAACACAGTATGAACACCGTACGAACACAGTCTGCACACGGTATGAACACTGTATGAACACAGTCTGCACATGGTATGAACACTGTATGAACACAGTATGAACACAGTATGCACACAGTTGTCACACGGCATGAACCCAGTATGACCACGGTATGAACACTGTATGAACATGGTAAGAACAGGGTATGAACACGATATTACCACTGTATGAAATTACATTAACGTCACCCAGTAAGTGCATTTTTCAAAATGAAGTCAGTGATAAAAATAAGAAGAAAAAAAACGGAAGTGGTGTTATTTTAGCATTTTCAATAATACTTTTTTTTATATTATATGATAAAATAGAAAAAACATTTGAAAAAAACAATGAAGATTCCCAAACTGATTTTAGGTTAACTGGATTATGGTATATCCAGCTTTTACTTTGACATTATTTTGCTGCGTTGTGGTTGGTGTCATTGTTTGTTGCCTTGTGCTCTCAGACTCTAAGATTAAAAAGGCCTTTTAGCATCGCAGATTGGCCTTAATTAAAACCCACTGCGAAGCTCTGACCTTTCTCTCTGGCTTCTCTCAACCTACTTCACTGTGAAACCAGATGCCAGAAAATATGAAGAAAAACAATCTTGTTGTTTTCCTCTTGTTGATATGCTTCGGCGGCAATGGCTTGCTTCACAGCTGGACAAATAATAGCCCTTTTTGTGTTCGTTGGGAACCTGGCGTACGCATTTATTCATCAACATCCCATAAAACCAGGGCAGGTGTTTTGTTTCAGGCCGACGGGCAACTTACATTTTTTCCTGTAGAAGCAGAGTGGGGAGAACATGTCAATCTTGCAAAAGCAATACCGTGGTTTCATCCCAAATGACACCCTATTCGCAGTGTGGCTCTTGACCATGGGTCCATGGGATCTGGTCAAAAACAGGGCACTTCAGGGAAAGTGTGCCATTTGGACCACGCCATAACTCATTACGGTGAGGCATGGGCCCGTGTGTAAATGGAGACTGAATGAGGAGGTGATAACAGGTTTTTACGAGTCACTCGGACCAACACTCCAATCGTAGTAATTAAAATGGAGGTTGGTCTCTATTTTCTGTGGTACGCTAAATGAGTAGCCTGGCTCAGGGGACGTGCGTCGACGCTAGTTTCAAGGCGAAGGATAGCATGGGAGGAGGATAGTGTTGGTCCCTAAAAAGTTGGCTTTTACGCTTCGTTGTGGCCTTCAGTGGTGTTGAGCTCATTGCTGTTTGCGACGGCCCTGGAATAATCTACCAGAAGATCTTAGACGTACCCCAAACATATACATTTTTAAATCCAGGTTAAAAACATTTCTCTTTTCACGTGCCTATGACTGAGTGCTTAAACCTAACCACAATGTTGTTTTATTATTATGTTTTATTATATTTTTATAGTACTCTTTTTGTGAAGCACATTTTATTCTATGTTTTATTCAGTTATGTTTTTATTTCATTTTTATTCTATTTCTATTTTTCTATGTTTTACCAATAAATGATCTTTCTGTAATGCAAGTTCTGGTGCTATCAGAGGAATAACCTCTGTGTAAATGTAACAATCTGCTGATGATGGATAATACAAGTTCTTGTGCTGCTGTTTAGACATCGATGTAGGGTATTACCTCGCAAAAGGACTGACGAGTTTATCCAAGCGCTGGAGAGCGAGGATTGAGATACCGGGGTGGTTTAGTAAACAGTTGTGGGAACTTTAATTAATCAAGGATGAATATAAAATGCATGAACAGACATGGCATAAACGTCCCCCTGGAGAGAGTCGGATAAGACATTGATGCAGAGATGATCTCACGAAGGGACTGACGGGTTCATCCAAGCACTGGAGTCCAAGGATTGAGATACCGGGATGGAGAGTCCCCCTGGAGGGTGGTTAGAGAATCTGACAGTTTTTTATTCTATTGCATTTTTACATTTTCCTTTTCATTGTAAACCACATTGAATTTCTTCTATGTATGAATTGTGCAATATAAGTAAACCTGCTTGCTTTATTCTGGACCATTTTAATCCACTGTGTGTAATGAACAGGACGCAGACACTGGTTTTAAAGTCTGTTGCTGGGACAGAAACGAAGAGGCAGTGTTCCTGCTCTTACACACACACACACACACACACACACACAAACACAAAATGAAAAACGTGGTTGTTTCTGTGGTCACGATGGAACATTAAGTCCTGAATCCACTTTCACTGTAGCCATGAATCTTCCCATTTTCTACACTCAATGTCATGACACAAACAGAATAAATTCATACTCAAACGCTCCAACAAATATCTTTAATGGTTTGTGGCAACGCCCCGTGTGTGTACAGAGACTATATCTTTTTTTTGACGCTGTCTGAATAAATCCCAGTGGGCATAGTTTGCCACGGCATATCGTAACTGTGAACTGGTTTTCTCCATGTTAAGAAGGATGGTGATGATGATGGTGGGGAGGATGGGAGGAGGTTAGGGCGGAGGAGGTGAGGACGGAGGAGGTGAGGATGGATGAAGCGAAGATGGGAGGAGGTGAGGGCGGAGTAGGTGAGGATGGACGGGAGGAGGTGAGGATGGATGAGGGGAGGAGGTGAGGACGGAGGAAGAGAGGACAGATGAGGTGATGATGGAGGAGGTGAGAATATACTCTATGACTGACTGGTAGAATGTCTCTTTGCAGCATCCAGTGGTTATCCTTACTGGTGATCCTGTATGTTGTCATCCTAGTTGAGATTGTGGGAGATAATTGTCTCTAGAAATGTATAAAGAACTTAGTCAAACTAACTGCCTACTGCAATCTCAAGAGGGAGAGGCATGAGGCGTTTCCTGAAATCAACCAGCACCACCAAAAAGAATTTCAGTACAAATCTCCAGTTAGTGTAACGATATTACAATTGTTATATTTCAGGGAAAGACAATTAAGGTTATTGTCCATTCACATTAAAAACCACCTATAGAGGATTATCATGATCACGTCAAAAAAATCATTTTGCATTGTAACCTCGGGATTTTATAAGAAACTAACAGATAGACACTATTTCTTTGCAGGATTCCTGATACAGGAGGAACCTTTGTCGCGTCTGCCTCTATCCGTTTCCTGTGTCAAAGTGCACGTGTCACTCACGCCTCTTCACACCCTGTTGAACGAAGCCTTGAGGTCTCATTAGTGTGACGGCTGTTGCCGGACATCTGGGAAGGCCACATAGCAAGTTCAGACGGCGCGGGGCATCTGACATCCTCACTTGTGAAGACCTTTCTCCTTTCCTACGGAAAAGGACATGTGAGACACAATCGCACTAATCTCAACATCTTTTTTGGGGGGGAAGTCACTTGGACCGTGGACGTCTCTTGAGATGTATCTTTAATCACGTTACAAAACAATGTCTGTTTATGTATGGGGCGGATGTATGTTTACTGGAATAGTTGCTGCTTGGAATGGAACAACTTAATGAGCTTTTGAAGTTAGGCTAGCTAAGCCAAGCAGCGCTGGTCAACATTTTGCATCCGAAACCACTTTGTCAGCACTTTTTGCTCGGGGGGGGGGGGGGGGGGGGGCTTGGATTTCCAAATCTATGGCTGCATTTCCAAAATATGAGACATTCAGAAATAAGTACTCTCAAAACAAACCTATCAAAGCATAGATGGTATACTGCACACGTTACCTGAGAAGTGAGGTTCGTTGCTTTTAAAGTGTGCGTGAACCCACAATCTTTCCTCTATCCTCTGAACGTCTCTCTTATGGCAGATCAAATTCTCTTGATCGCCGTGGGCAGCATTACGATCCGCGCATTAAGTCGACATATTCAGTGGTGAGGAATGCGTAATGTCCTTGATCTGGAAACTACTTCCTGAATATTGTGCAGAACTGTGATAATCTCATGAGTTACCCACCTAGATCTGTGCCAGCATGACAGTTGTGTGTGATAAGGAGATCACATGATAGCATCGACATATTTGGCTATAGGCTACCAGTTATCATGCCTGAGTTAACATTGAAAATCCCTGCCAAATGCATGCCCAGGCAGCTAACAAGATCATTTGTTAAGCCAAGTCTCTTACTATTCTCCCCTCAGACATTTTCTAAGTTACGATTATTTATTCAATATTAATCAGTTTCGTCAGTTGAAAGACAAAAGCCTGTACTTTCTGGCTTTAGGATTAGGGTTAGAGACCATATACCACGGGTTAGGTGTTAGGATTAAGGTTAGAGCCCATTTACTACGGGTTAGGGGTTAGGATTCAATCAATCAATCAAAGGTATTTATACAGTAAAGCCCTTTTTACATCAGCAGTTTTTACAAAGTGCTTTTACAAAACACCCAGCCTGAAACCCCAAGGAGCAAACAACAACAGTGTTGAATTTCAGTGGCTATGAGAAACTCCTTGATAAGGTTAGAGACCAGGGGTTATATAATATACCAGGGGTCAGGATTAAGGTTAGAGACAATATACCAGGGGTTAGGGGTCAGGATTAAGGTTAGAGACCATATACTAGGGTTAGGGGTTAGGATTAAGGTTAGAGAGGGTTTCAAATTCCTGGGTGTCCACATCTCCAAGGACCTCCCCTGGACCCTCAACACCTCAGCCCTTGCAAAAAGGGTGCAGCAGCGCCTGTATTTTTGGAGGAGGCTGAAGAAGGGTCGCCTGTCCACCAAGATCCTTGTGAACTTCTACCGCTGCACAATCGAGAGCATTCTGACTGACTGCGCCACAGTGTGGTTTAGCAGCTGCTCCATAGCCAACCAGAAGGCCCTGCAACGGGTGGTGAAAACCGCCCAGCACATCACTGGTGCCCAGCTTCCTGCCATCGTAGACATCCAGGGGAGGAGGTGTCTGCACAGGGCGTGCAGGATCATCAGGGACCCATCCCACAAACTGTTTGCCGTCCTCCCATCAGGGAGGCGTTACAGGTCTCTTCGGTCTCACACCAGCAGGCTCAGGAACTGGTTTCTTCGCATCTACTGTAACCCTGCTATACTCTGTGACCCAGAGAACTCTTGACCCATCACTTTCTGCCCTCTTCTATTTGTCTTATTGCACATTTAGTATTGCCATTTTTTCTAGTATTGCACATCTACACATTCCACTGGTAATATACATATACTTAATACTTGCAAATACTTGTACATTTTCTGCCCTCCTATATTCTCACTTCTGGTTACATGCTAACTGCATTTCGTTGTACTATATTGGTACTGTTCAGTTAGAAAAAGTTTAATCTAATCTAATAATATACCACAGGTTAGGGGTTAGGATTAAGGTTAGATGCCATAGGGAGAGAGACTGATAGAGATATTTTTGCGTTAAATCTGTATTTATTGTACTGCTGGTTCCAATACTGATGTGCACTTTGTCTTTGTAACAAATGCTGATGTAAAAAGGGCTTTATAAATGAATGGGATTGAATGATATTGTTGCTGTAGCAGCTGTTAGTGGAGGAAATGGTTTCATATTATCATTGCCTATCTGCCATTGGTCTGACTACAGTTGTTTCAGGTATACATTGACAATGTAAGTTACCTAACTTTCCATGTCCTTGTAGTCTATTGAATTGAATATTGAGAGAGACACAGAGAGAAAGAGACAGACAGACCTACATAAAGACAGAGAGACAGACAGAGTGAGACAGACCTACATAAAGACAGACAGAGAGAGACAGCTGGACAGAGACAGACCCAGAGAGACAGACAGACCCAGAGAGACAGACAGACCCAGAGAGACGGACAGGCAGAGTGAGACAGACAGACAAAGACAGTAACTAACTAACTGACACTCACAGTTAACTAACACAATATCTCATCACCACCTGGGCAGCCAAGGCAAAACACATGGATATCTGGCCACCAGCTCCTTCCTTATATGAAGCATTTGCATGAAGGCACACTAGTGATGTAAGCTCCAACAAATTGCTGTGGCTGGACGATGGATCCTCAGTTTCCATTTGAAATGTTAAAATGAATCAGGATGGAACAAGTAGAATGGCCTACTGTTCAAATCTGTGAAGGAACTGTTTGATAAACTACCAAGAAAATACACGCAGGTCTGGATACAAACAGCCTTCCATTCTGTGGTCCGGGCCTGGGCCTGTGGTCAAAAGTAGTGCTCCGTATGGAGAGTAGGTTTCCATTTGATAGGGTGCCAAATATCTGTTATCTCACTTTTTGGAGTCAACGGACTTCCTGGATTCCCAGGGCTTCGGAGCTGTGAACATTCTTAAACCACAACTTTCCAATTTTTCTACTTAGTCCATGGAAAGACTGAAATGTTTGTTTCTTCATCTGGTAAAACACAGGAAATATTGCAGGATGGGTCATTTTAATGGGAGTCCTTTTAGGGCAGGAAATAGCTGCTTCAGTCTATGAGGTAAACCATGTTTTAGAGCAATTCTTATTGGAGGGAATCATTTGGATCCCATCTTTTTATATCTAAAATTTTTTCTGTTTAAATGATTGGATTGCTCAAATGGGTAATAAAGATTACCCGTTTACAGACAACAACATGTAGATACCAAATCAATGTTCTTCACATCACTGGCCTTACATGGTCCAAGTCAGCTCTCTAGGTATGCAGTCAACTAACTGTCAGTCATCATAAACAGCAAACCTGGTGATCATTGTTATAGCTGTGCAGCTGATTCAACACTGACAATCCACAGTAATGATAGTTTTACGACCTGTGTCTCTAATTGCGCCACGGCCTGAGGCCACACCGGGATATTTACCACCACAGTTTATGGCCCTCGCCGTGGATTACATCGACCTCAAAGTCAAAACCAAAATCTCTGCGGCATTAGCTGCACCCGGTGGACACGCCACCGCAGGACCAGGAAGTGATGTCACGCACCGAAGACGTCACCTCTCATCTCTGAAAACGAGGACCATGTCACGGCTTCTCGGTCCCAGGCGGCGCCACGTTTCCCCCGTAGCGCACCTCTTCACTAAACGCGTTTTTTCCTCAAAGCTGTGTGGTGTACACCGCTTAGTGCTACTTGTGGCACAACGTCAAGCTGTTGTTCGGGAGAAAATCCAGGCAAAGGATTCTGGTTCGGCTGAAGATTAGTTTGGCAGACTAATCGCCGTTCAGAGCCCCCGCAGCCAAAACAATATAGAGTCTGTGCCTGTCTGAGTGAAGGAGTCTGGTTCCTCCTCCCAGACGGCACACTACTCCCTGTTTAGTCCACTCCCTTTGAACAAGTCCCATAACTCTTTGGTCAGAGGCAGGGCACCATGTAGGGGGTAGTGTGCGTTTAGGGATTTAACCTCAGGATGGAAGAGGACCTGACTGCTGGGTTTAAATCCTATTAATTGTTCTGCTGGGAATGGGGTATTAGCTTTGTCCACGGCTGAGAAAACTCACATAGTAATGTGGTAGAGAAACAGCTTCTTTTTTTTTTTTGCAGAACAAGACCAACTACTCCATTAATTAGTCTGTTGCTGTCCTGCTAATCCTGTTTCCGTCTGTGGGGTTGCAAGTTTAGTCACTTTTCAGACAGGATTTTGTTCATTTCTTTATCCCCCAATAGAGAGATTTACTAGAATTTATATTTAATTTTAACCATGACTACATTATATTCATAACCCATAATTAATCCAAAGTACAAACTGTGTCAAAATGATTTGGTTACACTTTATATAAAAAAAACTTGTGATTGGAATCGGAATTCGCTGGAAACCTGAAAGATGTGATTTTTAGGCTTTACTTCTTATTCCTCTTTGCCATAATAAAATATTCTTTAAGGTATAACTCAAGATGTTAGCATTAAGGCCAGTTAGCCTTCATGTGAGTATTCTTCGATTAAATGCTAACAACACACACTCTTACGTAATGGAATCATACGGGTCAGTACTGTTATTATCCGATTGGTCAGAAAATGAATTAATTACAAGAAATGCAGCCTATGTCAGACAGTCAAATGTAGATACCGAAACAACGTTCTTCATATCACTGGCCTTGCACAGAGGTCCAGGTCAGCTGGTTGTTGCAGCATAGTCTGTCTTAACAACCCTGCTGGTATTCAGGCGAGAAACAGTCGGTCGTCATGAAGAGCAAACCCACTGATCATTGTTACAGCCAAACAGCTAAGTCAACAGTGACAGTTCACAGTAATTATAGTTTCTCCGCCGGTATCTCCAATTTCGCCCACGGTTGTTGAGTGTCGACCGGGTCGTTCAGACCTCAGAGTGTACGGTGTGGGGGCGGAGTGTACGGTGTGGGGGGGAGCACTAGGCTGGATTAGTCATTGCTTTGAGGAGTGAAGGGGACCATGTTGCACCAGGCACCGAACGGCACCCCCAAAAAACCTCCAGGTGGGAGGAGACACAAGCCAGTCCCCCTGGCACTAGCCTCCCCTGTCTCCTTGCAACTCAGCACTTTCCTATGTCCACCCACCTTGACTGGGAGTAACACTCCTGCCTTATCAAGCTAGCGCCGATTAGCACTGCCGCTGTGGCTCCGGGAGTACTTGGTCAAGAGCATGCCTCGACAGTTCAACATGCCTGACTGAATTTGACCTGGACATTTTAAGCATGACAAAAAAAAAGTACAGTAAGCTGTGTACATTGTACATCTCATGCATGCTGCCCATAGTGTTTTACATAGGAAGAAATGGATGTGGAGGTCAAATCTGTATTCATCTTGGTAAACAGCATTTTCAATTGGCTTCTAAGGTAAAACATTTTTTTTTTTTTTTATTAATCCAAGTTTCCTTGGTGACGTTCACATTGTGAACCTCCGATCAGCAGATTGTTTTTAATTAGCCACTAATACACACGAACCATAATCCCAACAGTAATTAAATAACCAGTTAATAAGCCATATGTTGGCAACGATTTTATCCAACCTAGATACACTAACGCGGTTATTAACCTAATGATTGCGTCGATAATAGTCTTTCCCTCCAAGCATTTTTCTTGGGCTGAAATCAAGGAGGGGGATTGTTTTTCATCTGTTGGCAACCCTGTCCACTTATCCTGATGAAGGAGAGCAGCTGTATCTTCCTGACCCCCCCCCCCCCCCCCCCCCCACACACACACACACACACACCCGCCACTGGCCTAAACCCTCACCCCCTCTTTCGGGCCTTTTTCTCTTATCTCTCATCATGGCCTTGTTTCAAAAGCCCACAGAGCCACGATAATGTATTCACTTCGTGTCCACTTACTCTGCTGGGAAATGAGAAGCACCAGGACTTGTCTTTAGAGAGTTTCAGTTCCCAGTGGACATGTCTGTGGTGATCGCCCGCTCTGTGTTCGGGCTGCCGGTGTTTATGTTTGGGCATGATGCTGTGTAGTGTTGGTGGTCCAGGTGTTTCCCCCCTCTTGGTTATGTGGTTACCAGGGCTAATGCAGTGTCCTGGATGGGGTTGGTGGTGGACCACACAAGCACCGCGGTCGATGAGTTAAATGCAAGATTTTTGCGGTCGCACCCCTCTGCGACTTCAACATGAGGTGGTGAGCTCACAGACCGGGCCCCGACTCTCATCTTACGGAGGGTGTGAGCAGCAGTCAGTTGACGAGAAGCTCAGAGCTTCGGCACAAATTGCTTGTGTTAAGTGAGAAGCTCTTCTATCTCAAAAGGAAAGATTAATATTAATCTCGTGTGCCATCTTTTTTCGCACAGTGACTCATGTATGTTTTTAAATGCCAGTGGAACATCCATTTGACGTTTTGGGTGTGTTGGAAAACCAACAGACAAGCCAAAGCTTGCACCAGTTTGACAAAGAAGGTAAACAGGCTAATATGAGAGGCATTGTACCTGCCTTTACTAGCAGCCAGGAAGAACAAAAAAAAGTATCCCATTTACTGAACGTGTGCAAGTACATTATTAGTACTTCACTGTCCTCAGTATGTGAAAAGAAGAGCCCGTCCCTGACGAGAACTATGTTTAATGTACAAAATCCTCTTGCAAAAGTGACAGCGGTTTTCAGTGAAAATATGCCATAGTGTCAACATGCGCTAGTAGTGACTTCATCGCAAATCGTTTGACATTTTTTGGGGATATTTAAGAAAACATGTCGCGTCAACTGAATGGGTGACTCGGAGAAATGAATTGGGGGTGAAAATCCAAGTGGTTGTAAGTTTAGCTATACCCAGGTATTGGAAAACATTTCAGCCTTTGTGTGGATGTTTTTACCTTCTATTCTATGTAGGTCCACATTGTATTGTAGGATTGTTTTTATGTCAGAGTAGATACTCTGTATGAAAAGAAACTCAAATGAGATAGATGATATGGGCTATCAACCTTTTTGAAAGGTCACTGGCTCCTGATGTGTTGTATAACATTGTTTTAACTGCACAGAGAGACTCTCTTCTCCAGAGAAATGGGTGTGACCTTCCTGTATTTAAAAATCTCTTCATGAAAGTGAAGCTAAACAAGAAGCTTTGTCTGTACTACAGTCCAGTTGCTCTCTTAAGTTACTCTTTGTGATAAACACTTTTAAACTATGTAAAAGTAGTTATACTATTTATATTGGAAAACAAATGCTAATAATAATAATCAATGGTATTTGAATACATTCCCAATTCACAACGTATCTGTAAAAACCAACTCCTCACCTTTGTATTTGAGTTCATCTCTAATCACACAATCATGTGAGTTATGAGGTGTTCACACATGTGTCAGTTTTACCTTTGTTGTCTCATATAAAGTCCAAAATGTCCCCAAAAAGTATTTCTTTTAACTAACAACAAACCAATTTGCCACTATCTTGAAGAAAACATTTTACTACACTAGAAAATGTTTCTAGTTGCTCACTCTCAAATACAGTACAAAACCCCCCCAAAATAATTTCACATGTTCTGCTGTTGTGCTGATGTAGCTGTATTTGGGCTTTTGCTCTGTGAGGGAAAGCAGAATGGCCTGGATAAAGAGGATATTGTGTGGAGACAGACAGAAGCTCCAGGGCTCTGTAGGCCATCAGTCTCACCTCTGACCTTGGGAAAGCTAAAACAGGAAGCAACTGTCCAAGCAGCTCTTCACAGAAACAGAAGGGAAGCTGGAGCCATTGAATGTGGAGTGGACACAAATTACAACATCTCTTTGGTTCTATCTTCCTCTGTCTGTGCAGTTGATAAAACACACTATTATCAGAACATCCCCTCAGTTTCCATGTACTGTGTGCTATATGAATAGCTATGTACTCATCTAAGCAGCTAAATAGCTATCAATTCTGTGTGTATAGCTCAATCTGAGAAAAGTGTGAATTCAAATCGCAAACCAATTGGCAAATGTTTAATTACATTCATTATGTTTTTTAAACAAAAACTAACCAATCGCGTAAAGTAACACTTAGCCATTTCTCTGAAAAAAGGTTCCTTTCCAACACATCTCTTTTCTAGTGTTGGAAAGTAGGCTACACTGCTGCAGGACATGTGCCTGACTGGTAGGTAAACACACCTGAGGAAGAGACAATTATTTATTTATTTTTAAATACATGTTTTTGCTTTTTTCATGCTGATACAGAGAGGAGGCCCAATGCCATGTTTAGGTAAGGACAGGAAACAGCTTGGTGGAGAGATTTCATTGTTCCCTCTCAATGAAAGGAAAAGTCTGAAGAGGAGAACTGCGATTTAATCTCTCATTGGATTAAATGGACGGTATTGTACTCGTGCAGGGCAGCAGGAGAGGTACATTCACGGCCTCGATGGGTTCCCCTTTAGTGTCCAATTGCAAGTGGGAAGACTGAGGGAAAATATCTTTGGAAGACTGTGAGGCTGATAGATCTATCAGTTGTGTGTGTGTGTGTGTGTGTGAGCGCGCGTGTCCATGCATCTACCTGAGTCCTTGTCTGTATTTTTGTCAGTATCTCTAGTTGTATTTAGCTGTCTCTGGAGGATTGGGCTCTACATTTTCCTAATTTATTAAAAAAACACACACACACACGTGCACGCTCTACGTTTTCCAAGACACTGTATAACATTTTCATCCTGTTTTTACAAAATCCTAAAATATTTTCCTAGTGACCATGACACCACTCATTGGTCGTTTCCCTCTGATTAGTCATAGGACGCCATTCTGTGGGTGTCTTATCATTGCAGAGGGTTTTATGGGTTAAGAACCAATAACTATCAACTTTTAACCAAAAGGTAAATGCAGGTTGTTCATCTATAAAGTGGCTCACATGAGTCACCATTAACCCCTTTGTTTTTCCCCTTCAGTTAATATTTTTTACTTCAGTGGCAAGTTTCCTTCTCTTCGCTTTTTGTAATTACATATTCTGAACAATTTAGTTAGGTGACATAACACATTTTATAGCCAACTTCTATCGGTTGACAGTAAATCAACCTCTGGGTTAAGAATGCAAATCCATACACTGTACATTTTGATACTCTTTGTCTCTCATAGGCTTTCTTAGCCTGTTCCAGTTTCCCTCTGTGTCAAATACAAATACCAAGATACAATGGTGAATTTGAAATGCTTTTGGTCGGAAAGATTGGATCTTTCAACTGTACATAATTGGACAGTGTGTGTGTGTGTGTGTGTGTATTATTTGCAGTGTGTTTACAGTTAAATATAAAAGCTAGCGTCCAGCAGCATATTTGTATTCGTAATGAAAATACAATTATTTCACAAGCTTTGAAATGCATTTGTAAGGTGGAAATTGCAACTAGATATTTCAAATAAATGTAGGTCAACAGTAAAAAAATACTAATGCTACTGTGCAACTATCAATACAATACAAATAATAAAAAATGGGCTTTTTAATATTCACTTTGTGTGATTTTAATGGCTTGACATAAAAGGAAAGAGCTTTGAGAGTATACAAAATTTACCAAGTGGTCCATTTCTCTCATTGACCTGTAGGGAAGCCCTCCTGGTAGTTAAGTTGCCTGCGAGAGTAATGTGATCTGATATCTGAGTCTTCTCGGCAGGGTTTACATTTGGAAATTGGCCTGACAGATGAAAGACAACCTCCGTTGAAATGCTTGGGACTGCCAAACCCTCTGTGGAGTATCGGCACTTGAAGGGGACCGATGCCACTGCATGCCTCTGTGTGCCCAGGCAGACAAAGACGCGCCAGAATGAAACACCGCCATGGGTGTTTGTGATGTCATAAATTTGTTTGAGTGTGTGTGTCTGTGAGGTGGGGGGGGGGGGGGGGGTGTCTGACAAGCCTTATACCAGGGCAGACTGTGGTTTCCCCAGGTCTGGATTTTATAAACGTTTAGATGTTTGCTTGAGCCTGCCTGAAGTGCCATTCTGGTGGTATTTTGGAGCTATTCCATTGGCTCCATTACACTGGGGAAAGACTTCCTGGCCAGGAAAGCCCTCGCTGAGACCTGAGCGCTTCTTTAGTCATTAACTGCAGCTGATTACCATACCCTAATATCTAGACTTGTCATTGGATTACATACAGGAATTACACATAATAGCTCATGAATTAGAATCTAATCCCGTTGCCATGCCAACAGTACCTGGCCCCATATGGCATAGTGCTGGCCATGTATTCAGTGGAAGAGAGTGGTGGAGGACGACTCTGCAGATAGCCTGGGGGGGGGGACAGAAAGCCAAGGCTCTTGTGACCGAGTCACTGACCAACTCTTTCAGCCTAAGTGTACCTTTACCACCGATTAGATTTAGCGATTAAAGGCCCATCGTGGTTGGTGGTTTTTTTGGGTTTGTCACGAGGCTTACCACAAAGTACACTACCACAATGTCATGATCTGGATGACACGTCCTCCCCCTCAAATAAATACAACTTATATGGCCAGATGAGTTAAGGGCCTTGTTTCAATCTCATTCATATCGCACTGTTCACCTGTGCCACGTGGACAGCAGTTCTTGAGGTTTCCAAATGCATTTGCTGAGCTTCGTATCCCACTGCAGCACTTCAGTGCTTCGGTGGAAATTACAAATTCTTGAGGACATGAAACCTTGGGCATTGGAATGCCACTGTTGAAGTAGGTATGGGCCTACAGGGCAACTGAAGGGGAAAGGGGTGGGGTTTGGTTGAGGGATTTGAGGGAAGGGTCCCATGAACAAAAAGCTACTCGGCCCCCACCCCAACTGAATCTGACACATTCTGGGCCGGGGTCCCAAACCCGGTCGGACAGATGCTGCATCCACATGCAAGGGCTTAATGCGCCCAGCGTGAGTTGTTCCTTGGGACAGAAGAATTGGTATTTGGATGTTATGGGGAATCACTGCTTGGTCAAACATGACCATGGAGCAGTCTTAAAGAGGCCATCATGGAAAACTGAGGGCATTTGACACGCAGGAGTTAAACACATTTGCGTGGTTGCCACACCAGCGCACTGGAGTGAAATCAATGCCAAATCACATGGAATGAGTGGCATGTCTTTGGAGGCAGGCCGTTGCTAAACACAATGAAAATGGCGCAACATACTTGGGACATTGGCACAGTTTTTGTGTGTCCCAGGGAACGCCAACGACGGGTTGTCGTCTGTTGCGCCAGAAATTGCTTTCTGAACCTAAAAATAAACCGATAGACCTGTCTCCAAATAAACGGTGGGGGAAATATCTATTTAGTCTTTTATATGTGAAACTCTGGCTTGCATTCCAATTCATACAGAAACAATTTGTAGAGAAATTACCAAAACAAAGTAACTTGCCAATGTAATAATATTAGTTTTAAGCAGTTAGTAGACATTCAGGGGTTTAATTTCTTCTTTGGGGGTGGGAGGGGGCAAGAAAATACCAATAGCTGATGGTGGCTGGCTAGTTGCACTAAACCAAAGCAGGATCTCCAACCTCTCCATTTTTAACTATTTTCAAACAAAGAAAACAAGTAATTTCGTAAACTGGGTTACCTGTCCCTTTAAAGAGAACATATTTCCATTGGCTCTTGATTGACAACTTTGGTCAAAATTGCTTCAGTCAAACACTATGTTATATTAAAAATATTATGTTGTTTGACTGTTGTGCAATGGATCAGTCGTGACTGTGTCCTCAGACCTTAGCGGTTGATTGAAAATATATTTTTATCACAGGAAAGAAAAGTGCCGGGTTCCTGTTCTAACTGAAGGACACCAAATAAGAGTTAAAAAAAATGTTTTTACCCTAACTGAACAAATGTAGTTCTGTACTGTGAAACGTTCTGAAACTGAGGCCATTTGGAGTCCAATAAGACAACACGCACACTTTTGGGAATTCTCAACTATCATTCCCACTAACGGCATAATTCGCTTTTTGTCTGTCACAGTATTGTGTTGACTACGCCCGACGAAGGACAATTGCAGTTGAGGATCCGGGTGCATTCCTGGACTGTAAAACCTGTGAAATGCCTTACAATGACCTCTAGTAATGGATGTATTTGGGTGAGTAATCACACTCTTGAGTTTACAGTTCAGACAAGAAAAGCTTTTGTCCATTGAGGGATGTAGTCTGGTTATAATTGGCTGTGGGCGATTTAAAAATAAAAAAGCTGATGTTCAATTGTCATTGTTAGGTTTCTCATAAACACAATTTAAACAGTCAGGTTATTTTTGTCTGCTAACACTATAAACAGGAAGTTCTTATGATACTGACAGTCAAGGCAAAAAACCTGTTAAATGAAAATCAGGGTAAATTATGCTTCACAAATGCTCCAACACTGTAAATGATCAATTATGATCAATTGAGCCTTGTCGAGCGAGTCATGGCTGGTGTAGATGACGATTATGTTAGTGAAGATCTGTTTTGCATGGGTTCAGGCTGTGCTGAGCAGGAAGCGTAGAAGCATCAGGAAGTCTGAGTGGCTATGAATAGTGCTTAGTGATGGATTGAACCTACATTGACAGGAAATTGGGTTCTCTGGCTGCCCAGGACTCTATGCTGTATTCCACTAGGTAACTATATACAGTTGTGCTTAAAAGTTTGCATACCCTTGGAGAATTGGTAATATAAAAAAACATGAGTGAGCAGGCAAAACACATCATGTCTTTTATTTCTTATTGGATTCACATTCAACTATAGGCCCTAACAGAATGGCACAATCATAGAATGAAATATGGCAACAAAGGAAGAAATGAACTGACCCCTGTTCAAAAGTCTGCATACATTAATACTGTCTACTGTTACCTTTAGCGTCAACGACAGCGTTCAGTCTTTTGTAACAGTTGTCTGTGAGGCCCCGAAATCTTGCACATTCGTCCTGGCAAAATGCCTCCAGGTCATGCAAAGTCTTTGGTCGTCTTGCATGAACCGCAAGTTTCAGATCTCCCCAGAGTGGCTCAGTGATATTAAGGTCAGGAGGCTGTGATGGCCACTCCAGAAACCTTCTCCTTTTTCTGCTGTAACCACTGGAGGGTCAACTTGGCCTTGTGCTTAGGGTAATTGTCATGCCAAACATTCAAGGGTATGATAACTTTTGATCAGGGCCATTCGGGTGATTTCTGTTATCATTATGATTTAAAAAAGAACCAAACAACTATGTAAATAAAAGACAGTTTTCTTGCGTGATCAGTCATATTTTCTAAATCAGTGCCAAAATATCACAATTTCTGCCAGGGTATGCAAACTTATGAACACAATTGTAAATGTGTATATATGTGTATATATATATATATATACAGCTCCGGAAAACGTTAAGAGACCACTGCACCTTTTTCTTTCATTTGAAAAGGAAGGTTTTCAGTGATGAACAGAAGCGTTCAGTTTGCAGTGGTCTCATAATTTTAACCCTTCTGTTCCTCACTCAAAACCTTCCTTTTCAACTTTTTTGGAAAGGCAAAAAAAAGGTGCAGAGGTCTCTTAATTCTCTTAAAAGTTGCGCTGTATTCGATGTCCAGCATGCAACAATAAAAACAAAATGCACCACGAGAAATGTCATGGACCCAGTACGTCCTATAGCAAAGTCATTACCTTTGTTTTTACCACACAACCAGTGCTCAACAATGTATAATATTTTACCAGTGGGTAACCACCAGGGCCCTCTACACCCTCTAAGGATATTTTATTTATCCTGGAAATGAACCCTTCTGTTTCCAACACAAACTGAAGAAATTCAATAGGAAGATCATTACAATTAAGACAAAAAATAGGAAATAAATGAAAACAAAATGCAAATTATAATATATAAAAATATAGAGGGGTTTGTATCTATTCTTAGGCCTTTTGTTAGGGCGTAGAGAGGGCCCTGGTGGTTCCCACTGGTATGTATGTATATATGTATGTATGTATCTATGAATGTACACATATATATATATATATATATATATATATATATAACATTAGGAGCTTACATGTAATGTGATCAAAGGGATAATGTTATGCAATTCCATACAAACCTTATCACCAGTTCCAAATGTTCATGAACTTAATACTTTATAGGGACAAGGAACTTTGAATCCAAATATGAACGTACTCAACAGGATGGGGCCTGTGTTGAGTGCCGTTCTGCCCTTGTTTATAGAACAATAATTACAAGCCATTACACAACTTGAATGACAAAGGATCAAGGGGGGCATGTCATTTGCAGGTTCACCAAGCTGACACCGCCCAGACTAATGGCTGCCCTAGGAAAAGTGGAACAACTTGTCTTTGCCACATACCTTCCTGGTACTTTGGGACAATCTCTGCAGTTAATACTGATACGCTAATATCACAAGAAGACAAAAAAATTATATGAATTTACTCAAAAGTTACAAATGTACCTAATCTTAAGTAAAGCTCTCATATTTACTACTTGGTTGCAAATTCTTTGCATTCTATATGACAGCCTGAAGCCTACAACTCACAAACATCAACCAACATTGGGCATCTTCCCAGGTCACACTCTGTCAGGCCTGTGCTGTATGTCTGCAGTCTTGTGTTCAGCAAGTGAAAGGTATCCTCAGGTGTTTTCAGGTCAGGTGATTGCCTCTGCCAGTCAAGAACATTCAGCCCCTGGCGGTCCGCAGCCTTAGGTACAGGTTTAAGTGGCTTGATGGCACACGTAGGAGCTTTACCAACATTAAGTTGCAGCGGTCCAAATGTGAGATGACAAGTGTCGGGATTTGACGTGAGCTGGTAAGTTGTACTCATGAACTCGCAGAAGCAGCTCAGCGCCATTTGGTGTCAGCAGAAAAGGACAGGGCTTTGTCTAGGATGACTCCCAGGGTTATTTCCGCTCTGGGAGGTTGACACTGTGCAGTTATCAGCTGTATGCAGAGGTTATGGATCGGACAGGAGAAGGATCCCAAAAGGAGGAGCAGCTCTTTTTCGTTGAAGTTGACCATGAGATGAGACAGAAATGTGCGTCACCACCTATGTGGAAAAAGAGCAGTAGTCAAGTGTCATCCACATACCATGTGAGGACATGACTGAGTCAAGGGACTTGGTGTACAGAAGAGGGGGCCTAGTGCTGAGCCCTGGGGAACGCCAGAGAGGATAAGGCAGGGAGCAGACATGTGTCAGGAGCACCCAGCCAGGTAGAACGCAATCCAACGGCGTACAGATCCTTAGACACCTGTCCTTGAGAAGGATGGAGAAACATGGAGGAAATGATAATGTCCAAGGCAACAGTGAGATCCAGGACGATAAAAGAGAGCAGAGAGAGTACGCTTGTGTAGTGTGAACAGCCTCTTACTGGTTAGGGTTGATGTGATTATTCTGCCTTACATAGGGATGAAAAGCTTCTTTTTTTTTTTATTGGCTGGCTCAGGGTTTGGATTTAGCATCCTTTTGGTTACTGGTCAGATTGTTCTTCCTGATAAAACAATTATTACATTAATGTCTCTCTCTTATATATGTATATATATATATATATATATATATATATATATATATATATATATATAAACACATCTGAGCAAGACAGAGGAGAGACTGTTGAATTGCAGTAGGAAAGCTCTTGCTGAAGCAGTATATGTGTACTGGACACGCAGTGGCCTAGATCACCTGTTCCACCTCTGCCACCTCAAACATTTCTTAACCCTAAAATTCATTAAATGTCTTATAGTCGTGCTTTTAGTTTGAAAAAGTTAATTGGCCATAAGACAATTCGGTGTTGACTCCGAAGGTTCATTGCACACAAATGCATCCAGCTGGTATTAACTGGTAAATGCTCACATCTCATTTCGTTATGAATGTAGCATTACAAAAACTGACCCACTCCTTATAACACCGCTGCACTCCTAACCAATAAGTCGTACATACCAGTTCAATCCATCTAGAGTTCTGTAACTATATGGTGATAAGTCCTGTTTGTTGTGTAGGCATAAATACGAGGTGAATTTGTTGAGAAACGCTAATGGGATGAGGGAAACAAGTCTCCTAGTGGATTTTTCAATTTCTTGATTTTTGTGCCAAATTCCAAGATGCACTTGGTCACAAACGCATTATATGGCAGCATTTAAACAGCTGAGTAAGATTTTTTCAAACGAATTGACCAATCTCATTAGATTTTATTTCGAGCTTTATCAGACTTTATCAGATTGGTTAACAACATGTAGAACATTATATCCGAATTGGGTTATTTGCGCAAAAGCAGACTGAAAGGATTCACATCCAATTTATAGTCAGTTTTCTTTGAAAGTTCTATAGACATCCGGACACTGCATAAAGTTAAGCAAAATACACCAACTTATGCGCATTTTAAGGTCGTATGTAAACATCCCGGTTCCCTCGCTCCGCCCTCCTGACCCTCCCCCAATTCCCTCCACTCCCTCTCTTCCATAGAACCTATTAAGCGATAAACTCCCGGACAGAAAATGGCGACGGCGGGGAGCCGGACCTCGTCGTCGGGAATATATGAGTCGAATAACGGCACAAATATTGGAAGTGGTCCTCAGGGAAACTCAAGCACCCCTAGTCTCCCTAGCAGTCCGGGTAAGGCAAAGAGTAGTACCGGGGAAAACGCACAATGGAGACGTAAAGAGCTACGGAAAGTCCGAAGCGTGGATCTGGATAAACCTGAGTCGCTGCTCCTGTCTCCAGAGACTGGAACGGCTCCGATATCAGCGCAGCTGCACTTCTTGTCTATTTCCTCGCCGGGTGCAGTCCAGGCAACTTTATTACAGCAAACTCACCACATTCAGCAGAGTAACTCACTAACTGACCACCCTCTCTCAGATAAAGCGAGTAATAATTTTTCTCCAGCCGCTCAGGAATTGTTGAACATTTCTTTAAAAAACAGCAGCGACCATCTCAGTCCGGATAATGGTGCTACCGGAACTTCCATAGAACTGAGCGCTACACAAAATAGGTAAGATATAAAAGATTGTCTCCAAGTGCATGTATTTTGAATGATCATGGATACTTTGTATGTTTTTGCTTAGATTGTCTCCAACTGACATTCTTATTTTGTTGCTGAACTTCGTAGGATTAGTAATATTGACATACGTTTCAATCAGTTCTCGTAAACTATTTTATTAGTTAATAAATCCTGGTAAATATGATTATTGTGGAATTATGAATGATCGTTATTCGAAAAACATTTCTCTTTACGGACGCCACAGAAGTCAAGGTCTGATCCGTTAAAACTCTTATCTTCATTCGTATTGCCATTTGTGTCAGGCTATGTGAAATTTGGAAGTAGAAGCTCAAGTGATACTGACGTGCTTCACAGTCCGCAACACTGAGTTTATCTAGGAATGGGTTTCCCGTGAGTAAGGGATTTGAATGTCATCACTTTACACTAAGATTTACTGTAGGTCAAGTTCTTCAAGCAGGAATGCCAAATTCTGCTGTTTTTGCATCCTTTGCTATGCAGTTTTCTACGATTCGACTGTATGCTTTGTTTTTGGTATACACCGCACACACAGACACACACTTTATAACTGTTGTGATTTTAAATGAATAAACATTAAACTATTATATGTTTTAACAATCGGTATCAATGTCCGTTATCTATCATTTCGCATCATTCAAGGCACGCAGGTGCTTAGTCTTTACCTCCTTCAGAACATTGATTCTGTGTACCTTTTTTGCTGTTAAACAAAGTGCCCCGGTTAATGAGTGACAAACAGTGCAAAGATCAGTTAACATAATCATGTGAGAAAGTGGAAAGTCACCTGAGATGAGTGACAGGTTTTTTCGTTTTTTGTTTGTAGAAAAGAATGATGAAGAGAGAGGAGAATTTGTTGCAACATGAGACGTTGGCTTTTGGGACTGTACAGATAACGAAAGATGAATAGGATGTTGAAAGCCAAAGCAATGGATGGAAAGAGAGCTGGAGTGCATTGTGGCGTTTCTTGTCCAGCATAATGGGCTAAGGC
This sequence comes from Esox lucius, assembly GCF_011004845.1. Lineage (NCBI taxonomy): Eukaryota > Metazoa > Chordata > Actinopteri > Esociformes > Esocidae > Esox > Esox lucius. Next base: position 31,162,474 of record NC_047582.1, read on the forward strand.
AAACCAGCAGAGTCCCCACACCGCACAAAGGTAGAATTCCAACTAACAACTGAACCCCATTCACCAAATACCCAGTGTTGGACCTCAGAGGCCCAAGCCCTTTCCTGCAAACAATAGATTCCTGGATTAACTTCAGTCCACTCTCTCTCTCCGCCTTTAGGCCATCAATAACACATACAAAGAAAATTATGATTTTGTTTTGGTTTTATAATGTTCGGAACATCATTCGTAGTTCTGAACGACAAACAGAACTGTTACTCATGTCATGCGTAGTATTTTTCTCCCCATTGGGATTGTTCTGTGATGCCTCTTTTAGACGTTTTTCGCTTGAAATAACTGTTAAGATGAAATGACTCCCTTCACGTTTGAAGCTAAATTTGCGCCGAGAGTGCATGTGACGAGTCAGGTGAAGAACCGCACTACTATCAATGGTCACAGTGATTTATTTAGCTGGTTAAAATGTCTCAAGGATATTACGTCCTTTCACAGTTACTGGAGCAAAACATTGAAAGCCTATCCCAAAACTGGTATGTTTTTATTGAGGCAGGCGTCATTGCCATGTCAATGGCTTGCAGTGACTTGCAGTACATAAACTGTACACAACATGCGATTGTTTGTGATAAACGATTGCAGTTAATCTCTGGTAAGTTTACAGAAGCATTAACAGCTGTGAGGAACGCTGCGGAGGTTGTGTCTGGTCTCCTGGCTGTGGGTTCGTCCGAGTTTACGTGAGTAGTTTTGATTTTATTAGCAGTGGCGTCGTTAGGCCTGGGCGTCCGGGCTATAGCCCCGGAGCATTTATGAAAAGCCCCGGATCTCAAATTGACCAATAATAAAAACAGCTCCTGATCTATTCGTTTATAATTCTGATCGCACTTTATGACAATGTAGACCGCTAGCATGTACATCGAAATGTTCCTCCAGCGTGTAGGCTACAAAAAAGCATGGGGGGGGGGGCCCTTAGCCTCGAATGTATTTTGATCATTGCAGCGCCTCTGGTTAGTAGCAAGTAGGTAGTTGCTCAGGTGTCACGTTGGCTTACCTTGTTGTCTTTGGCCTTCAGGCTAATGCCTTCAGGCTCCTGTGTCCCTTTGAAATGCTCTGACATTGGACATGTTGCGTGCTTTTAAAGGGAGGCTGGTGTGTTGTTGATACAATTTCCCCCGGTTTGTAGAAAAAGCATCTGGTCTGACAAAGAAAAAGGCATTGGCTTTGCGTCAGTACATGAATCACTCGCTGTCAGGTTGTCTCCGGAATATCAAAGACCGTCTCTCGTTTTTGTGGAGTTATTCATAGCTGTTTTTTTTTCTCTCCCTAAACAAAGCTTGCAGGTAGGTGTTGTCATGAGCACTCACAGCAGGTGTTGACAGTGTTTCAAAAAAGGTCTGTTACTCAGCGTAAGGGCTGTTTTACGCTGTTGAACCATATCTACTAAAAATGATGAAGGATCAGAAAAATGCCTTTAAAAGCACTCCGCTCCATCTCCTCTGTCTGGCATCTTAAGGGTTCAATTATTCAACGGCCTGAATTTCCCTTACTTCCTTTCTGAAGACATCTCCTCACCATCCTTGGTGGTGGCTGCATGTTAAGGTCAGACATTCTGTCAGACTCGGTTTGTATGCTTCGCACCGACCAGCCGGAGGACTGGGGCACACTGAATGTGACACTTCTCACTAGGTCTTTATTACATTTTTACCGAGCCGTAACTTGAGTGCCTAGTGGTTCATCTCTGACCAGTGACCAAAAGGTTGCCAGGTCGAATCCCAAAACTGTAGTTCTCTCCATGATCATGGCAGTTCTGAGGTCAGAGCTGAAAGTAAGCCCCTTTACTTCGCCAGACGTAACTGGTCAACTGAAGGTACGATAATATTAAGCTACACATTAGTGTGGTGCCAGTATGATGGATGGGTCTGAGTTTTGTGTATGTTACATTATTGTTCCTGGTTTCATCCAACATGCCCTCTTCCATTTTGAGGGTTACCAGAGTGGTCAAGCTGAAAGTCGCTTTTCCATGAGCCATTACATTCCAGAAAAGACGCGATCAGACGAGCACTCCGACGAGAAGCTGCACCTCCATTGGCTTTTCATCCATATTTTCCTCCGTTCAGCCATTTTTACTTGCTTGGCTCTGTGGTGTGTTCACATTGAAAGTGGACACAATTCACTGGGACCTTAACCTCGACCGACCATTTGGCACTTAAACGGCTGATAGTAGTGGAACCTGACTATTGTGCTTTTTTGCTTTTGAAGGACATAGGCTTCCTTTGGAAAAGACGACGCTGGGACGTGGCCAATCAATGGGTGTTCCCCACTCACAGGGTCACAGTTAATTTGTGTTTTGTGATTGCACCGGATGTGGCAGGAGTTCTGATGTTCTAGTGTACAGTTGACCGGGAGCACGATGCACGATAAGATATTCTGTGTGGAAATGTGTAGACTGTCAGCCATCTTTTAGGGCTCTTCTTTTTGGTGATTAACGTATTCTGAATTATAATATGACGTTGCTCATTAGCATCAAGCCTTTCGTGTCGTTGATGCCGGCATGTTGTCCCACATCCCCTCCCCAACACAGTTGGGGGGGGGGGGGAAGTAGGGGAAACACTGATGTCCATATGATCTATTTTGCAAGAAAGGTTTGATATTTAGCTAATTTGCTATTATTTCATGGTAGTTTATAAATAAGATACTTTTGTCTTTTATTATTATTGACATTTTGTTAAATGATAAATATTAGTATTTATATTTGTTGAATAAAAAGCAATTCAATGTAATATTTTCATCCTGGTCATCAATAAATTTTTTTACATAAATCTTTAGTGGTCCATGATGTTATACAAGCTGGAGGGTTCCCTGTGCAGTTCATAGCCTTCATTCTCAGTGAATCTCAGAAGCCATGTTTGTATTGTAATTGACATTATATCCACTTTACGTTCACGTTTTAGTAATTCAGCAGACGCTCTTTTCCAGAGCGATTTACAATAAAGGCATTCCTCAAATGTTACAACCCACATCTGACAATCATAAGAAGTTCACTTTCCTTCATTGAAGCCAATAGTTAGCAAGAGAAATCAAAGTTAAGTGCATCATTTTTATTTTTCTCTGGGGGTGGGGGGATACACCACAAGTTAATACGAACCAAATTAAAATAGAATCTGAATCAAAATGGGACTTTGTGAATCGAAATTGAATCGAGCGATCTGTGCCGATATGCAGCCCTATCATAAAATCCTTGTTTTTTGGCAGCTGTGTAGTATTTATTCACCTCATGCTTTTACACACAGCACATTTGATCCTTTAAAAAAATTAATCTTAAATGACATGTTTCAATGAAGCAAGAACTCCAGTTATGCCACGACACAGTTTAGCTTTCCCACAGCAATGTTACAATGCAGCAATTGGTGCTTGGGTGAACAAAGGAATGAGGGATGAGTAATGATTGGTCGGTGGACTAAGCTGTTCGAACCAATACCTACAGCCGTGGAAATATTTTCATGGTTTCCTCATTGGCTGAGGAAGGTCACATTTGTTAAAGTTTTTCTATAGGCTGGAGTAGGTTCTCACGCTTGTTTTCTATAAAACCAATGATTTGTTTGTTTGCAAGGTGGGATTCTTCGGATGAATTGTCATGCTCTTCCCCCTCCAGCCGCATATAGCTCCTGAGGTTGTCATGCCATTTTACGTAAGCTTTGCTATTATCTACAGTCTCATCACATCAGCGGTAATTTGTGAAGCAGACTTCCTTTGGGCTGTGCCCCTCCCAGCAATCGCAAACTTTACATTTGTGGTTTCAGGAGGAGAGCTGTAAAATTCCCTGCATGTGCACATCGGTTAGGATTCATAATTGAGAGTTTCCTGAAGAAATGTAATCTCGCATTACGTTTTATGATGGTCCTCCGGGCGTAGGCTTGAAACCGCTTTACTCCTCTCGAGATGGAGATGTTGAAGATTGGAAGCAGTGTTTGCGCTTGGATCGTTTCAGTCGGGGGGGGGGGGGGCAGCATTATTTATTTCACTTCTTGTGTTATCCTGTCATCATGGTGAATGAGTCATCGCGGACAGCTGGGGGGAGCGGCTGTTTTGGAGTCAGCTTCAAATTAGTAGCTGGCTAACATCTGGATGCCCGAAGACAAAGAGAAAAGCTGGTGCACAGCAAACCCCATTGCCCTTCAAAGAATATTACTTCACATCGCAACTCTTAAAGGGAAAATCCAGTGTATATCACTATTGGAAGTATTTAATTTTTTGTTTTTTTGTCTCCATGCTCAATAATGACTGACTGGAGGTGATTCAGACATAATTGTGCACCAGTATTCTTGAAAATCCACGGACGTCATTGTTTGGTTGAGCCTTCTGTCTGACTTAAACACGAGTAGAGTCATGTTTTCAAGCAATTATTGTGGCCTTTGTGTTTTGACCATTGCTTGATCACACTAGTGGCGGGTAGATAGGACTGTCCATGTCCAGTAGTGCCACTGGACCGGTCTCAGCAATGCTTCTGTAATCCATGACATTGCAGGATAGCCAGGTGGACAGATTTTCTCTGGCTTTGTAAAGACTGTAGCCCGACATGAGCCCTGTTCCTACCCTCAAAGCTAGACTTCTCAAAACAGGGGCATTACTAAAGCTAGTCTTTTTGGGATTTCAAAACAATTGCTGCTTTTGATGATTTGTCATTGCTAGAAGAGCTGGACATTGCTATGAATTCTGGGTGATGTGGTTGGATTACTACCAAGAAAAGTTGATGGCCCCTTTCAACCCTTGAAATCCAGAAACACTTATGTGTCGGGTGAGGAAATTCCAAGTTTTAGTGGCATGTCATATGTTAATACCATATTAATGGACATACATCGCTTAATAGGACTGTAGTGACATTTGTCTTTAAAGAATAGCTGATTGTTAATGATGGGAGAGTTGTTCACTGAATTTAGTTTGATTTAAAGTGGCACCAGAGGTTACCTCCGAATGTTAACTTTTGCAAAATGGAGATGGACCAATGATCATCCACCAAAGTTGATATGTTCTAGACCAGGGGTATCCAACTCTAGCCCTACGAGGGCTGCTGCCCGCTGGTTTTCTCTTCTACCTCATTTATTGCACCCATCTGGTGTCCCTGGTTTAAATAAGACCCTGATTAAGGGATTGCAATGAAAAAATGGAGTGGCTCTGGCTTCAGGCCTGATCTGAACACCCCTATTCTAGAGGGTAGACCTACATGTCATTTCTGCCAAACATTAGATACAGTTACGTCTAAAACAGTGACCCTTTTATAAAGGGTGACCGGCTCCATTTGCTTGTAATGCCATGTTTTTCACTTCAGGCCCCGTTTTGTGGAAGAGAGGCCTTTTGTGAACCCGTCCAGAGGATCTCATCTGCATACGCTTGCTGTTAAGTGTGCAGCGCGGGCTCAAAAACGTGGTGTTTGAGTGTGAAACGTGACACACGGCTCCCTTTTCTGTAGTCAAGGTGAGCTGTGGAGCCCCCCCCCCCCCACCCACCGAGTCATGTGATCGTCACCTTCCCTGGGGGAGTGCCTTGTGGTTGCGGGTGGAGCTGGAGAGCGCTTTGATCCGTTGATGCTGTTGTCCGCTGTGCCCGTTTCCACTGCCCCACGTGTAACTTACTGGTATGTTTAAAGGTTTTGTGTTGCGTGGCAAAGATGGCTGCAGACTGATGTGGTTTTCAATGACTCAGCGTGTCTTTCAACATTTTGTCTTCAGTCACTCATACATTGAATCCGGCGAATGGGATTTTCCAGTCTTGAGTATGACACGTTGTTATATCTCTTAGAGTTTTTGAAACAAGTTTTTATGTTTTATTGACAGCGTACATGGTTTGTGTCCTCATAATGGAACGTCCTCGATTTTCAGGTGTCGGACTAACCTTTACATTTATAGTGACAGAGATGACATTCTACCAAGCAAACATTGCTTCAGACGGTTTTGTTGTAAAGTGGTCCTCAGTCATGCCCCCCCCCATACCATAAATTCTCCTGGCCTATGTCTGAGACTTGCCTGGGTAAATGTAAAGCTTTTATAGAGGAAACCCGGCAATGTGTATAACGAGCGGTTGCTTAGGTTGCTTGAAGCCGTGAAGGATTCTGAAATGCACAGTTGCTAGGCAGATGGAGGTTGGAATGCTCTCAAATTGAATTCTTTACATGGGGGTCAGAAGCCACCCTTTTGTCCTTCACCACTCTCCAACTTGTTCTGAAAAAGCCTGATGCTATTTCTGGTAATTGGTATATGATTGAAGAGGTGAAGCCCATATCGTTGTGTCCACAGAAAATGCATGCGTGCCGGAATTGTCTGTTCTGTGTGTGGCGATGCACTTGTGAGGAGAGTCAGTTCGCGTTTTGATATAATACCTTCTCAGGGTAAATAATTGAAACACATAAAAAAAAAATATGTTTTTTGATGACGTCCTTCACGTCATCAGCGTGAAGGACGATTGCCCGATGGTTTCCGTGGTTTGTAGAAGAATCCGTGTTCGCAGAACTCCATGAGTATGTGATAATCCACAGAAATCTTTTTTTGAATCATATTTTGTGTTCGGGTCGCAACACATATCTTAGTGTTAATGGTTTATCTTTAACCAAGACCTTATCTAACAGCCTTTGGGGATCCTTTGGTCATGTGTCGATGAGAGAGGGAATGGGAGAGCACGAAGCCTGGTTATAGGACCTGTTTCCGTGGCCCCGTCCCGGTGAGCTGTGGTAGCTCTGGACTCTTGGGGGTAGGAGGTGGGGTTTCACTGTTTTGTCTACCCAGCCTGCCTGGGCCTCCCCACGGCCACCAGAACCGGCTGTTTAAAGCCGGGGGTTAGTTTAACGCTCAAAGCTGGAGGCCACCAACAAAAGGCCCGGATATTTCCGTCCCCATTAGGGCGTGTCGGCGGACCAAGGGGTCCCCCCCCCCCCCACCCCCCGATGCTGTTGAGTTAGCAGCAGGACGGGGCCAAGCTGGAGATTACATGTGAAAAGCAAACACATCGGTCCCTGCTTAATCAGGGCCAGATTACTACTTAAAACAACGAGGTCTCCTGCAGGCCCTCAGACGCGCTCAAACACACACACACACACATGCTTTCACATGGGATGTGTTTCGCAAACTGGCCTTATAATATCATGGGTGAATGACTGTCGCAGTGCTGACGCCGAAAGCGGTCAGTGAGGAACAGTTTAAGGAAACGCAGGGGAAGTGAGAGAACCTGTCTTGAACGGTGACGAAAGACTTGTAGTTTCTGTTAAATATTTTCCTCACAAGACGGAGTCAAGGACATGTAAATATTGACAGGTGCCTCTAACTGCCAAGACCCTTAACGGCGTTTTGTTAATGTGTTGCGCCACTCCTTTTCCTGGAACCTTCCTAATGTATGGTGGGAATAGAAAACAAGCAGGTTGTGCCAACTCTGCTCCTTCCGATGGAGTCTCGGGTCGCTCAGCTAGGGCTGACGTGGTTTCAATTTGTGGGGTTTATTTATACGAGTAAATAAGATTTCGAAGCACAGGGTTTCCCCCGGGACACATGCTCCGCGTATGCTGATCAATGATGGACCAAGCACCGTGCTGTGGGACCCGCTCTTCTGATGCTGAGCCCCCTTGCTTGGGACTCGAGTGGCCTCTGGTCGCTGTCACATTATCGCTGCCTTGTCCCCCCCCTACTGCAGTTCACCCCTGGAGCGGGGCGGGGCGATCTTACTCGTGGGATACCGGGCTCTCAATGTCAGTCCGGCCTGGGCAGCCCTCCCACTAGCTACAGTCCGAGCTGTTTTCGGAAGGGCTTGGAAATGTTTACTTAACCACGCCCTCCTTCCACAGTTCGTAGATCTGGGCTGCCTTGACCTCAACACGCTCTCCCAGGGATCCGCAGTGGTTTTCCCCTTTGTCTTACTTTCTGTTTTTCAGGTCAGGCTGTTTCATTTCAAGCCATGTTTCCTCAAGTGTTTTTTTTGCCCACACTGAAGTATCCCTGCCTTTTTTAGTTTTATTTTTAAACAGTTAAAGTAATCACTTATATAAAACCATTCTTTTTTTTTTTATTATCTGCGAGCAGTTTTGAATGAGTCTTGGAAGAGGTTGTGCTTGTTGTTTAAGGCTGTTTTTAAGGCACTGCCTGTTGTTCCCATGGGACAAGCCAAATACAGCCTCTGATAGACCTAGCTAGTTAGCCTCCCATACAGTGACTGGAAATCCTTCAAATGTTATTGTCAGGTGATTCTTCAAAAAAGGTCAAGGTGTTCGGGATCACATAAAAACATCAAGCCCTGCCATAGATTTGAAAACAAATTACTTGAGGTCACTGGTTCACTTAGCCACATGGCAACATCCCACTGTCCTCATGGTGAACTCCAGTAGGTCTGGCCTTGTTTTGTCGGTTGTCGTGCTGCTGAAATGTGAATTCCTGTCCTGCTAACCTGTGAGCAGACCGGAACAGGTTTCAGCAGCATCTCAAAGATGGTTGGTCAAAGTGGATCTCGTAGAACTCTCCTGGTTTTTGTTCACGTTGAACTGTTCCTCTGCTCTAATTGAATGTGGTGTGCTCGCAGTTTGCTTGTTATCACTACCATGGATATGAATTTTATGTTCATACTTCTTCAGTTTGAGCCCTATCAAGCCCCAGATCAATGTGTGTGTGGTCTGATTGGTTTCTGTTAGTCATCAATCACTGCCTCTGAGGTTTTCGCGAAACTGGCTTGTCTTTGTAGTCGGATCTTCTAGAAATGCTATGCTTAACTAAGGGGCCTTACAGATATTGTATGTATGGGGAACAGAGAAAGGGGTGGCTCCTGCTTTGTAACAGTGTGAATGCTTACGATATTCCCACAAACTAGCACTTGAAATGCTTCTTTTACCTCACTTATTTGTTGAGTTTTTTTGTTCTGTGTGGCTGTCCAATGTTTCAGATTATTGTTCTCACCATAACAAAGCCTTTTATGGAATTTCTACTGCATATTTTACACAAACGCTTGCACTTGAGGAAAGTCTTGTAGGGAATGCTGAAGTGTATTCCATGGCGGTCGTTTTTCGTCATCCTAGTGTATATTTCTATGTGGCATAGATATTAAAGGATGTTTCTGTGGAATTGCCCAGCTGTGAAAATACAGACTCCAAAAGCTACATCCCACTGATATTTTGGAACGATGTTCTCAGTTTGGTAAGAGCTGTTTGACCACTGAACAGAAATACTACAGTGCAGGGATATGCATCTATAAAAGCGTGGGCTAAATGTGATTGGATGAAAACATCTGAGGCAGGAATAGCCAGAAGCATTTGAGTCCTGGAATGGGGAAAGACAGCTCGGCCGATCTACACAAGTGCCAAGTTTACACGTTGATCTCTTTCCTTCTCTATCTCTCTGTCTGTCTCTGTCTCTTCCTCCCTGTCAGCCGTGCTGCAGGAGAGGTAGTGCATGTGATCTTTCTGGGCAGATCTGGCCCAGATTCTCTCATGAATCGACTCGCTCTCTCTGACAATGTGAAAGTGGAGGGCCTGCTGATACCATGTAAAAAACGCCCTGGCCCTGTTGCCTCTGTGTTCTCTACGGCGGTGGAGGAGACGAGCGGTGGCGCCGTGAAGTGAAGGAGGGGTGGTTAGAGGGGAGGTTTGATCTATTGCCCCACACACAAGCCTCCCCTGCCCTGTGAGGCACTCTTGTAGGTTTATGTTTGGAGGCTGTATTCACGTGGTTGGAGGGGAAATGCACATGCCGTGTGTACTCCAATATGTCTTCCTTGTGTTCGCTTAGCTTTACCGACGAGGTTCATCTTGACGTTCGGAGAAGCTGCATTTTGCGCGCGCACGTTTGAGCTGCCACTGCAATTGACAGTTTCATGACCGTCAAAGATCCGGTGCTAGCTACCCTGCTGTACGGAGTTATTCCACCCCCAGCCTGAGTGTTTCAACCGTGTCCTCGGGGAACAGTGCCAGCACTGCAGATGGCAACTGCTTGGTTGTTTCTCAACTGTTTCGGGAAGGTGTGTTAGGAGAACCACGCATGGCGGTCAACATTTTAAATGAGGGACGCAGGCTGAGAGCGACACGGTGTTCGAAAACCCCAATGAAAATGGCAGTATTGAAGGGTGCTTTATTCACATCACCACAACACATAGCATTTTCCAATCTCTCCGCCGTGTCACATGAGTTTAAACTTTTTCTTTTTTTTTTCTCTTGCAGCTGCTTCCCATACATACCAAGGCTGCTTCCATGTCACTGAACACATTCTATAGGTTTTACACTCACTAACAGACTGTATGCTGTTTTGTTAGGTCAAATAACAGTCAAAACATAGTTCCAAAAAACAACCATTCTGCATCTCCCTTTGCCTCCAACTGTTCTGCCAACTGTTTTGAGCAAAGAATCGCAGTTGAGCTGCTATATTTTGAAGCCCCCCCCCCCCCCCCCCATGGATCGTGTGATGTCCTAATGGACGGGCTATACGGTACAAAGAATGTATTTTTATTGTGGTTTGTTTGCAGAAGACCGTTTCCTGTCTGTCCAGTCTGAAGAGTTACAACAAGTCCACAAAACTGCAATAAATCAAAAGCCTTTGATATTCACACCACTGTGTGGGGTGCTCTGAATGTTTTACCACTTAGGCATCTCCTGAAAGTATTTATTAACTGAGAAATGGCTCTAGCAGTTTGCCCTTTTATGGCCTGATGTTCTGAACTATGTCAAACACTGCATATAGTGAATATGTAACCTCTGCTTTGTTGTCAGGACAGATTGATAAGGTCACCTGTCTACCTAGGCTGTGGTATGACTTAACACAAACACAGAACTCCTCCTGAAACCAAGATGTATTTGAAGGCCAGGGAATTAATGTGAAACTTTTGAGTACACTGCCTCACTGAACAAAGAAACCAGGAAGTCTTACTAGAATTTATTTTTCCTTATACACACACCCAAGGTTAGTTTGGTGGTTGTCTATGCTTTATCCTCATTTATATTCTAGAATGTTCTAAAGACCTTGTGATAGAAGCCTTTTAGCATTCTTGAAAGTGTGGAATTCTAGAAATAACATTGGTTGAGAGCACTGCTGTTCCTCTATCCCACAGTTGTCTGGTTGGTGTATGTTCTGTCATCTAATGCTATCTTCTGCATGCCTTTGTAACGTGCGTCGGCATTGCCCGAGCCCCATTTGAAAATGTGCGGCAGCGGCAGCAGAGGGGGGTGTGGGGTCTGGGTAAGGGTGAGCACCCCTCCCTCTAGGACCAGGATTGGTACTGCCTGGTGCGCCCCGTTGCCCTCCCTCCACTCCGGAGGCCGTGCTCCACTTCCAGCGTACTGACTAGTTGGGCGTTAATGGAGTGTCTGCTCGTCAGGGCACCGCTCGCAATCGCCCTGACACGCTGGTGGGGACAGGTCCTCGGGGAGGAGGAGGAGGAGGAGGAGGAGGAGGAGGAGGAGGAGGAGGTGGGGATGTATGCTAGGTTGAACACGTCATCGACGTCAACTCTCGCCAACTGACCGAGCCCATCAGCTCAGTGCCTCTTCGTAACGCAGAAGTCAGGTGTTTTTCTTTTTTGGTTTGTTTTTTTCCCCCCTCAGGGAAATAAAGTTTTTCTTTTTTTTCTTCTATTCTATAGCCACTAGATAGAGTTGCCTATGAAAGAAGCAGGCCTGTTGGACTTGGGCCTCTCTTCAACTTACAAGTGTTACCATGAGAGGTTAGTAGGGCTTCCCCTACTGAGGGGGGGGGGGGGGGGGGGGGGGTCCTGACACTCCTGACCCCCCCCCCACCCCCTCTCTCTCCGAAGTGGGGGCCAATCGCTGTGAACAGCTCCGGGTGGGAGGAATTTCTCTGCATTCCAGCCACATTCCAGAGCAAAGCGGTGGGCACAGAGCGAAGGGACGTGCATTTGCGCATGCACTCCGAGCTCCCACTCGCCATCTGAATCTGCTGTTATGGAGCTGTACAGACGAGCTGATTGTGTAATTACCTTTGAAATGTTTATGTGATGTTTTTCAGACTAATGTAGCCCGCCCGTCTGCTATACCTCCGAAAATACAATGTATATTCACACTGCATGTCCTGTTCTGGACAGTATCTGTTCAACCAAGACACAAGAAGCGTGCCGCCAGAGGTCAAGAGCTTTCCTGTTGTGTGTGTGTGTGTGTGTGTGTGTGTGTGTGTGTGTGTGTGTGTGTGTGTGTGTGTGTGTGTGTGTGTGTGTGTGTGTGTGTGTGTGTGTGTGTGTGTGTGTGTGTGTGTGAGAATAAATGTTAAGTCTGTTTGGGGGCTATATTCGATTATCATTCAACAAAAACAGTTGTCAGGGCATCCTGAACCTTTATCCAACTCCCAAGTTCTACTATTTGTGTTCCATCCGGTAACCTAGATAATGCAAAATATTACCTCAGGTTACCCCCCCCCCCCCCACCCCCCCACCCAGACATACACACTCTAAATGTGAAATAGAATGTTGGTGTGTCCAATCAAAACTTACCGGCCCGTTTTCTAAATGCCCCCAAGGCACCTCTATAGGGGTTGGATTGGTGTAAATGACATTGTAGTGCTTGACGCGTGTCCAACCTTCTCAGCTGCCCTTGCGTGTGTAGGGCGACAGGCTTCGGGTCGATTCAGGATGGGACCACTCAAAGGAAGTTTGTACATGTATAACTAAAATAACGCTGATTGCTAATAGTTAACTAACTCGCTGGCAGATTAACGGTCCTTTAGCTTGCGCTAGGTAGGACATGGTTAACAATTTTGCAGGTTGCTACCAGTGTTGGTACGTATCAGCATGTTTTTGCAACTGTGTTTACTGACTCATACAGCCTATTGTAATAGCTACAACATCTATGCCTGCATTATATTTGAGTTCCCTCGCTTTTTAGCAGCAACAACCATAAAATGGAAACCATTATTTCATTTTCAAAAATGTTATTTGTGTTGCAAGGCTAATCGCTAGATTAGGAGCAGCAGTAGCACAAAAGGAGTAAAAACTTACAGTACGTCACAGCCCTGGCTATAAATGACATGAATGGATAGAAAAAGGCACACCTCCCTACACCATGAGTAATATGATACAGAATTTACATCATTCACCTATAAAGGATTTGGGGGTTTTGTGAGAAATGTGTAAATATTATATAACTTCTGTACTGTGTGTTTTATGGGATCAAGGAGAAACGTACTGATATATAACTTAAGGGCAAATTGGATTAGGTATTATTTTCAGAGGATTTCAAAGCGGTAAAAGATAAAGATATTGTTGTCAAGATACTCTTCTGGTAATGTGAGCAGACTGTAAATGGTTCCAGAGGTCTCTGGTTTTGATTCGGCAAAACCCAGAAGTCCACCCTGATGGCTACACCATAATCCTGTTTTCTGTGTCGCATAAGATTTGACACAAACTCCTCTGACATGGTTGACCCAGTTTAACTCTCACATCAGGAGTGGCGTCTTGACCTAAAACTCCTCAGTCACGCCAGCGACATGGCAGCTTAAGTTGTGAGGGACGAAACGAGAGTGTGCGTATATTCTACCACATAGGTTCCTAATGGTAAAAGTCTAAATAATAAGTGAGGTTTTAAACCCAGTGGGGCAACATCAAAGACTACAGGGGATGTTTGCAAGTCATACTTGAAAGACCCCTGTGTTTAACCCCGCCCCCTTGTGTTTGCCGCTGCCCAGTGTCATGGTGGGTTACACTCCATGAGCCTTAATGGCTAACGTTGCCGTGGCAAGTGCGGTTTGGGATTTCTGTTGGAGATCATACCGTATGGTCTTTGTTGTGGCTGTGTTTTTGTTAGAAATTAAATCAACACCCCTGACTACCAGCTGTATTTCCGCCCAATGACACCATTACTGTTTGAGGTAACCCACCACCACAAAAAAACCCTCTAAGGCTGGGAAAACCTGATTTCCTTTCTTTCAATCAGGCTGCTATTGAGATCCTCCATCATCTGTCCTCTAATTACCTTACCAACCCTTTATCCAAACTGCCTGGGGTCGGGTGGTGTATAGTTTCAAACCGCCAACCTGCCAAATGCGTCTTGCAGTTGTCTTTCCCCTCCTGTCCATGCGGGTGTCTGCTCCTCGTGGTTCAGGTTGACCAGATCTGGTTTGTTGGATACGCTTGGCCTTGACTAATTTCCCCTCTCCGGTCTTCGGTCAGACAGGCTTTGCTTCGGTTGGAATGAATAAGACTGATGGGGCCTCCTTTTTCCCTACATTTTCTTTTCAATAAATATGTCACTGAGGTTGTTCCCCAGACTTTTGTCCGTAGATACAGAGCGGATTGTGATGTGTCCAGTTTCCCTTCCCCCGCACTCTTAGATGAGAAGAGTGTGTGCTTGCTACCAATGCAGAAGATGACGTTTAGTGCAGGAGTCTATTCCCTGTATCCCTGCTTGGTCTGCACTCTCAGGCCCATGCTCGTTCTGCTGGGAACGGCAAAGAACTTGGCGTGGTTCTCTAGATGCTCTGCTAGAGTTGGATTAGGTTTCCCAGACTATCCACAATCCAACAATGTGGATGTGCTGTCAGTCAGTGTGAATAACTAATAAATAGCTGCTGAGTTAGTCAGTCAAATGGCTCAAGTCACACCGATTTAATTTTGGAGGCTTAAAAAAATCTACTTTTGTCAGGTTGCTTGGACTCGTGACTTGGCATGGATGCTGTATGGTTTGCATTGCCAGTTTTCAGTTCCTTTTTCTGGTGTGCAACCGTTTCACTTCTTCTGTTGGTTCCCATTTCACGACTGCAGAAACCTTCCCCCGGGTCAATGTTCATCACGGTGTCAAGCAGATCTTCTGGGCCCTGTAAGGTGACCACTGGGTGCACAGTCATTGAATCGCCTGTCTCACGGTCGTGGTGCAGGGCCGCCTTATGGTGAGGCTGGAGTTACACTGCCGCTGTGATCTTCACAGCGTTAATGCCAATAACTCAATGTGCGTGAATGCTGGGAATCTCATGTCATTGATACATTTACAGTTATGCAAATGCATATATTTGTCAGGCCATTTTTCTTTTTGCATTAGTCAGAGCAGTTGACTTTTTGCTGCGTCGGTTGGTCTTGTGGTCTCTCCCTGTTTTCGCTTGTTTTCTTTAGTTTTGCCTTGAAGGTATGCTGCACGTCTGAAGTTGTTTACTGTTGTTGTTTACTGGCAACGTTGTTGTTGAGCCTCCTCAGTCTTGTTTTTAGAGCAGAAAAACAAGCTTGTCTGCCATTATCCTCAGAGCAGCCATGCCTCTTCTGTCCCCTCCAGCAGAGGAATTGATTGTGTGAATCGGTAACCTGAGTTTAGGATGGGGGGGGGGGGGGCATGAGGAAAGGTGTGTGTGTGTGTGTGTGTGTGTGTGTGTGTGTGTGACACAGTCTCTGCTTACTTGGAGGTTTGAAATAGACTCCCAGCCCGCCGGCCCTTCCACGTCCCACCTGCACAGACCCACAATGCCCCTTTTGTTCCAGGCCCATGGCACTGTGGGATAGCTGTTATTTGAGAGGCGAGGGGATGGCTACACCACTGACTCTTCATTCAGAGGAAGGATGGTGAACTACTGCTATCTGGTCTCATTGTCCCCACTCACTGGGACTGGTGAACTGACTGGTCTCATTGTCCCCACTCACTGGGACTGGTGAACTGACTGGTCTCATTGTCCCCACTCACTGGGACTGGTGAACTGACTGGTCTCATTGTCCCCACTCACTGGGACTGGTGAACTGACTGGTCTCATTGTCCCCACTCACTGGGACTGGTGAACTGACTGGTCTCATTGTCCCCACTCACTGGGACTGGTGAATGACTGCTCTCTGGTCTCATTGTCCCCACTCACTGGGACTGGTGAACTGACTGGTCTCATTGTCCCCACTCACTGGGACTGGTGAACTGACTGGTCTCATTGTCCCCACTCACTGGGACTGGTGAATGACTGCTCTCTGGTCTCATTGTCCCCACTCACTGGGACTGGTGAACTGACTGGTCTCATTGTCCCCACTCACTGGGACTGGTGAATGACTGCTCTCTGGTCTCATTGTCCCCACTCACTGGGACTGGTGAATGACTGCTCTCTGGTCTCATTGTCCCCACTCACTGGGACTGGTGAATGACTGCTCTCTGGTCTCATTGTCCCCACTCACTGGGACTGGTGAGAGTTTCAGGCTCTGATAGTGGTGAGTGAATAGACATCCCTTTCAATTTGCTTTTTCGGACCCCGGTCTGTCTGCACCCAACACGTCCTCCACGGGGGAGAAGTCAAAACACAGGAGAGTCAGGCTGACACACAAAGCAACCGACAAATCACCAACCTCACGAACTGCTGCCGGGCCCACAGAGTGTTGACTTAAATCTCAGTCTTCTTCCTGGTTGCTGCATCTTCCGCTTTAACCGAGTCTTCAGTTCTCAGAACAGGAAGTCTTCTCTCTTCCTGCCCACCCTCCACCCCGGCCAACCAACTAGTTGTTTTTGTCAAACAAATAGCATTCATTAGCCCTGGTTGAGCGCCCTATCCAATCGACGAATGGAAAAGGCCCAAAGGGGTGAAAAACATTGATTATTGCATCAATTAAATATGTTCACTGTTGGCAGCTTGTCCTGGTCTGTGTGCGATTCCACGAGGACATGTAAGGCCAACGCTGGGCCAGATGGGTGAGTTATTTTCCTAAATGGCACACCTCCTTCTATAGTTTTAGATATGCTTTTTTACTGGAAAACGACTGCCAATTAGAAAGCAGGGCAGTCTGGCCAACCACAGTGTTCCGTGTTAGGATTTTCCCTCTCAAAGGGATGGATAATATAATGGATTTAATTTGGGTTTGTATTTTTATCCTACGATGCGTCCCCATCAGACAACTCACCTTTTCCGATAGAATAGTTCAGGTCCTGGATGTGTTTGCGTGGTGTTTTGACAAAATCAAACTATCACATTCAGTCTAATGATATTGTGACCTTGTAATTTTCAGAAGAGGGGTCTCAATATTCTCACTACTGTTCTTTTGTTCTGCGACTTTGTTATAAGACAATTTTTGTGAGGGGTAAAGGCAGACTTTCCCTATGCAAAATCACAATATACCATTTAATAATTAAAAGTTGAAAGCAATTCCAGTAAAATGTTCTATATAGTGAAAGAGAGAAATAGTTTATAAATAGACATGGATACTGTCAGGCCGATAGTATACATGTAAAGCTGTGAAAATGGTTCTCTTCATGCTTGGTTAACTGCTGAGCAGCTCACACCTCCATGTCCAGCCAATAGAAAACCATCCCAAGTTTGTGGTTGTCGCTGTGGAGCGTTAAACCGTCCTGACCACAGAAAGCCTGACCGGAGGGGGGTGTTGTGGGGCATTTCTTTCTATTTTTTTTAAGGCAACGAGTTTGGACCTGAAAGGGGACAGCTCGTTCACAAAGCAGCAGTGGGACTGCGACGAACAATGCTGTCAGCTCCGGTTTGCGTGATGCACTGTAAATCTAACGGGCTCAGACCACTGCGACTCCTTATCATAACATCCTCTCGTGTCTCCTCAGACACAGACAGGCCTTGGGTGGGAGGAGGGTCTGTTTGCACTGGGTTTGTATGGGGGGGGGGGGGGGGGTGGGGGGGGGGTGTACATAAGTCAGCACCGTGCTAGTTGAGCCCCCCAGAGTTCACATCCCCTCGTATACACCCGTTCTGTTTGGACAAGACGGCCCAATCGGAAAGGCTCTTGTACTGCATCGAGTTTGATCCACTGGGGAGATATTTAGCCACGAGATGTGTCACCATCTGTTCTCACTGTGGATCTTAAAAAACTGTATGTTTTAGAGTAATTTCCGTGCAGCAAGTGATTTATTTTTGTTTTTCATGGAATGTGTTTGTGCTTTCTGCGTCTTTCTATGTCTGGTTTATATAGGGTGGTATGGAAAACTTCCTAGGCAGGGCATATCTCAGTGGATTAACATCACATTGTTATTTTCTTTATTTCAGCCCTATTATTTTCCGTTTTTTTCATTCATGGAATATATTTGTTGACTGGCATTTTTGCAGGGAACGCCCCCCCCCCCCCCCCCCCCCCAACATAAGAAGAAAACATGGTCCCAGCTCTCACACTTCAGTAGAGAGAGACATTTTTGATTAACAACAATTATTTTAGTTGATCTAAAATCTAAGCAGGTGATGTTTCAAACTAGAGCTTTGGCGTAACGGCACCCTTCTGCATTAGCCACGCACTGTAGTGAAATCTAATCTGTGGTGAAAGAGCCAATCGGTGGACAGGAACCTGTTCACCAGCTCCCATTGCTTGTAGACATCCAGGAAGGAACCCTAAGACATGGGTAGGCTTGGGTAGTCGTCATGCCAACGGGGCTGTTCTCGTTTCACAAGCACTCCTTGCTTTACTTAAAACCTCTTTTTACCCCTCACCGTGGTCCTCTACTGCATGTCGGCCTTCACTGTGGCTGCGACATGCAAAGGGCTTGAGAACCGCGTGGGTGCGCGCCGCCCGTTCTTAGATGCGATTGTTCAGCGTGCAGGCACTGTTAATGTGGCGTGTTCGTGGAGCACTGTTGACCCGTGCCCCATCTGCTCTGTCTCCGTAGTCGCGACATGGAGAGTAAGGACACCCTGCGGGGTCTGCAAAAGATGGAGGACCGGCCCGAGGAGCGCATGATCCGGGAGAAACTCAAGGCCACATGCATGCCCACCTGGAAGCATGAGTGGCTGGAGAGACGCAGCCGAAGAGGCCCTGTGGTGAGATAGTGCAGCCTGACACACACACACACACACACACACACACACACACACACACACACACACACACACACACAGGAACACTGCTATGTAAATAAACATGTAAGTCTCATATTGCAGATATTAACAAACAAACGTCCATATATTTTCAAACGTGTGTCTGAGTAAATATACAGTGGTTGTACAGACACCACAGAGCAACACACACCACAGAGCAACACACACACACACACACCACAGAGCAACACACACACACACCACAGAGTAACACACACACACCACAGAGTAACACACACACACAGCAATATTCTCTTCCCAGAGGCTGCAGTCAGTCTTCGCTTCAGAGATGCACGTTAAAAACTGGTTGCATCCAAAATCTGCTCACAATAGTTTATACATCTTTTAAAAAATGTTTTAGGCTCTTGTTTATCAGGTTTTAATTTTGGTGGTTTATTAGCCAGACATCGAATGAATGTCGCGTTGATTCCCAACCCCCCCCAGGTGGTGAAGCAGGTCCCCCTGCGACCGGACGGGAGCGAGGCAGGCAGCAAGGGGCCCGAGGTTGGATCCGACCCTGCCCCCAGCGCCTCCCCCCAGCCGAGCAGGGGCCGACGCAGCCCCTCCCCCGGGCCCCCCTCCTCCTCGTCCTCCTCCACCTCCTCGGGCCGGGCTGGCGTGAAGCCGGAGTCCCCCGGGGTGCGTAGGAAGAGGGCGTCGCCCGTGACGGTGAGTAGCGGCGCACGCACGCAGCAACTCCTGTTAGGAGCCTCACGTTCGTGTTTAGCAGCTCTTCGTGGTATTTCAGAAGGCATGAAGCATTTCGAAAGTAACACGCTGTTAATGTCGGCCCTTTTCACAGTGGGTGTAAAGAGCTAATCGGCAATACACTCCACTATGAATCGGTTTAGATGTGGTCGTCTAAGTGTGTGTAATGCTGATCTCATGTTGTTGTGTAGTATCAGAGTGTGTGTAATGCTGATCTCATGTTGTTGTGTAGTATCAGAGTGTGTGTAATGCTGATCTCATGTTGTTGTGTAGTATCAGAGTGGCAGGGTAACGCCCCCTCGCCGGCCCCCCTCCCCAGACGGCTTCTCGCCCTACAGTCCCGAGGAGACCAGTCGCCGTGTCAACAAGGTCATGAGGGCACGCCTCTACCTACTGCAGCAGATTGGCCCAAACTCCTTCCTGATTGGAGGAGACAGCCCAGATAACAAATACAGGGTGTTCATTGGCCCACAGGTACATAAAAAACTTAAAAGGACTCAACTAATGGACTTCCCCTCCCCCTAAGTACAGATAAATATAGGTATGACAGTTACTAGTCCATCAGATGTCAAGGTGCCCCCATATTGGTGTTGATGATTAGATTAGATTCAACTTTGTCATTGAACAGTACGAGTACAGTACAATGAAATGCAGTTAGCATCTAACCAGAAGTGCAAATAGAAGAAGAGGGCAGGAAATATAAGTATGTTACAACTGGGATGTGTAGATGTGCAATGAAGGCAAATTCTAAATGAGCAATGAAGGCAAATGGGGAGGGCAGAAACTTGAGTATGTGTATTAAGTATATGTATGTACAAGTAGGAAATGGATAGTTGTGCAATGCAAGTACAATGGCAGTTGTAAATGTGCAGTGCAGGCAAATTGAAGGTGCAAGGTGGCATGTGCATCTGAAATGCAGGGACAGCAGCAATGAGGTTCCCGAGGTAGACACGTACATGTAATAACACAGAACCTCCTTACCAGACTTTGCAAGGCAGTGGCAGTGTCAGAGTCCAGTAGTACAAGGGAGTAGTGCAACAAGTTCCCTGAGAGGCAGTACCAAGCGGTGCCATTCATACCAATCCATTGTCTTCAGACATACAAGTGTCCAGCCACGACTGTTTCACGTTTGGGCCGAAACAGTGCTGTTGGAGTTTGGATTTGGATTGGATTTCGCTGATCCGGTTTAGTGAGATTTCAACTGGCTTTAAAGATTTTGGCTTGGCGGTGACAAGGAGCCCGGCTTTTAACAGAATTGCCCTTGCCGTAATAGATTTTGGTCCTGATGTCCTTCCCCCGTACGGTACATTGGCTCCCTGTTTGTTTGCCTAGCCGTTTAATATATTTGAGCCTGAGTGATGTAGCACTCCCAAAGGCCTCCCTGTTCCCAATAGTTATCCTGGTCAAAAGAAGGGCACTTCATGGGGAACAGGGAGCAACCTTGGAAAGAACCGATTATCCTAAATATTAAGAGATGAGGGGCTGGTTTGAACCAAGTGAGGGAGTCGCAGCAGAATGCATATGGTATCAGAATGTAGGTCCACACAGGTGAGTAACGGGCCCATCCTCTCTCTCTGCAGACCTGTAGTTGTGGCCGAGGGGCGTTCTGCATCCACGTCCTGTTCGTCATGCTCCGGGTCTTCCAGCTGGAGTCCTCGGACCCCCTGCTCTGGAGGAAAACCCTGAAGAACTTTGAGGTGACCAGCAGACTCGAACCGCTCTTTAAGAATCCACAGGGGTCCATTGTGGTGAAATAACTTGAATGGCCGTTAGACGCGTGGAGATGGCTCCGGGTGAAGGGTCACCTGGGTTTAGGTTTCCGCCCCTGCGTCCCCTCCTGAAGTCCCAGTAACGTCGGTAACACTGACCCTGGATCAGCCACTGACTGTGTGTTCGTCTCCAGGTGGAGAGCTTGTTCCAGAAGTACCACAATCGGCGCAGCTCGCGAATAAAGGCACCGTCGCGCAACACCATCCAGAAGTTTGTGTCCCGCATGGCCAACCCCCACCCGTCCTGTCCATCCAGCCCCTCCGGCCCCTCCAGCAATGACAGCAGGTACGGATGAACAGGAAACATAAGGACATGCACACACTGACACAACCCTATAACCCTATAGAGACACAAACACACACATATATTTGGAGTGCCAGAATTACCGTAAAATGTTGATAGATGACCTGCACCTAAACATACTCTTCCCGCTTCCCCCCCTCCCTGGGTTTGTCTTTTATTCTTTGGTACTGATGTCTCCTCTCACACACACACACACACACACACACACACACACACACACACACACACACACAGTCTGAAGGATGAGGAGGAGCAGATGTGTCCCATCTGTCTACTGGACATGTTGGATGAGGAGAGCCTGACCGTGTGTGAGGAGGGCTGCAGGAACAAGCTGCACCACCACTGCATGTCCATCTGTGAGTACCGCAGACAGACAGACACGCACGCACACAGACAGATGGACGCGGACACGCACGCTCTCACAAACACGCACGCTCTCACAAACACGCACGCTCTCACAAACACACAGGAACAAGCTGCACCACCACTGCATGTCCATCTGTGAGTACCGCACGCACGTGGACAGATAGACGCGAACATGCACGCGTTCACAAACACCCACGCTCTCACAAACACACAGGATCTTGGGTTTCATTTCCCCTTAAACACATGCATTCACACAGCCCTATGCAGGACTGGATCTCAACACTCTCACTGGGAACCTGGAGATGTCGCACAATTTAGTTGGTTGTCCTGAAACAAACACAGACTGATCCAGAGCTCAGTGATAAGTGGTCCGGTTGAGTCAGGTGTGTTGGAACTGCTGCTACACAGCCCCACTCAGTAGAGACCTTAGCATCTCTTTACTGATTTTAAACGCTAAATGCAGCTTCATTTGATCAGAGCATAACTTCCTTGACAGCCAGTCAGTTGATTGTCGCCTGTCTGAATTGTCTGTCTACCTGTCTGGTTCGCAGGGGCTGAGGAATGTCGACGGAACCACGAGAAGCTCATCTGCCCACTCTGTAGAGCCAAGTGGAAGTCCCATGATTTTTCCAGGTAATTTTCACGTGTGCCCGCTAAGAACTGCAAACTCCTGGAAAGACTCCTGGGAATGGAGCGAGGTCGATTTGACAGTTCGGCAGCTGGTGTCTGCTATTGTTGTGTGAAAGACGGGGGAAGCGGCTTTGCTAGATTTGTGTCTGGGAGGAAAGGAAACACCTGCCTGGTCTTAAGACCAGCAAACAGCTGTGTGCTGCTACTCACGTCATTTGAGCTGAATGGGACAGTTGGCTAACTGTTGAACGTTTTTAAAATATCATTCAACATCTGATTCTGAGCAGAGCATATCATGTGGATAGCCACTCAAATCTCGTTTTACGCTAGGTCAGTGGCACACAGAAGCTCTGAGCTATCAGTGAGCCATGTAGTATTAAGTATTAACAAATGGCTAACGGTTTATCATAGCCAACACATTAGCATGTTAGCGCTATTGCGCTCAGCCATTCGATTCGACTTGAAGCCTAATACACGCCCCGAAATGAGTACAGGGTGCGTTCAGGAATGCCAGTGTCAACAGCCCCCACGCAACACTCACACACACACACACAGAGACTACTACACACACATGCACAGATCCACCCGCCAACATCAGAGACCCTTTAACAATCGGATGAGAAGCGCCGTTCGCAACCACCGCGCTGAGATGTAGCCGGCCACTGTCAGACCAACAGCCATAGACATTTCAGTGTTCCACACAATTTGTCTGAATGCTGGATAATACCCTGGACTCTGACTTTGGACTTGAAGTATCACACCGAGGAAGCCAGCAAGTTCACCAGGACCTGGTTCCCAGGGCTTATGCTAGTTACATGAGTGTCCACGTGCACGACCGTGTCTGTGTGCACGTTTGCCCAGGGGCGCGACGGTGCATGTAGGCTTGCCATAGCCTGGAGACCCCTCAGCCACACGGTTAGGAGATCTCGTCAGCCGGGAACATGGTCTTAGTTTTCTGCGTCCGCCTGGGACTGAAATAACTGAAAGAGCTCACTTCCTGTTGCTGTTTCCCTTAAGAAACGAGTACACTCGGAATGACACCTCATTCTGGTACTTCTTCACGCTGAAACTGAATCCGGTTGTTTCTCGCCACAAAACGTTGATCCGCATTTATGTTAATGGACTTCCACGTGACTGCCACGTGACTGGACTATCATTTTCTGACCGTAGAATTAGTATTGTTTTTAAGCTTCTTTTTTTGCCTGTTTGATGCCTTGCATCTACAGAGAAGGTAATAACAAAATAAAACTAAATAAAACTTTTCTTAAATATTGTCCTTGCCTACTCCTGCCAAGGCTGAATGGTATGTCAGTTGCTCAGAACATACACATTTGAAATGAATTCAAACCTAAATACCTAGCTACTGCCGCTCAATAAAGAATCAAAGTTAGCCTGACTGAGCTCGGTGTCTTCCACAGCAGCCATGACACCTCAGTCTCCGTGGAGATGGCGGTGGGTCGTCCCCAGGTGTCACCGTCCCAAAGCGAGTCGGGCTCCCGGGGAGGGTCATCATCCCAGGAGGGGGACTTCACCCTGCCCCAATACGGAGTCCAGCAGATACCCCAGACCTACAAGGAACTGGCCGAGCCTTGGATAAAGGTTGGACTGATTTGGTTTGGCTTGATTCAGTGGGGGGGGTTTATTCTGTTTCCCTTCTAAAACCAAGCGGTTTCCAGGCACGTCATATGTTTACACGTACCAGTCTACATCTGATCGTGTCGTATTTTAAAACGGATTCTGCTACGTCGGTGTTACATTGCCGTCCTATTCAACATAATGTGCGCGCTTGCGTCCTCTTCCCCAGGTGTTCGGCATGGACCTGGTCGGCTGCCTGTTCTCCCGGAACTGGAACATACGGGAAATGGCGCTGCGCCGGCTGTCGCACGACGTCAGCGGCGCGCTCCTGTTAGCCAACGGCGAACGCTCCTTCCCGGGGCTGGGGGCGGGCTGTACGGAGGTGTCTGGCGACGTGGTGGTGGAGTCCTGCTGCAGCGTCCTGTCCATGGTGTGCGCCGACCCGGTCTACAAGGTCTACGTGGCGGCTCTGGTGAGACACCCGTGCTGTGGCCTTTCGGTTAGGGCAACGCCTAGTTGGCGCGTTCCAAGGCGTCTAGGCGGGGAAAACTAAACGAATCGTTTCCTCAGCAGAAAGGGACTGTCTGTGATTCTTAACTTTACTGGTAACCGTAAAATCCACCGTCTGGGAAAAGCGTCTCTGGCCCACGGGGGGATGGGGGGGCCGGGTCACCCTCTGTCCGGGGGGCAAGTTGTTTCTGAACGGCCGTTGTTGTGCTATTTGACAACAGATAATCTATGTTATGTTTTGGGAACCCATGTGGTGTTCAGCTGTCTAATTTGGTCAAAGGAGAGATGACCTCTAAGAAGTATGGTTCCATTCTGGATTCCTGACTGTCTATGGATTTTATGTTCCTGTATGGATATGAATGTATCCAGCCCATGAACCAAAAGTTTGTCTGCTGAAGCGTCCGGTACATGACTTCAATAGGGCGGATTCTCAAATACTAAATATCTTATCACATGGAATGAATACATTATCAGTGATCACACATTCCCAATGCCTATTTTACTGGTATAACAGTTTTTTAGCTCTGATGAAATCAGGAAATTCTCATTTTGTAAGTACCCAATAATTGTATTGTTAACAATACTTGGTTTCCATTTGCTCTCTTTGGCTTTTCATCCTCCCTCCCGTCGTTTATGAAAAGTTATCTTCTAAATTGTGCTAAAGTTCACTCAAACAACAAGCTAGAACGACTCGTCCTAAAGTCCACCTCAGGAAGTCTCGCCAGGCGAACTAGCTGCAATCCTCCCGGAAAAGCCTGAGCCAGTCAAAAGATCTTTCTGTGTTTCACTCCTCTCAACCTATTTTTTCAACCTTCTTGTTCTTAAAAAATAAAAAATAAAAAAAGAATAACCCGCAGGAGTTGGACATTCCCTGTGGCACTTTGCCTCAGCAGAGCAGTGCTTTATGGGAAACAGAAAAAGGTTTGTTCTCTCTGGGGGCTTTCCAGGGTTTAGTGGCAGACAGATATTTGGCATTGGCTGTGTTCTTCTATCAAGACAAAGCAGGGTCCGATGATGGTTGGGGGGAGGTGGACTAAAAATACCATCGGCACCGCGACAAGTGTTGAAGGAGTGTGCCATGCTGACTTAAGTCGTCTCTTTAAACAGCCACTTGTTTTATTCGCGGTTGCTTTGATGAGGGAGTTTGGAACGCGGGGCAAAGTCGTTAGCTAAGTGTTTAGTACCTGTGGTTGAGAGGGATCTTTCAGTATCTTTAATAAGTCGCGGCTCATTTTCCTGCCTTCCATTTGTTGTGTGACCCTTCCGAATGGAAGTTTGTTCTTCTGAAGCTTTGTTTATTAATACAGTCTGTCTCTTTTTAGAATGGAATCACTTTAGGTCCTGTGTTGGTGGGAGTTGTGTGGGAGGGTGTGTGAGAGAGGTACTCGGGAAGGGGTAGTTCTGTTGAAGGAGGCTGGAAGATGGAGGGGAGGATAAGTAACCGTGCCTGCCTGGGAGAGAGGGGAGGGAGGGTCCTGGGTGTGTTTGTCTGCGGGCAGGGTTCCAGTGCGACGCCTTATCGTTCACCACTTCCCAGCCGTACCGGTCCTCCCCCTCTCCGGGAGTCACGGGCAGGTTGTGTGCCCCTGTGTAGCCCAGCGCCTCCACCCCTCTCCCAGGGAGAACACCGGCCAACTCCACCTTCCACTTCGAGCTGCGGGGCTGGGGAGGCTCCCAGTGGCCTTGGGGGTCAAGCCAAGGCGAGCGTATCGTCACAGGAATAGACAGGGTCGTAACTCCATGGGGTCAAAAGTGCAGCAGCTCCTACAGCTGGGTCACGACGTTTGGTTTGGGAGGCTGTGTTTGTTTGGTTTTTGTAATGGAGGCCAAGATTTATTTTTGCTCAAAGCCGTTCCAAACTTTTGTCTTTTGTTCCCAGCCATTGTTTTGACCAGGTCATCCATACCTTCATTAGCACTGACGAGCCTTTTCTCTTCATGGTTGCGTTGTTTCTGACGTGGATCCCGGTTTCGTCTCTCCCCGGTTTCAGAAAACATTGCGGGCCATGCTGGTGTACACGCCGTGCCACTCGGCGGTGGAGCGCACACGCCTACAGCAGCTGCTCCGGCCCGTGGTGGAGACCATCCTGGTGAAATGTGCCGACGCCAACAGGTAAAACCACTTTCAGACCCATTGGGATGTACATCTGTCCGTGGTTCACTGATGCAGCTGGTAGCTAGCGCCCTCTGGTGGAGAATACAGAACATTACATGCACTTAGTACTGACTTTACTGGATCCAGTGCTCTGTTGGCGGTACTCCGATTTGAGCAGGGCTGTCTAGCGCACTGCTAGCTTGCTGTTAATGATTTGCACACACCCAGGGTCACCCTCTACATCCATACGTGATTAATCTACAGTGGATGTGGTTTTGAGGTCCATATTGGAACTTGCCTGATGTATATGGTTTCCTCTGCTTAACACTGTATTCGTTAATTTGGTTAGGTACCTGAATGAACTAATTACACAACCCGTCTCATTTTAGTGAGGCCACGTTGGCTCACTGTAGAAAATAAATGACAGGCTTTATTCATCTAGCATGGACGTTACATTCTTCTTCTGTCGTTTCTCTTCTTGGTTTCCAGCCGTACCAGCCAGCTGTCAGTCTCAACCCTGCTGGAACTGTGTAAAGGCCAAGTTGGAGAGCTGGCAGTGGGCAGAGAGATCCTTAAAGCAGGTAAGACCTACATATCCCGCCCATCTTCTTCGGCGGTCCTTGGGGAAATGTGAAAACTGCTCCTGTGTCACTATTTATTCCAGGGTAGATACATTTAAGTATATCAGCTATTAAAAACAGTTAACCACAAAATATCGGGGTGCTCAGAAACAAATATTTAAATACAAAGCCCTGATTCGCTGATAGGCCTAGACTCTCAGATTCGCTGATAGGCCTAGACTCTCAAATTCTTAGACAAAGCAATGGCTAAACCCATCCTCATTAATTCATTATAAATATAGTATATTAACATGTTAGAGGCTTTATTGTCTTTGTTTGCATTAACTGTTGTCTACAAACAATGGATTGAAGCAGCCTCTTTTCTAAGTCTTCGTACATTAAATCCAGAACCTGGTGCTCAGATCCTCAACCACTCACTCCGTCTCCCTCCATTCTGATTCAGGGTCAGTCGGTATCGGCGGGGTGGACTATGTCCTGAACTGCATCCTGGGTCCCCAGACCGAAGCCAATAACTGGCAGGCCCTGCTTGGCCGCCTGTGTCTGATCGACAGGCTTCTGCTGGAGTTCCCCGCCGAGTTCTACCCCCACATCGTCTCTGGGGGGGACTGTCACCAGTCCCAGACACTGGGGGAGAGGTAAGCTATTCGTAGTCACATTAGCCTGGAACGACCCAGCTTTAAGCCGACGGTGTAGTTTTGGCGTGGCCATTGTTGAATTGGGGTCTTCATTTGTAACTTGCTGTTCAGCACTTTGAGCTTTTTGTTATGTTGGTGACATTATTGTTTTTATTGTAAAAAAAATAGTCTACTAGAGGGACCAGGAAGTCCTTGGAGACGCAGATTTTTCAGTTGTCCTTTTCCTCTCTAGGTATCAGAAGCTCCTCCCCCTCCTGAGCTTTGCTCTGCAGTCCATCGACAACTCCCACTCCATGGTGGGCAAGCTGTCCCGCCGGGTCTTCCTGAGCGCCGCCCGCATGGTGGCCCGCGTGCCGCACGTCTTCGTCAAGCTCCTGGACATGCTGAGCGTCACCAGCTCCACCCACTACGCCCGCATGAGGCGCCGTCTGCTCGCCATTGCTGAAGAGATGGACATCCTGGACGCTATCAGCCTGGGCCGGGAGAGCCTGGAGCAGCATGGCGCCGGCGAGGCGCACCAGCGTTCCAGCGCCGCTTTCCCGGAGCCCTGCGTGCCTCAGAACTCCCCCGACGTCACGGAGAGCAACACCCCCACGCATACGGTCCAGCTGACCGGCGGGAGGGGCGCCAGGGGGGGCTTTGCCAGGGCGCCGGCCAGCCCAGAGGATATAAGCGAGAGGTTGGCGGCCATCTCCGCTGGCGCCGGGCATTCCGGGGCGGCCGCGTCGGCGTACGGAGGGTCCCCGGCAGAGCACACAAAGCCCCCCGTTCAGGCGCGTAACCGCCCCCTCAGCCAGGGCCTGAACTCCCCCTCCTCCAGCCAAGCCCCCAGCCTCCCCTCCCCTTCTGGCTCACACCCTACCCCCTCCTTCCCGGGCCCTGATAGCGTTCCCAAACCCCGGCCCCAGAGCTTTGTCCCCGGCAGGCTGGCATCAGCTGCCCCCTGCTCCGCCCCCTCCCGCTCCCCGGGAACCCAGCGCCGGTTCCCCCCGCAGAAGCCCTGCGGCAACAAAGACCCGGAGAAGCAGCTCCCCTCCCCCTGCTTTACCCAGGCCCGACCCCTCCCCTCCAGCCAGATCCACAGACCAAAGCCTTCCCGACCCACCCAATCCGAAGGGGCCACGGCGCTCTGCGCCACAGCCGCCCCGAGTGCTTCCAAGAGCGGCATGAAGCTGGACCTGCGGGGGGAGTCGACCGGTGCAACCAGAGGTGACGGCCCCTCCACCGGGTGCCCCATGGGGGGAGCGACCACCCTGATCACCAGCGAGGACAGCTGCTTCACCCCCGTGGACGACAAGTTCCGCAGCCTGGACGCCTCGGCCGAGCTCAACTCCTCCGTGGAGGACCTCCTGGAAGCCTCCATGCCGACCGCCGGGGACGCCACCACCGTCACCTTTCAGTCGGAGGTGGCTGTGCTCTCGCCCGAGCAGGCCGGGGATTGGCCGGGGGGAGGGGGGGAGGTGGGAACGTACAGCGAGGACGTGACGCGGCACCAGAAGTGCAAGGAGAAGATGGAGGCGGAGGAGGAGGAGGCTCTGGCCGTGGTCATGGCCATGTCGGAGTCGCAGGACGCTCTGCCCGTCATCCCCCAGCTCCAGGTGGACAAAGACCAGGACGTGATCATCATCCAGGCTGATGTGAGTTCATGCCCCAGTCAGGCTTTACTCAACCAAAAAGTGTCACTGTAATAGGTGACGTAACAGACTTATTAAGCCTTATCAACTGAGCTTGCTTTTTAGTCCAGGGCTAGGCTTTATGTTAATCTTGACAACTGACACAGAAGCATAATAACTAGTACAGATTGTTGACCATTGACCCACCAGAGTTCAAAACACACACCTGAATAATCACTGGGTTCTTATCAACCAGACAGTCTTTAAATAACGGAACAGGATCTTAAATAGCCCCAGAATGTCCACACATTCCACCCGTAGCACCTGTTGAATGGCATAGGCACGTCTCCTTCCCTGCTTCCCCAGACCCCTGAGACTTTGCCTGGCCACACCAAAGCGAAGCAGCCATATAAGGAGGGCCATGAGTGGCTGAAGGGCCAGCAGATCGGCCTGGGGGCCTTCTCCTCCTGCTATCAGGCCCAGGACGTTGGCACTGGAACCCTGATGGCCGTCAAACAGGTGAGAACCCAAAACAGGACCGGGTGGTTTTGCAGTCCAACTTAAACTAGTGATTGTGGGAAACTGACAAATGGTTACTCAGATGTTTGGCCGGATATGCCTGTGCTGGATTCTAAACAGCCCCCTATGCACTCCTGTTTCTCTAGTAGAAATTGTTAGGTATTTAAGCAATATTGTAAGAATAATGCTTGGCACTCAGATAACGAGGGGGAATATTGCCATGTTATTATCTATACCTATCCAATTATTTCAAATTTGCAGGTGTGTCTAGGGATGTGAGGCTAGGTGTTGTTTCTAGGTGGGACCTACGGTCCCTGGTGTCTACCAATGAGTGGCTTGTGTCCCTTGGTGCAGAAACAGGGAGTACTCCTTGTTGGTGAGCTGTGCCTACATTTTGGCTGGTGACTTTAAATTGAGTTTTAGGGCAACTGAACTGAGAAATACAAAATATGTTCTTAACGTGGCATCACTGCATGTTGGAAACGGGTATTCTTGTCACAAACGGCATAATGTGTATCTACAGTGAGGTCCAAAAATTTCCCCTCATTCCTTAACTTCCCAATAAAGCATAAATGTCTAAAAAAAAAAACTACAAACTGTATTTAAATCAGTAATAAAAGTTGAATATTTACAATCTCTCAACTAAGACATCTGTTGCAAAAAGTCTTATTAAAGATTTCTTGAGTTATCTTAGATTAATTACGGTGACATTAATTAGGTTCCTCAATTAGTATATTACTGGCTTGCTTCATATTAGTGTCTGACAGGACATAAGTAACTAATGCTTTAAGCCACACCTCCATAACAAAAACAGTTCAGAAGGAGCAGCAGATATACACATGGAGGATGTGAGAGTTGGGACCTCCTAACCATCTGCGTGTTGGTCTTTAGGTGACCTATGTGAGGAACACGTCCTCCGAGCAGGAGGAAGTGGTGACTGCTCTGAGGGAGGAGATCCGGATGATGGCCCACCTCAACCATCCCAACATCATCCGCATGTTAGGAGCCACCTGTGAGAAGAGCAACTACAACCTGATGGTGGAGTGGATGGCAGGTAAGGGCCTGGCAGTGGCAACTTTGGAAACAGCCTTAAAATTGCCTTTTATTTCATTTCCTTTTTTTGTATCCTGCTTTCCTGCTTTATTTTTAATTGACTTGCTTCCGTTTATAAAATAACTATTTCAAAAAAAAAAATGTTGGGGTGGGCTTCCTGGTGTTCACCTTTGTTTTTAACTGAGTTGGTTATCTCTGGTTGTCTCTGTTGTGACCAGGTGGTAGCGTATCCCATCTCCTGAACAAATATGGTGCCTTTAAGGAGGCCGTGATCATCAACTACACTGAACAGCTGCTCCGAGGTCTGGCCTACCTCCACGAGAACCAGATTATCCACAGAGACATCAAAGGTGAGAGGTCACACACACACACACACACTATCCGAGCTGCTCGGGGCATTTCGTCCACTGTCTCAGTGTCATCTCCTGGACTCACCGCTGGGCCTTTACGTGAATATTTTGACCCCTCCCCAATTAGCATGCAGAATGGGTAATGCATTGACCCGTCACAGCCCAGTCTGTTAAACTCTCTGAAAGGTCTTTGCGTCAATTGAAGCGGGTTGCTCACATCAGAAGGCCTTTACGGACTATAGCGTTGATTGCTGAGGTAATAACTGACGAGATCGCACCTCCTCAATTGCAGTCATTCAGCGGGTGCTCTTATTCAGAGCGACTTACATTTAGAAAGTGGCCAGAGCAACCTACACTCAATTTATGGTATTACGGTAAGAAGACACCAAACATTTGGGAGCCTTCCCATTAGCTTCTTATTACCGGGAGTTCAAAGCATGGCTACTGCAAAGACACGATGGAAGATCTTCAACCACTCACCACATGAAGTCAGGCATCCTGTTAAAAGAACGGAATATGTGACCTTCTGCAGTGTGGGAGACATGTACGCAGGGCTTTACTTTGTTCACTTTGCGACCTCGTAGTCGACTAACATCTTAGTTTAGTATACATACATATCATAGAGTTATGGTCTGTCCGTATAATGGACCATCCGTGTGTGTGGAATTCACCTGGAGGGGCTGTACCTAAGTAACTATAAAATGTGCTGACCTTTGTAAGCCTAGGTCATAGAAGGTGGTTTCTAATGGATGGGTACCACATGTTTATTACCTTTGTTGAGAACCTGTAACTTATGAGCCGCCTAGGGAGTGTCTGGTAAGATAAGAGATTCTGGTACATGGTCCTTTGAAGATCTTCATCCCTGACAAGTATGTCCTTGAATGCTAGATTTACAGTGTTGTTTTGTTTCCTAATCATTTGTGCTTCCTAAATGCTGCGAGTACACAAACTTCTCACACCACATACTTCTCATGTTATGGCACCAAATAACTCCCCACCCCGTTCCATCCCAACCCCCCCCCCCCCCCCCCCCCCCCCCCCCCCCCCCCCCCCCCCCCCCCCCCCCCCCCCCCCCAACCCCATCCCAGGTGCCAACCTGCTGATTGACAGCACGGGCCAGAGGCTGAGGATAGCCGACTTCGGGGCTGCAGCCAGGCTCGCTTCCAAGGGCACCGGAGCAGGGGAATTCCAGGGACAACTGTTAGGAACCATTGCCTTCATGGCCCCCGAGGTACGTTTGGAAGGGTAGTAATCCGGTAGTTATCCGGTAGTAATCCGGGCCTTTCTAGTGCACGGTGGACAGCATTTCACTGCTGGTCAACTGCTCGCAGGCGTGAAGCTAGCGAGGTCCAACACATAAACCAGCACCCTCAGATCAAAACCCTCAGTGCTCCCTGGCAGCTGAATCCCCTCCAAATTCAACGATTTTTTTTCTGGGAGGCACCATCAAAACCAGGCATTAAGGGGCCGGCCTTGCATTGTCGGGGCTCCCTCTCTCGATGGGGATTACAGTTTACTTTGATTTGGGAGTTACTGAGGAATCCCGGACCCACTTTAGTTCAGCTCCTCTGTGGACTCGTTGCGCTGGATGGCCCGCACAGTGGTGGCTTGGTCTTTCCGCCAGAGAGAATCTTTGTCGTAAGCCGTTGACATGTAAATGGCCTACCCAAAACACGGAAAACCAAGATTTGGGCTAGGAATGAGTTGACGCCGTAGTCATGTGACAAAGAATGAAAACAACGGGGCGACTATAGGCAAGCCCAACTGGCATTGGGCAGCTTTGTTAGGCTTCATAATAAATTCAGCTAATTGGCTGAGTCACATTATTTTGGTTTGACGTTTGTTCTCCTTCCACCAATACAGTAGTCTTCTGGGTAATTATGCAATGCCTCAACAACAATATAAAATACTACAAAACAATTGTCATTTCGGTCCTTTCGGCTTTTCCGTGTGCATTTTTGACTTTGAATTATTTTTATCATAAATGTATTTACTGAACACCAGAACAGTACAGGGGACATTTTACAAAATGTGAAGTGAGTTCCTTAGATGTCCCGAGTCGGTCCACATGCTGACACCTTGTGTGCGCTTGACTGTGCAGGTGCTGCGTGGACAGCAGTACGGCCGGAGCTGTGACGTGTGGAGTGTGGGCTGCGCCATCATTGAGATGTCCTGTGCCAAGCCCCCCTGGAACGCCGAGAAACACTCCAACCACCTGGCGCTCATATTCAAGGTGGGGCCTACGCAAGCACCACCGCAACGTCTGTGATCCGTTTGTCTTTGACCAGCAGAAAAACGTACTGTTCCTGGATGTAGCATTGTTGCCCGTTGCCAGGTGGTGTTTTGTCCCGGTAAAATCCGCAGTGAACGTTTCTTTCCACCAGTAGGTGGCGGTTGCACATTTTGTAAGCAATAAAGAGTTCACACAAACTAATGCCACACCATCTCTGTATATTGATTGTTCATACATAAAGCTGAAAAGAGACACCGACCACAAATGTGGATATGAATTCTCAGTTACAGCTGCAATTGGTGTTGTTAAAATGCACACCATTGTGCTTCCGCTTCAACCAAAAACCCAGTGGTTGACGACACCATCGTTTCTCTGTCTGCGTTAACTGGACTCTCTCTCACGCTCAATCTCTTTCCACCAGATTGCCAGCGCCACCACGGCACCCTCCATCCCCCCCCAGCTGACACCAGGTCTGAGGGATGTCACCCTGCGCTGCCTGGAGCTGCAGCCCTCCGACCGCCCTCCCTCCAGGGAACTGCTCAAGCACCCTGTCTTCCGCCTCAACTGGTAGCCCCCCCAACATCTCCCCCCCCCCAATTCCTCCCTATCCCAAAGAGTCTGCACGGAAATACTACTGAAGAACCCAGCCAGCCTGTCTACTCTGCTCCTCATCCTCCAAGCCGCTGCCCATCAGACCAGCCTCCCTGAAAGCCCTCCATTCACCCCAGAACGCCCTCCATCCTCCCCCGGAGCCTTCCCAGCAGTGGTCAGTGCTTGGGATGGATGGGAAACTGGGCTACTGCTATGCCTTTCCCCTACCATGTCGTCAGACTGCTGTACGTTAGAGGAGAATGCAAAAAAATAAATATATTCACTCAAGTTCTATGGAAACCGTGCCTTAGTGGTAATGCCATGTTGGTTAACTGTGGTCTGTATTGCTCTGTTTTGGGAACTAAATGGTTCATTCAGCACTTTGGTAGCCGTTCTGCAATGCCGCGAAGGTTTAGAGAAGTTATTTTTCCCCCCATTTGAACCCATGTGAGTAGTCCTTTGAACCACAAAGGAAATACGTTTTTATCACTTAAGTTTTGATGTCTTGTCACAAGTTCAGACATGGTTTTTGTTTTTAAGAGTGTATTGTGTAGACGGAAGGCATTTAAGCGGTTTAATTGGTTCGTTTTGTGCATAACTGCATTTATACATGGATGCCTTTAATTTGTGCATTTTACTGTTGGGCCATAAAGCTTAGTCGAATAATCACTTAAGTGTTTCAGGGAATGCAGATGTATCTAACAGATGTTGCTAGTTTAGCTAGCCTAATGCTAGCATAACGCTGAATGTGAACGCTTTTGCTGACAGGTGTTGTCTCGAATATATTTTTTTGTTACTTGGAAAAGAGCCCATGTTTAAAGTTTCATATCTTTTTTTTGGGTGTCTTTTCAAAACTATTGTTAGAGTTTGAGATGTTCATTTTTGATGTTTTCAGAACATCGTTTTTGCGTAATGCCACGCCGTTAAAAACACCGTCAGCCTCTTAACTCTCGCTGTTACGATTGAGCCATGTGCATCGTGCATATTTTTGTTCTTTTTTTTAATAATTTCACAAGCCCTAGAAAATTAAGCTGTGTCGTTAATATTCAAAACCGCTATTTTAAATATTGACCTACCATTCTTGTGGTGCTGTTCCGTTGTAGAATGTCACGCTACAATTCAGCAATTTTTTTGATCTGGGAACTATTTCTTGAGAAATTTGATAATCTGTGTACTTCTGAGGTTTTCTACGATTTTTCTATTTTCCATTGGAGATTTTCTATATCATAAATATAAATGTTCAATTGTTATACTTTTTAATGGTGGGGGGATATTTCTGAACTCAATGCAGAGACTTCCCCCATCTGTTTTTGATTGGAAATCTCATGCATGTTCTTAAAATGGTGTTACTTGTATGAACTATAACCCTTCAAGTCTTGTTGCTTTGGTTGTAATCAGTTAAAGTAAAAGGATGATAATTGAGATGAAGAATATTTCCCTTTTATAAAATAGGGCATATGCATTTTTATTGCCGTTTTTATTCGGAGCCCCTAATGGAAAGGTATAAGACCATTTTAAAACTACTTTTTAAGCAGAAAATGTAATCTATTTAATACAAATCCTATATCTTTTTGTGGGGTACAAGCTAATCAAGCTTGAAGAGTTAAATGTAAATAAATGTGAAGTTTGGTAGCTAAAAATTATTGTACTTGACTGTTATTTTTTTACCACACGCTTTTCCATAAATACATTTTTTTTTCTGCTTCGGGTTATTTTTAATCATCTTACTTTTCAATGTCTTTTTAAAAGCTTTAAATTTATGCACTCTTGTCTTTTTATATACTGGAAGAGAAATCAGTTTCTGTCAAATTCATAAAAGCTAATCAGTATTACTTCAAATATCATGCCTATAATTCTTATCAATTTCTATGCCTTCTGAAGTCTCCTCTTATCCACCTATGTCTCAGCCAGCTTGCTGGTTTTGTGTATTTTATTTTCTTTTATGCTGATGTAATGTAATCTTATTTCCTGTTTTGGATCTGAGCTGGACTGATTTTTGTGTGAAATTGTATGCTGTTTCCTGTGTCACTTGGTGGTACTTCTTTTTTTATTTGTAAAGAACGTCTATTGCTGTTTTATTCCAGTCTCCACTACCTCAGGTGTCCTATAGAGTCTCTTCTACCAAAGTTCACTTTTTCAATATATATATAGATATAAATATATATTCTTTTTTTGTGACTATTTTGTTTTTTGATTTCTCTTCAAAGATTTCCAGGGCTAACTTAAATTAGCACCTTTTTCGTGCAAATAAACTCCTGCAATATCTGGGTTAAGAAAAATACAAATTGGCCTAAACTGTATCCTGTAAGTTAAAATATATCAGTATATTTTAATTATTCAAATGTTTACCCCATTCAAAGCATTTCACAGCATAAATTTGAACTTAATTTGGTGTTGTCTTTATAGTAAATAAACATAAAATAGTGAAAAGCATTTTTTGTTCCTCTGGTCATTTTTTTACATGTAAAAATGTGCTTCGTCTATCAATACAAACCACCATCCACTTTAATACTCAACTCTGATTCCTTTCTTCTGGACCTGTTCTGTCATGTAAAGAGTGAACTTGGACATTTTATCACTTTTCTCAAAACAAAATGGACTCAAGACATCCAGTCCAGTTAGGTTGACAGAGTTTCCATCATATTGGGGGAAGTGTATATGAAGTGTCAGTTGGCAGACCTGATATGTCAGTTTTGTATTGCTGGAGAATAAAATGATATACCAAAAATGTATATGAAAACAGACAGACATTCTATATGTGCTGTATATCAATTATAAAGTTCGACATGCCTGGAATGGGTTTTTCATAAACTGTCAGACCCCAGGAATACTGTCAACTTGGTGTCAGCTAATGGGATCCAATATTTTTCAAATGTAAAACATTTACTTAAAATGCAGTAAAGCAAGAGTGACATGATTTGATAAAATGTCACCTGTTTGGTTTCAAAGAGAAGGAAAATACACACAGGTGCTATAGGCTAACTGTGTTTACTCAGACTCATTAAAAAACTACAGCAATTGGTCTCCTCAGTTTCCAAATGCTTAAAGAGTATTGTTAAAAGAAGAGGTGATGCAACAAAGTGGTAAACATGCCCCTGTCCCAACTTTTGAAAACGTGTTGCTGGCATCAAATAAAAAATGGGCATATTTTTCCAAAAACAATAACATTTCTCTATTACAACATTTGATATGTTGCCTTTGTACTATTGTCTATTCAACATAGGGATTAAATGATAGACAAAATTGCATTCTGTTTTTATTTACATTTTATGCAGTCCTTTTTTTGGAAACAGGATATGTTGCAAGAAAAATCAGGAGGTTAAACCAACAAGCACATATTTTGTTCAAAAGAACAAGTTAGATGGACCTTTCTTTTTATAAAAAAAAAAAAGATAATTGGAGAGTTGAGATCTGCCATCCCAATGTCATGCAGATTCATGGATCCTTTGGTGGCCAAGGAGACCTTTGATGTCAACCTGGAGACCATAGAGAAGGTTAGAGGCAGACAAAAAGGCAACCTATTCCACACATCCTCCAGTGCCTTCATCATAAATGTTTAAAACCTAAGGGAGTAAAAGCTGATCAGGCTTGTAGGGCCCATTTCAACCAACTTGAATCAGGGAGATACAATCATATAAGATAATGCGTCATCTTTTTTGTTTGAAAACCATTTCACACAAAATAATGAAGACACCTATAAGACTTCAGGCATAACATGTGGGAAATATATGTGAATAGAATTTATTTATCTGAATATCATGCGTCTTAGTTTAAAAAGTTCATTGTATTAGTCAAATTTTAAGTGTGTCCTGAAATAACTCTATGAAAGTCTCTCTGAAACCGCAGACCCTCCAAGTGAGGCTTATTGGGTGTTTTGGGATTCACCGATTAACTACCATGGGAAGAATAGGGTCGCGTCCTCTAACATTCTCTATCGCTCTGACAACCTCGCCAGCAGTCAGACGTACTTCCTGATTGGTGCGTACTCTCTGGCCATATACCGTCATTCGCTCACCCCATTGAACCGCTACGACTACTGCGGCGCATGGTCTCTCTGTACTAATGGTGGATTGGTCAGATACGTAAATGGGTGGGCAATTCCCGAACTTCAGAACTTCTCATCTCAGTTATGATTGGGCATGTATTCCGCACTTGGAAAAAAGGGAGTTGTCTACAGGTACAGTACACTCATCATATAAGTCGATTGCTGTTTTACATGTTCAAATCAGGTGTTACCAACAAGAAAGTGTGAAGGATTAGAGTTTGGCTGGCTTCAAGTTTAAGACCACTTACCGTTTCAAGGTGAGTACAAGAACTGGTTACATGACTGACTTTCTTCAATCCCCACGAAGGTTATCGGCTAATATTGGCAACGGTTAACGTAATTATAATGAATAATCTTAGGATTTATTTATGAAATGTATTTACCTCAGGTACAAATAACGATACCGGTGAGACTTCAGATACTATTTGGACCAGCTCAACTAATTAGATATACGTTTTAGATCATCTCCCGTGTCATCTAAATTGATAAAGTAATGTAATTGATACGCGCTAAGAGATGCTGCTCGAATTTAGAAGAACACTAACTTTGTTTCAAATGCATTTGATTGAATTAATTATAAAATCGTTGTTCTGGGTGTTGAGCTAAGTAGGAAATTGTGTGTATTAGAAGAAAATAAGCTGCATTTTAATATTGGATCCATATTGACCTGCTGGGGTTTGTTTTGGTACAAAGTAGGCTATTACACTCTAGAAAGCGGCAATAATGTGTACCAAATATTCAACCGGAGAGGAACCAGCGCGCTACACTGTGACAACTTACGTCGAACGTTGTGAGCTGTATTGCGAATTCGAAGCGGAAGCTGGTCCGTCTACTCTTTCGTCCGACTGTGGTCACATCGAATTCTGACCTTATGATCTGGATAGTCAGCCTCTAAGGACAGCTAACTGTCACCTCGTCACATATGATTATAAGGTAAGATTATCCCGATCGTTGATAGTTTGCTGGATGTTGTCCCGTTAACGTGAACGCCGTTCAGAACTCACATAATTCATTTTTTGTTAGCAGCTAAACGTGGTCTTATTTATTACAGTACTGTATAGTAAGTAGGTAACGTTATCAACCAGAATTGGATTACATAGATTGTAACTAGAGACTTTAGCTGAAGTTAGCCCTGTACAGTAATGGCTATTCTCGCTCACTATATTTTTTACGGAAACATTTGCTTAATGACACAAATTGAATGTTTTGTTAAAAAAACGTATTGGTGGGTCTCTAAAGCTGCCTACCAAAACTAAGAGCAAAACGCGACGGAAATTATTCGTAAGGCGTCTGTCATTACGCAATAATAAGTGTTTGTGTTGATTCCACAGTTTTTGGTTAACTACACTGTCAACAGGAGCATCGACCGGTTCTTAAGCATATAGCTATCTATGCATCAACAGCTTTCTAACTAGGGGAAAGTGCATGGCGTACCCCGCCTCAAGTGACCCATGCCCTTTAGCCTACTTAGCGTTTAATCCAATTACAGATGATCAGGGCGTCGCGCGTGTTGCCTATGGACATGTTGTCATTTTGAGCGCTAGTAAATTAGAACAAAGGGAGAGAACAGATTGTTATACAATCTTATATTTTCGTTCACCAAAAGTGTGTCTGAAGTATTATGCAACCAATACTTTGGACTTCGTCTTCAGAAGGACACTTCGTTATTAAAGCTGTTTTTGTCGATTCTTTGCCAGTATCGACGTCATATTCCACGCAAATAAACACTTCCCCCCATTGACCCCTCCATCATTCATAACCCCCACCCGTCCTCTATCTCTTTCGCCATGCTAGCTCCTGCAGAATGCCTGGATCCGTCCCAGCCAATGGCGAGGCCACGTGGCCCAAGGACGTGGGTGTCATCGCCCTCGAGATCTACTTCCCCTCCCAGTATGTGGACCAAGCCGAGCTGGAGCAGTTTGACGGCGTGTCGGCCGGCAAGTACACCGCGGGCCTGGGCCAGGCCCGCATGGGCTTCTGCTCGGACCGCGAGGACATCAACTCCCTCTGCCTGACTGTGGTCCAGCGTCTGATGGAACAGAATGGCCTCTCCTACGACCAGGTGGGCCGCCTGGAGGTCGGCACGGAGACCATAATTGACAAGTCAAAGTCGGTGAAGACCGTGGTGATGCAGCTGTTTGAGGAGTCGGGCAACACCGATGTGGAGGGGATAGACACGACCAACGCCTGCTATGGGGGCACCGCGGCCCTGTTCAACGCCGTCAACTGGGTGGAGTCTAGCTCCTGGGACGGTGAGAAGTGTTGTTCTTAACGTTGCTGCTGGTGGCGTTTTCTTGACTTTGCAAAGGTCTAAGGGTGTTATCACACACATTCTGAATTCTGTGTGTTGTTTTTAAATGTGCCCAGCCGTCTGTTTTAGTCTAATCTTTGACTAAAGAACACTGAAATTATATATTTTTTGTCAAGTCAGACAACCTGTCTAGGCCTCTAACTGGACCTAAAACCTAACATAACTTGTATCAATTATGAGAGAAGAAATTGTCTGTTATGAATAATTAATATTTAATATTGTAACCTGTTTGCCTTCGCCCTGTAGGCCGTTATGCCCTGGTGGTGGCAGGAGACATTGCAGTTTACGCAACTGGAAGTGCCCGACCAACAGGGGGCGCTGGTGCAATAGCCATGTTGATTGGGCCAAATGCCCCACTGGCTTTTGACAGAGGTGAGTCAGTACCCTGCTGTGTGGAAAAAAAAATCTGTTGTCACACTGACTTGATCTCCACCAGCCTGTTTATAATAATTCCCTGTTAGTGATGGACCAGGGCATTTAGGCAAATGTCTGCTCACCAGTGCCGTCCAGAGTCCAGGGGTTCCCAAACGTTCTATACTACGGCCCGCAATTTTTACATTTGGTCAATTTTGTCTTCAGTTGGTTTTGTGGGACAGCTATGGCATCAGAGTAATATTGTATTTAGTGTGTTTGCATTAAAGGGGCTTTTTGTAGAATTTTTTGAATATCAGAAAATGTCCAAGCTGCCCCTACATTTCACTACTCGGATGTCACCTTTCCTCAAACAAACACTGGCAGACATGGGCAGGTGAAATCTCTTGGTCATTGCCTTGTTGCTGGCATTGAGTTTGCTCATTTACTTTTAAAGTGAGGAAACAAGCACTGAATATTTTGTAAAGTATAATATATTTTTAAAGCTTTTGTAAGTTGTGGAAGTGAAAATAGTGTGCCATGAGGGTTGATTTGAATGTGAACTGGTTTTGCTGTAATTTAGCTAAAGAGCATTGTGAGGATTTTTTACATTGTGAGGATTTCAATAACAAGACCTATTAGATAAAAAAACATTACAATAATACATATTGTTACTCATGACACCTTTGAAATAAGAGAATATACATGTATTTTTTTACCCCTCAAATCAAGCAGCTCAATGCCCCCCATTTAAGGGGCGACCCCTAGTTTGGGATCCCCTGCTAATGACCTATTGCACTGACACAGCAGCGTACACACACACACACTCACCCTAAATACTTAATATTGGCCCCTGAAATGAAATTTACCCACGCCGAGTATTGCTTCTCATCTTACTGATGGACCTTTTGTCAACGTTTCAACACGCGGTCAGGGTGTCACGCGGCGTTGGCATGCTAACCGGCGACGCTGTAAACAGGCTATGGGCGCTCCCATTCAGGAGACCCACTGAGATGTGAAGTGTAAATCTTGCCTGACGTCCAACGTTGCAGGTCTGCGGGGAACACACATGCAGCACGCCTACGACTTCTACAAGCCCGACATGGGATCAGAGTACCCTGTGGTGGACGGAAAGCTGTCCATCAAGTGCTACCTCAGCGCCCTAGATCGCTGCTACGCTGTGTATCGCAACAAGATCCACGCACAGTGGCAAAGAGGTAAAAAAAATTGTGTGTGTGTGTATATATGTATATGTGTATATGTATGTATAAGCGTCTCTTATAATTGTATTTGCTTTAAATGTATTTGTTTAAGTCATTGACAAACGGCAAACTTCACTCCACCGTTCCACGTCCGACAGGCCTTTGTCAGGTCAAACTCTCAGGTTAATTGAAACACTGAGGTTAAGTTGTAAGCAGGTGAAGTGGGCCAGGCCCACAGATCCCTTTAGGCTAAGTAGTTCACTAAGGTTCATGACCAGTGTGCAACACAGCGCCTGAAGTTGGGTGAGTGAAGCAGCCAGTGTTCGAGCGGTGGGTAGTTGGGTTAGGCGTGGCCCGCCTCGCGCATCAGAGCCCGGTTTAACTGCTTATTCTTGGGATGTTTCCACTGTTGACCCCTTCATGTAGAACGTACACTTTTGACGCATAGGCTTCCCATGCGGGGATTGAA
Source organism: Esox lucius (assembly GCF_011004845.1). Classification (NCBI taxonomy): domain Eukaryota; kingdom Metazoa; phylum Chordata; class Actinopteri; order Esociformes; family Esocidae; genus Esox; species Esox lucius. The sequence goes on from NC_047582.1 coordinate 31,205,111, forward strand.
ACCCGCGACCTCCCCACAGACCATGCCTCCCCTCCCCCTGTCATTCCTATTGTCCCTGCTGGCTCAGCTGTGACTGACGTGTTCTCCACAGAGGGCGTGGACAGGCGTTTCAGCCTGGAGGACTTTGGCTACATGGTGTTCCACTCGCCCTACTGCAAGCTGGTGCAGAAGTCCCTGGCTCGTCTGCTGCTCAACGACTTCCTCAGTCACACCAGCCCCGACACGGAGACCGGGCCGTTCAGTGGTCTGGAGGCTTTCAGGTTTGTGAACATCTCGAAGGTCTGCCGCTGTAGTGCCTTGCCGTTTGATTGGTTGGGAAATCGCCATGGAAACGTAAACGTGAACAAATATTACCACATGTCTACAAGTGACGCGCTGTATGAAATGTAAGAATCATCCTGAGCATCCAATTATAATCCAAACCAGTATTCCTCTGACTGGAAATATAGCGGATGCTCTTATCCAGGGCGACTTACAGAAATGAGGGCATACAGACATGCGTACAAACATTTCCCCCCCCTTTCTTTTTGTGACATGTAGTTGTCTCTTGCGGTCATGCACTGTCTCGCTTTTTAGAATGACACAAAAAAAGCTTAAATGCAGTCATTTCTAGTTCTGTCTCAAGAAGTGGCACGTGAACCCCTGTGTCCCTGTGTGTGCGGAGCAGGGATGTGAAGCTGGAGGACACCTACTTCGACAGGGACGTGGAGAAGGCCTTCATGAAGGCCAGCACAGAGATGTTTGAGCAGAAGACCAAGGCCTCCCTCCTCGTCTCCAGCCAGAACGGCAACATGTACACCCCCTCGGTCTACGGCTGCCTGGCCTCTGTCCTCGCTCAGTGAGTCTTGAGTGAATCGCAAGTAGCCAGCGTTTTCCATTTTCCATGTTTAAGATTTGCGCAAACAAACTTTACTTAAGTCCTACTTATTAATTAAATGTCTACTTTACCCGCCATGTTCCTGGAGATCTAACGTCCAGTAGGTTTTCTTTGCAACCCCGGGTGTGACTGACCTGAAGTATTTTTACGTTCATCCAATTAGAATCCAATTAGAATCAGCTGTGTGAAGCTGGATTCGGAGAGAGAGTTAGGCCTCTAGGAACCTGGTTGGTGTGCGTGGTATTACCTTGGTCACTCCTGAACCAGTTGTTGCTCTATGCATTTTCACAAGCTGTAACTACAAAAGTGAATATACGACAATACTCTTAGAAGTAGTCACTCTGTGCTGTACTCATCAGAAGCTTTTAATTAAATGTAATTATTTAAATGATATGGTCCTATAGATAGGCACACAGAGGAAGTGCCTGTATGTATGTATGTGTGTGTGTGTGTGTGTGTGTGTGTGTGTGTGTGTGTGTGTGCATGCGTGTGCGTAAACATGTGCATTTTCTCTGCAGACACGCACCCCAGGACTTGGCTGGCCAGAGAATCGGCCTGTTCTCATACGGCTCGGGGTTTGCCGCCACGCTCTACTCTCTCCGCGTCTCCCAGGACGCCACCCCCGGTAGGTTCGCATCACACTCCGGTCCGCCACATGTACGTGTCACAGGAAACACCATGTCAACAGAGACTTGTTCCGCTGACATTTGCCCCAGTCGGTAGTTAACCCCCGGGACCTCTAGTCTTGACACTTCCAGTCCATCTCAGAGGACTACTTTGGTGGGCAAATAACACAATAGCGCCATCTACCTTACAGTGAAAGAATTGTCGATACTGAGGATTGGCTGTTTAGTTGAAATGTGAACGTTAAGGTATTGAGCAAGACCTGCTCAGCAGAAATGTGGATCATGAGTTTCAGGAAAGCTCATTGAGCTAAAGTGTTCATAATTACATTTTAGGGAACTTGTATTCTTCAGGGAACTATTGTTCAGTTGAAATGTGAATGATTATCTTTTAGGGGAGTTGCGTGGTCTTTATTTGTAGTCTGTTGTTGTCTACCTCAGGTTCTGGTCTGGATAAGCTCTGTGCCAGCCTGTTTGACCTCAAGGCCAGACTGGACTCCAGGAGAAAGGTGTCACCCGCTGTGTTTGCTGACAATCTGCAGCTGAGGGAAAAGACTCACCACCTGGGTATGTCTGCAGGACACGGACACATTTTGTGTGTGGACATGCCCTATGAAATGCTAGGAAGGCCTTTGATTGTACTCCCTCAATTAACCACTTTATTTTTGTCCTCTGTTGAACTTGTTTGCAATGTGTGTTCTAATGACTTACAAAATTAATGTCGGTCCCATCCAGCCCCCTACGTTCCCCAGGGGTCTGTGGAGGACCTGTTCCCAGGGACGTGGTACCTTACCCGGGTGGACGAGAAGCACCGCAGGGAGTACGCCAGACGCTCCCTGAACGACAGTGACCGCCCCCTAGAGGCCGGCATGGTGAACTCCACCACAGCCTCTGAGGTACAGTACAATTGCAATGTTCCGTGGAAATATCGTGATCGATAAATAATATTCCCAAGTCACCAATCATGCGAACATACTCTGACGGGCCTCCAGAGGGACGTTTGGCCCGCATCCGGGCTCTAACGGGGAAAAGACGGGGGGAAAAAACAAGCTACATTGTAGCTGTCGCCATTGTTTCATGTCCCATAATAATATTACCAACATGCATATTAAAGAAAACATTTTATAAAGAACTTATTTTTCCATGTTGCGTGGTTTTGTTCTTGGCAGCACATCCCAAGTCCGGTGAAGAAAATGCCCCGTATCCCTGCTTCCACAGCTGGTCCGGAGGCGGTCACCATTAGCAACGGCGATCACTAAGGAAAACTTACCTCTGTGAGGTACAGGTTGACTTGGAGGAAGGTCAACGAAGGACATTAGAAAACACAATTCACTTGCTAGCAGAGAGGATGAGACCTTCTTCAGTATGTTTGGCAACATATCTACAAAGTAACACCAGGATATTTAACGATCACCTTTATAGAATCTATCTTTAATCAGCAAATATTGTTGGATTTTACAAGGTGGCAGACACTCCTGAATGTTTCCGCTGTCAATATCCCCTGCTATTCTCCGAGCCAGACTGAAGTCATTTCAAACTGTGGATCAGATTTTGGCCCAGATTGTTCCAGTGGTGCACATTGTGCATATACCTTTTGAAAGAAATTATATACAGCCCAACAAAATCAACAAGCTCTTGTAATTAATTCTGGACCAGTTGTTTGTTGAAATACTTATTTTACACTAATATATTTAATATTTTATCATGGTGCAGACTTCACACTGGAATAGGGAGGTCCATCTTATGTTGTCTTTATTTTCGGTACCAGGGGGAAATGGAAATGGAAGCTTGAGGAACATGGCTGCCTGTAGGTCTTCAGGGATGATGAAAAGGGAAGTGGCGGCCTCTAACTCTCTGTGTTAGTTTATCAAATGCTGCTACTACCATGGCAACTTGATACTACCGTGGCAACTTGATACTACCGTGGCAACTTGATACTACCGTGGCAACTTGCAGTAATGACTTAAGTTGTAGAAAGAAGCTTTTTGTAGAGTTTGACTGCTTTCAGAATACCTCAGCTGTACAGAGGAAATGCACAAAGGGCCTGTATGTTGGTTTTTCTTATCTTACGACTCTTCCTTTAATACAACCATGACCAAATATCAAGAGAGACGGACAGAGGTTTGTGTTCACTGCCATAATCCAAGTTTAAATCATGAAATCTGATTTTACTGCTACATTGAATGTAGTATAGGCAAAATGTGATGAATGCCGTGTGACATTTGTTCAGAGTGTTCATTCATGCCGGGCTCTGAAAATATGTTTGAAGTTTTTGAGTGTCCATATCTATCAATTTAATGGAGTTATGTACCTGGCATATATTTACATGATCAATTTAGTCTTGTGTGCAAACTTCAAAATCTGTTTTCAATTACAATTCGTTTGACAAATGGTTGGGATATTTCCTACACAATACATTTGACAATATGTAGACAAGGATTTAAATGGACAAAAGTAAGGAATGTTGTTCACCTCTTCTGAAACCCAGTCATGTTTCACTGAAACTATATGCAATTTGTCTCCTTGATTTCTTTGTTAAAAAAGGAAGCTGTGTCGACCAAGCTTGTCTTGAGACTTGAACTGTGCTCACATGAGAAATCTGTTTTTCACTGTTTTATTAGCTGCAGTTCTAGTCACTAGTGGATGCAAAACCAGGGCAGAGCAGTCCTGAACGGTTGACCTTGGTTTAGCTCAGTGTTGCGAAAAGGATATTTGTGTTGTGTACTTGCGTTAGTTTGTGCCAAACTACTAATGAGGAAGCAGCACATTTCTAGAGATTGGTCACGACTGCAAATCGCATTGGGGATGTTGACACACGGAATGTGCCTAAGTCTCAATGTTAAAGTAACTGTCCAGTAAAAATCGCACTTCAAAGTCAAGATTCTGTTAATGCAAAGTAATGTTGTTCACTGCTATCCATATGTTTGGTAAGGTAATACATTGGAGAGGAAATAATAATAATAATAAAAACTGACCTCTCAAACTCTCTCATTTAAAATATGGATTGATATTTCTTCAAAGACAATGACGTAATTCTCCTGAAGAGGAAGAGTAGTTGACCAATGAGCGGTCAGCGTATGTTTGTAATGACTTACAAGTGACCTTTTAAAAGACCCCCTGGACAGTTACTTCAATAGCAGTATTCCAATGTAAACAGTAGGTTGCCTTTCTATGCCATATTTGTTGTTCTAACAAAAATGTCTGTCAAGGGTATATGACATCTTAGGTGGATGAATAGAGTGAAATGGCAACAACCATCCTTTAGGTCTGTCATATTTTCATACTTAGGGCCTTAATTTCAAAAGGGCTCATTAACAGATAACGGTATGAGTGCAGGAACAATTCTTGTGAATTAAAGAAAACAATGTTTTTTTTTTTTTCTCTGACTTGAAGACAGAAGTTACCAGAATCTGTCCAGAACGGGTTTTGTTCCCTCTAAGGTGTTCTGTTAATCCATAATTTTTTTTGTTTTTTACACTGACGAGGATAAAACTAACTAGTTTGAGACTGTGAAGATACCAAATCTTGTCACAGGCAGAAAATGCTCTGGCAGAACAATCTACAAACATCAGCCTTAAAAGGAACAGAGTTGGGGGCATACTTGTTTTTTCTTTCACCATCACCAGTTTTTTTGCATTTCCTCTGAAACATTTGCAGAAAGGCCTCCAAACTGCTCTAGGGGTTCACTTATAGTCGACATGAAATTTCTCACGTTTTCAGAAGCCTTACAAAAAGCATGTACTAAGTGTAGAAAATCGCTGTAACTAATACTGTACATATATTTTTCTTTTCTAATTTTAACAGCCAAGTTGCCTCCGAGGCTATATTTGAGTATGGCTGATGTTTACATGAAGTTTCTCTGAGATCAGATAATGTTACCAATTATTTTGGTGAGTAATGTATAGTGCTAACTGTAATGTATAGTACTAACTGCAAGATTATTTTTATTTGTAGATATAAATAAATTGATTTCTGATCAGGTGTCTCTCTACCTGTGTAAAGGTGATGTGATAACAGTGGATGTAGAGAGGTATTGAGAGATGGACTGACTAATAAATCTCTGTTCATTTAAAGTGACTGTTTGTTGCTCATTTCAGGGGGAAATGGTTGGGCGGTATCCTGATTTTTTTGTGCATCCACACCCTAAACAGGTGTACAACTTCAGGAAGATGTTACCCATCTATTGTACGATGCCTACTGTTATACTGGGTTGGGGTGATCGTATGCTGACTTGATGTCTTAGGCTTGCCAACAGAGAGGTTGTGTTTCATTCAGTGTTTAGTGGGATGCCTCTACAAATCATTGAAGCTTGAATCTATTATCCCTTTAACTACAAAGTTCTATTATCAGATCTATTGACAGACCATTGTACATGCTTACTCTATCCACTCTATTCGTCCTTTAGAGCATTTTGCACACTCAACCGTACAGCTGTCTTTGTTTTGCACATTGCCTTGCCCATAGTCTTGATTATTACGCTACCTACTCTAGTTTTGTTTTTGTACTGCCGCTTTGTACTAGCATAAATCTACCTCTCTCTCTCCCAGACTCTATGTCACATTGACTGTATAGTATATTGCCATGCCATTATACCTACCAAATATCTACCTCCATATGTTGCCATTTGTTGCACTAACTATACAAACCCTTAATTTGTTTATTATTATGTTGTGTATTCATGTGTAACTCTATGTCTTCTGCACCTTGGCGCTTTATCTTGGCCAGGCCGACGTTTCAAATGAGAAACTGTTCTCAACGTGCCTACCTGGTTAAATAAAGGTTAAATAAAATAAAAATGACAATTTGTGCAGCAAATGTGCATCTCAACAAATGGACATGTAGATTACATTTGTTTTAAAAAAAACGTACATCCAGTGCCCTCCAAGATTATTGACACCATGGGTAGATATAAACAAAAAATTCACCAATTTATTTTCTTCTTTTTACATAGGCTAATTGTAAAAAATAAATAGAGAACCAACTCCTTCCTGCTGGCAGTTGGTTATTACCTGGTTGGTATTGTTCACGCTTCCAATTGGGCTTGATCATTTCTTGGGACTGAGGTGTTGTTAGAAGCAGTTCCTGGGTCAGTGGCAGAACCAGGTTTTGAGTCATAGGCGCAATCATTTCGATTGTTCAGAGGTGTTCGGAGCAGTATGATGGTCCAAGTATGAACCGCAAGTTCTTGTGACAGAACTGGTTCATGAAATAAGAGGTTCTTGATGCGGCCTCTCTCTTCCTCTGGTGTAGGGGTCTTGGGTGTGGGCCATTAGGTGAAGGGCATGGGGAGCCTGCCCATTTGGGGACATTTCAGGACGCTTGCAACCTTTGAGAAGAGAAGTGTGCCCTTCAGGGAACAGAGGTTCTGTGTTATTGTCACCTCTGTACTGTAATAAAATACTGTGGCACTCTGAACCGCAATGATGCACAACTTAACCACCATTTTATAGGGCTGTACACTCCTGTAGTGTCAGCGGCATACCAGATGACGGCAGCATTTCTTCCGTTTATATGGAGCAGATTCAAATTTACATTGTTGATCAATTGTGTCTCAGACCCGACAGAGGGGACCCAAAAAACACGTTTTGGGGCTGGTGAAATAGGGCTACGGTATCCGTTTGCTAATTTGTCAGTGGCCAGTTCTAAGATAAGCGAACTTTTGAATGTTATATATTATTTTCAATTATATGTAATAGGAGTATTGTTTACAATAGCCAACTATGGCAATACAGTGGAATACTGCGTTCGTAAGTAATCGACTTCTCAATGTCGGGCTTTTCAATAAGCTATATATGAGGCCTTCACCGAACAACCAGTGACGTTGTCGAACGTTCACGTTGACACGAAATCCACAAGTTCGGAGTCCCACTGTTATACGCGGTTACACACCGCCCTACAGTCCGCATCATGGTTTTCTGTGCTCGTGCTCAGACTCAGACTCGTAGAAGGGTGGAGTTTGTGCCACCGCCTCTGAAGAACGAGGGAGTAGGGAGGTAGTTGAAAATCACTATCTGGCATTTACCAGCAAATAGAACACAGTTTCTGCTGGGGAAAAAGGATTTAATTTCGATATTTCACCTTATAAATCGCGGAAACCTTGGTCGGAAGAGGAACCAAGAGGTGAGTCGAGAACCACTGTGCGTGATATGATTCTCTTCGGATGTTAAAGCAATTCCTCCATTCTCTAAAACTTCCCGGAGTTATTCAGTCCGAGTAGTTTGAGGGCCGAATGCTTTTCCTAATGACAACTGTTTGCGGACGGTAACACTTCTTTAAAAATGACATTGAAAGAACAATGTTTCAATCTGAAACATTAGTTCTACTTTACTTTTCCGGAGCTTTGTAGTAAGATGTTGGAAGTGATGTTTTTTTTCTCTCCATACGGAAGCGAAGTAGTACATTGCGCCCGAAGGCATAACAGTTTTGTACTTTGCCATGTTCGGTGGAACTGTTTAAAAAGAGGAATTTGTGGACTTTATTTAAACAAATACACATCAAGCTGTACATTTTGAAATGCAGTGTGTCCGTTAAACTCAAACAACTGGGTTAGTCAAAAAACAGTTTAAAAAGTTGGTACAATAGAACCATGTTATGTCTTAAGAAATGTTATAGGTGTTGCTTTGACTGTAGTTTGACTCACAGACTGTCATCGCCACAACCATTTAGGCCGGTGAGACTGGGTGTCTGAAAATAGCCAATCCCAATTTCTTGCACGGGTGTCTCTTAACTATACATTAGGACAGCATACACACAGACACACAATATATATATATTTATTGTGTGTGTGTCTGTGTTCTGCAGTTGTCAAACAAGCTAGAGAAATATGCAGCCCGCGGGTGTGAATTCTGACACCATGATCGGGTGTGGTGTCACAATTTCCGTGTGTCAGAACTAGCCTTAGCTAGGGAGTCGGGGGGGTGGGGGGGGCAGGCATGCAAGAGCAAGCCAGGAAAGATTGGGGCAATAAATAGCTACCGATGTGATTGATTTACTCCTGTAGGTGCATGATTGTATTGGGCTTCGGTAGAGTCAGAACTGCTCATGTATTGCTGCGGGGCATGTTTCGTGTTGCTACATGTAAATGTACGCTGGGCGGAATGCTGTTGAGTGCAAAGCGGAATAGTTAATCGCTGCATGTAGGTAGAAATCGCGCCAATAGCACGTTTATCTGGGTTTTATAGGCATATATTTCTGAATTTCTAAATGTTTCAAATTGTATTTCTTTATTTACTTACCATATTAAGTCAGTTAAGAAGCAATTTTCAGTGATGACCTGGCCAAAGGCACGCAGCTGCAGGAGGACAGAACAACATAAATAATGTAAAATACAAAGTACTATATATGAGTTAAAAACCATTACGGCTGTACACCGTATGACACACATCCAGATTTGATGATTCAGCAGGCTAAGTGGCTTGTCAGCCTTGCAGTTATAGCTTCTGACCTGTAATCTAAAGGTCTCTAGACCGAATCCCAGAAGTAGCTACGTGAACTGTCTGTCTCCTGTCTGTGAGCGGTGCAGTATAATACATACTGTTGCAGAGTACCATAAATCTGTCTCTGAGTAGTGTGGTATAATACATACTGTACTATCATTGCGCCCTTCCAGGTCGTTGTCATAAATGAGTGTGTCCTCTATCCACTTTCCTAGTATAATAATGGTGAAAGGAGAGTTTTTATCTTTTTAAGTAGTGATACTTCTATCCTACTTTCAGTTGCGCTCGATGATCAACACCATAACCAGCCTCATACAATGTATATCGTGGTTACTTTTGACCTGTACTGGATCCTTTTAAGCAACTTTAAATGTATACATTGATAAGGTGTGACATTTCACAATTATTATTTCAAAGAGTAAGGAATGAATGGAAGTGTACACAGCTCCTAATTATAAAAGCAAACATGACATCTGCTTTTGAATAGCACACAGGCCCTCATCACAGCCGTGTGTTGGGTGGGGGGGGGTGCAATTGGGAATCATTTGGTCAAGCTCGTGAAGGAGAGACTTGCCCAGGTTATTCGTTAATCTTGTCTGAGTAGTGTCAGAGGCTTGGTCTGGCCTGGTTTGACCATTCTACTGTTCGTTACTCTTCTATCGCTGGTTGAGAGAACATTCAGTTCAATCATGTCTCCGTGCCTGTATTGTGAATTCAAATCTGTTTTAGTGGCCAGTGTTTTGAATGGAGATTTCATTATAAGGCTATTGAGGTGAGATGGAAAAGCCTTTGGGGAGGTTATGGGTGTGCTCTGGTTGTGCCTCCGCTCATTGCGTTTCTTTCGCAAGACAGACTTGCGACACACTCTAAGTAAATGTTGTAAATGTGGCCTAAACATCATAGCAGGACATTGTCTGTCATTCTCACGGTGTAGGGTATTAAAAAACTTGTCTTATTTACCAGATGGGATATCCAGAAAAGCCAACTAAGACCCCAGCCGTTTCTAAGTCAGATGAGATATACTTTTGTTCTGTGACCCAGAAGCTCAATCCAACTATTTAAGAAAGGATGCCAGTAGCCAAATAGTATTCCTTGCAGCTATCAAACATTTTCGAAGCTCAATAGCTTTTTAGGGACTGATGCACGGCAACAGGGTGTTAACTAATTCCACCTAACGGCATAACATGCTTGTGTTTCCACCAGGACAATCCTCCCGGTCAAGCAAATCATTAACCCAATCAGAATAGAGTCTGGGATCCTTTAAACCATCGCCTTGCTCCTTTTGTCGCTGAACCTCAAGCCCAGCTATGTGCAGACTAACGCACTTGCTGGTAATTCTATTTCCATGTCACATGTGGTCATAATGAATTGGCTTATAGGTGTCTGCTGATGCATTCCCTGTGCTTCTTGGCATGGCTTAGTAACTCCAAAGATACAGGTATTCATAAGCGGTCGTGTGTGAAAACGAAGCCGTGCGTTGCTTGAATAGCACTGTTGAAAGCGTGTTAAGTAAGCAATAAGGCACAAGGGATTTGTGGCGTATGGCCAACGTAACACTGCTAAGGGCTGTTCTAAGGCACGACGTGCCGCGGCGGAGCTCTGCGCTACACGCATGCACGGTTTCCTTTCAACCCCCGATGCCGGCTTTGAAAGTGACCGCCACTCCGTGCCCTCCGTCGCCACTTCATTAAAGTGTGAATGGAAATGCATGATGTTGGCCGACTGCTGCGGTCAGCACCGCCCAGGACAATGGCAAGACTTGGATCAGCCGGGGCCGCCGGCTCTCCCTTGGGCAACAATGTTGCCATTGAGGACCGCGACCGTACTGTGTTTTAGTGGGGCTCTGGGGGAATGAAGGCCTCCTCTGTCCAGAGGTGGCTGGGGGGGGGGTGGGGGGTGGGGGGGGCGGGGTCCCTGGGTGCTCCAACACAGCCCTGCAAGTTCCTCCGCCTGTGAGACAAGGGGGGGGGGCCGTTCTTGGTGTGACGTTTACACTGAGCATGGGGGGGGGGGGGGGGTGCCAGACTGACCCGAGATCAGTGTCGAGGGACAACTTAACCCTGGCCACTCTCTCGCCCACCCAAAGTCTCCTGTTTCACCCTGCAACGTGAGAATGAATGGTTGTCTGTTGACGGTCGTCTGTCCAGGTGAGTGTTCCCATTGACCCCGGCAAGTGTGTGTGTGTGCGTGCGTGTGTGTGTGTGTGTGTGTGTGTGTGCGTGCGTGTGTGTGTGTGTCTGTGTGTGCAACAGTTTGTGTCCTCAGTGTTTTGTCCCTGTCCAAACCAACTGAACAGCGGCGTATTTCACGGTCTCTCTCATGAGAGGGAGGGGAGGCGCAGTGGATCGCTTTTTCTAGGCACTATACTTGCCTTTTTATACATTGACCCCACGTTTTTAACCTTGTTAAACCTTTCTTCAGAAGCTGTGAGGCCGGCCTCAGTATCTACCCGATATCATTTTTGGAATAGTTGGGTGAGAGGGGTCAGCGATGTTGTCGGCTCGCTTCCTTACCCGTGAGTTCACGTAAGACCTCGGTGAAGGGCGGGTGGCAGGCGATGACCCTTTCTGCCAATTTCTTTGTGTTACATCCACTTTGGAATTGGAATGATTTGGCCAACAGCTGAGCCCTCACTCTCAAGGGAGAGAGGTGGCATTACCTGAAGTCAAAACCCCTCCTCCATGGTTGGGCACCTGCAAACTTAGTGGTAGTTGTTGGCTGAATAATGTGCTGTCCTCTGGGCGTGCACACATGTCGGAGTAGTCACGGTCTTCAACTTCCTCAAACCTGCTGGAAGTTTCTGAGACAAAGCATGGCCATTGCGTAAGGGACCTTGTAAAGTTGGGGACATACAATTGAATACACCCCTTTCTAGACTGTAGATATTACAGTAGTGGTCAAGACTCCCTAGTGGCTTGGTCTGGCCTTTTAGCGTTATATTTAGGCCAGGAAGTCCTCGAAGCTGCCTTGCCGGCCCACACCTTAAGGCAGGGCCTCTCAACGCCGACCCCAGGGAACTCAGACTTCTGCTTGTTTTCTAGTCCACCTGGTGGACTAGAAAAGACTGTTTGAATCTACAGCACTGAAGTATGCCCACAACAGGGAGTTTGGTTTTTCATCGCTGGCTTCTCTAAGTGAAGCAAACGTGCCTTTTCCAAGAACTAATTCTCTGCTGAACCTCAATGTATACCTAAATAAATATTTATCCTAGTGCAGTCTTAACGCTTGATTATGTCTGTTGGCATTTGTAATTGAAGGCCTATTTATGGAAGCATAGTAACAAGGAAGTGTAGAACTACAGCAGTATGGGCCAAAATTGCACTTTGTATGTTTCTTATCTTCTGCATTTAGTAGCATTCACCAAACTTCCCATTTGTGCATAATGTATGCTATTTACAAAGAAAAATGTTTTTCTCTAGTGTTCCTCAAGATAATTGATTTAGTATGTTACTATGCAAAGTTGTTCCCTAATGGACAAATTTCCCTGATATAGAGAACATATCACAATGGACAAAATCAACAAAATGGGTGTTGTAAGGGGTGGCTTTGCATCATTTAGAATTTATCCTCCCAGGTCCTTGTCAAACCTATCAGTCTCTTGGATTGTAGCAGTGTTTTTCCTAAGCTACATTTTACCAAACTAAAATATTCCCTGAAATTGATTTCAGCCAAATATGTTTTAGGAGCAACGCAGGTGGCCATCTTAAGAGCTTGGTTACACTTTATTTTGAGCGTCCCAATTTCCATCTGTAGATATTCTACTGATATTAATACTATTGACAACCATTCAGCGAACATTCTGTTGATAACCAACTGCTTGCTAGGGATAGGTTAAAAAGGTTTAAAGTCATCTTTAGGGATAGGGTTAGGTTAAATGTTAGTGTTAGTAGATAGTCAGTTGATAATTTGTACAGAATATGCAGAAACAATTTGGGGACTCAAAGTAAAGTGTTATGGAGAGCTGTTCAGTAATGTTTGGGAGGAATGTTCATTCTTTTGCACTGTCCCAGCTGGTCTCTGATATTTGGCCTTTAAAGAGATTGGTTCCGTAGAGAATTCTGTCAGTCGTCACATGGCCTCAGGATGTTCTCCTTGCACCGCCATTCCCTTTGGGAAGCGCCAGGGTGGAACATTTGGCACAGACAACAGGAAAAACATGACAAACATTTAAAGACAAGCAACGTTCTAGCAGGCCTGAAGCGCGATCTTAGATGTCTTATTTCTTCCACAGCAGTGATTGTTCATAATTTTTTTGAAATGTCCACCTAGAAATATGACCTCAAAGGAAGTTTATCAACATCAACAGCATTTCAAATTTCACTAAACAGCTTCAGAACAGCTTCACTAAACATTGGGTCCTCTGAATTTGGCCCCAATCTTGACATTTCTGCCCTATAGAAAGTGCAAATGTATGTCATTGCCTTGAGTAGAACCGTAGACGAAGTTGTGTCCCTTGTGCTGTAAAGGGAACATATTTGGTAAGTAATGAAACAAGCACATTTTTAATTGATGTCGTTACAGTACGCGTCCTGGCTCACTCCTACTCCCGTTTTAGGAAGTCTGGACGCGTGTGTGTGTGCGCGTGCGCGCGCGCGTGTGTGTGTGCGCACGTTTTGGTTTTGCGCCACAGCGCCTTGTTCCATGGCAGTGTTTTCAGCCAACCATATTTGGTCAGGGCAACATGCACTGTTATTCCTCCAGCTCAAAGAAATCATTTGCTTTGGAGCGCCACTGGATTCCCAACGCTACTAACAGGCTCACGGTTCCTGCGTCCTCACTGGTACCTTGCGCTCTTTGTGGTGAACGGGGTCTGGTTGATAGCTTTGCACTAGGTTATAGGGTGTAGTTTGGGATGCACGCTGCGTGTTAAAGCCAGGTATCATATTTTATGTGAATCATCCTCCCATGCATTCGGAATTGCCTATTCGAACAGTCACCTTTTGCTCCTTTTTTTGATAAAGGTCAATCAACTGGTCCTTTTAATTTCAACAGTTGCTTTGTGCATTGACAACAGACTGGGCCAGGATTGTAGCCGTCTATGCACTTTGTGTACAAAATAATGTTTTGTCATCCAAAAATGTAGTCTATAAATGCCCGCATTTTGTACATTTTATGACAAATATAGTTAATTGCAGCGAATACAAATTAGGTCAAATTGTACATCCTTTTTAGGTGGTGTCACAATTGAACACAGAATTACCAGAGTTTTTTACTGATCGGATTTTCTTTGGGATGTGAACCGGCACATGTAGTCATACCGAGTTGTTTGTCACATGGACCTTCATTTGGTCAGCACTATGAACCTGAAAAAACTACAAATGTTCAAGTAGAACACTAAGTCTTTTAGATAATCCTCATTGCAGGCATTTCTGTAAACATAACCCCCCCCCCCCCCTCGTCTTTCGTTCTTTATGCTTCTGACGAAAAATTTCAGAACTAGACATTTGGTTTGGTGGAATGAATACAACCCTAAATTTATGTGGCTGAGTATTTCACTGTTTGACAAAATTTCGCATTGATAACACATTGTTTGGTGGAGTGAATATTCAGCTGACAGGAGCGCTAAAAGAGACCGTAGCCTACTCATCATGGCAACAAACTATAAAATCAGAGGCTTGCTCAGTGAACTCTTTGCACTTTTGAAATGCATTAAACTAAGCAAGTTCTTTGTGCAAGGTTTCCATGTCCTGTAGTTTTATGAGAAGGATTTTGAATTCCTCAATGCAAAATATGCACAGTAAATGTAACCTTAGAGGTCTAACTTGAATTCTGATCTTAACCAAAACAATGTTCTTTGTTCTTTTTTCTAAAATGGGGACTGGTTTAGCTTATCAAAACCAGTCAAAATGTTGCACCCACCCACACTGACACAGCGTTTCAGGATTGTTTTAAATTTAATACTTCCCACATACTTTGTTATTGTTGAGGTATTCATGCTCTTTAGGTCTGGTGTCTTTCTAATGATTTGTTTTCATAGTTATTTGGGTTAGCTCTTATAGGTGTGTAGCGTCCCAAAGAAATTGGGATAAAACTCTAATGTAGGCATCGCTGTTGATTGAAAGATTAATACACAGGCATACATGAAAAGACAGCTGCTGGCCAAATTTGTCATTGTCGTTCCAGAAATGCAAATCATTATGCCTTAGAAACATCAGAACTGGTTTCAGAGCAGTCTGGAGGGGGGGGGGCCCGAATTCGTCTTTCATGTGTCATTTGAGGTGGAACGGCTCAATTGGAGGCAATTCACAGTCGCGGCTTAAAGCCCGGACTACAAGATGAACCGCCCTTACTGGGCGATGGACACATGGTAACTCATGCAGCGGTCAGACGCACGAGACCCTCTGCGGCCGTATCCATGGGAACCAGCAGGGGAGAACACCCCTGGGCTCACCCTTTAACAGCCATTTACAGCGAGTCACTCGGCCCAGGTGGACGGTCCAATGACATTCCCTCTTCTGTTTCTTGCAGGGGGTGGGTGATGTACACTGAAGATGTTTCCCATAGCTGGCTAGCTGTGTCATTGCTTACACTAGAGCAGTCCTGCCTGCCCCTGAGACACACTGTTAGAAAAAAGAAAGAAACTGCCTTGCTTTTTGTCTGCTTTGACAGATGTGGGGGGGGGGGGGGGGGGGGGGGGGGGGGTTATAATTTTACACAGTGAATGGTTAGCCTATATTGGACAGACGCAGTATGTTAGCATGTATAGTAGATGCTGTTCAGATGGATGCCTTGGGCGGACATCTTTGTGTTTACTACTGTTTAGTTGACTGGGAATGTAAGAATGGTCTCCCTCCATCCCACTGGTAGCACTACCTAGTCTTTCCCTTACAAGGTATTGCCTTGAGAACATGGATATTTAGGAGAGAAAATCGAAGGATTTAGCATCACACTCTGTTCTGTTGTGCTTTAGAATCCATATTTCACTGTTGGGACATTTGTTTCACCAGCAGGTTTCAGCTGAGAATCGGCTACCATGTCTGATAAATACACACTCTGCCTTTTTGCTCTCAGAATATTCAATCAGAATAAAGCACGTTTATTGACTGGAATATTTCATTAAGTTATGTGTAACCATCTGTAATAAAATGCACAAATCCACTTTTATTTCCAATCAGGAATTAGGAACCAGTCAGGAATCAGGAATTTTTTTCATGACGGAGGTACTATCGTAGTTCCTGCCTGTCCATGTCTTTGCTATGATTTCCCCCCCAGAAGTGTCTCACAATCTGCTATGTTGTTGAAATTATGTGTCTTTTGTTGTAGATGTGCCAGTCAATCTGAACATGGGGCAGGACATGCTTGACTATGTGCGATAGCTATGGTAGAAAAATGTAGAACTTCTGGACCTGCTCATTGTCCTCAACGATTTAACTGCGTATGGAACTAGCGATTGTCTCCGAATGTACATTACACACAATCTCCCAGACTCCACTGGCACCAGTGGATTTTGATAAAACTTGGTTGGATATCTGTCTTGTTATATGTAAGCTGTAGAAATTATGTGAAGATTCAACCTTTTGCTAAGTCATGTCTATAGCCCCTTTTAACCTGAAGTCATGAAGTCCCCTACAGCAGTCTCTTTCCTGACAATGAACAAAGTTGCCTAAGGGACCTATTGTAATGCTCTATCATGATGGATTTTTCTCTGGCTGTAAAACCAGCTTTTTTTCTGCTCTATTCATACAGATTATTGATCCCAAAGGGTGGTAACGTCCTCCACAATCCTTTAATCCTGAAATAATGATCAAATTTCTTGGTCTGGGGTCATCAAGGGCTTGAAGAAAATTTGAAATGTTGTACAATAAGCACAATACAAAGTGTAAGTGTATTGTGGGTGTATGACGTGGGCTTAATACACAGACAGACAGTATATCATGTGTTTTTATTGCCATTACAAACATTGGCTGTTGGCAGACCAGGCAACACAAAAAGATCGTAAGACACAAGAAGCAAATGGATGATAAACATCTAAATAATCAGTGTAGAGGTTTATTACAAACTTAGAATATGATTCACACTTGGGCAGAACCTAGGGAATCTTCAGTGCGAGATGTATTCTGTAAAGGTCAGAGAGATGCCATTTTGGGGAAACGCAGAAAGCTGCTGCTCTGAACCAAAACTACGGACCTAGACAAAACTGTGCGATAGCTATCGGCAAAGTTCTTGTAACAATGTTGTTAATATTTTGTTGATTTCTCAGAAGGAACGCTGCGTTTGAACAGGTTGGAAGGCCTTATTTAAGGGCTCAGTGCCTTCAGCCAGATTCCCTTTAATAGAACGGCGACAGGGGAAACGCTGTTTTAGTTTCACCTCCTGATTTATCCCTTTTTTTTAATATGAAGATTTCTCAACAAAACTATTTAAAAACTATTATTTTTAGATGTGTTGCGCCTAAACACAATACTTCCTCTTAGTGGGTAAAATGTCCAACCTTCCACCCAGATCGTCCCCTGACTACGGTCGAACTATGTCGCCTGTTAGCCTCCACCATGTCCTAACAGCTGTGGTGTTAGCATAGCATTTGCCAACCTAGTCCAGACACCTATGTGTTTACAAGCTGCCCCCCACCCCGACCCTGCCCCACGCACACATCTGGGAACAAGCTTTCCGGTTTTATGCACCCAGTCGGAATGCTTTTCTAGTCCTCCTTACAACCAAGCAACCTCTCATTAACTTCTGCGCGTGCTTCCTTTGACACAGTCATGTCACGTTCACATGTATTTCGGCGCAGAAAATTTCTAGCCTACTTTCTAGATCAGTCGTACTCATCTTTTTGACTGTGAATTGACCGGGTCTTATTTGTAGGTCCTTCCTTCTTTGCCAAGGATAATGGGGCCTTCATCTTGGTGAACCAGCGTTAATTAATGGTGTTTCCCCACAGTTCAGCTTAATCAGACTGCCTTGCCCGACATCTCTGTCGCGTGCGGGTCACAAATGAGGCAGCAATTAGTTTGACACCAACATTTTTAGAGGGCATAAAACTGAGAGGAATGTTGTGGTTTCACAGTCTAATTGGATTAGCAGCAAAATGGCTCTCCTCTCTCCATTCCCTCCACAAAGGAGATATTCTCCTACTCGCTTTACTCTGCAAGCCTGTAGTGAAGATATTGTATTACCAAAGCTAACCCAAGCTTTAGGATTAAAGCTTCCTTCACACTGCTGGCTTTCATTTTACAATTCATTTCACTGTTTGAAATTCACTTTGAAATACTGACTCTAAAAGGCCGTTTATACAAGAGGTCAAATTGAATTTGTTTGTGTTCAGACAGTGAGGTCTGAGGTAAAATTGATGTTGGAAGTTATTGGAAGTCCACCCAAACATTGGAAATGTCCGGGCAACACGTCGCAGCGGGGGTTTTCCATATTCTGTTTGCAGGATGGGAGTTTAAATGTTGTTTTTTTTGTTTTGTTGCCAGTGTGAACAAAGCTTAAGTTAACACACTCTGTTTCCTTTTGGTCACACATTTTTTTTCTGACTAGTGACATTTCAAATGAATTCTGTTTTAGCTGCGTTAATTGCGTTCTTCATACCAGTTTTGAATCCTGTCATTATCAATAAGAAAATGTCTCGGTCTGAATATGATCCAGTGTTTAGTATGAGCACGGAGTTGTCTACCTTTTCTCACTGCATAGCTCAATAAGGATCAGACTCCCAGGTTGCAAAAACGAGTCCATCTGATTGCTTCCAGAACCGTTTGAGATGATCCAATAGCTAATTTCACTGTTTTATGTGCAACCTTCGTAACTGTCAAAATTGTACCTTCGAATAAATGGCTATGAAAGTCTAAGACGGAAATATGTAGTAAGCGCTAGCTTATTGTAGGATTCTGGTTTGGGTTGTCATTTAAGAATGCCAAAATACTCCCTTTCAGATTTCCTTTAATGAAAATCAACTGTAGCTCAGTCTCTTCTCCAAAGCATTTCACATTACAAAGGCCATTTATTTTCTTCAAAGATTGTGTTTCTGGCAGATATTTAACTTTTTAAGAAACTGATATGACTTTGTATGCTACAGGCTTTCATCTCTATACAGTAGCCTTCTACAAATCACACAGAACCAATTGAAGACCACACTAGCACACCAGAACACATTAGCACAACAGCGCCTGACTTTGTTTCGTGTACAAACAATGTTTCAGCTTTTCTATTCCATAGGACGGAATGTTATTGTGTTTACCACTCCTTGACCTGCCTCCTCTGATCTCTTGTATCAGATGTAACAGGCCGGTTTGTGTATAGCGCTCTGATGTTTCCTCATTCGGTTCCCTCCTCACATTCTTTTAAGCCTTTGGGGAATAACTTAAATGAGTGTGTTCCTCTCCTTTTGCCCGTTACAAGGAGCTAAAACAGAGCCCTCCCTGCCTCTCCGGGACTCCTGAGAGTCGTTGCGGAATTCCAAAGGAATGCAGGATGGAATTTGGCAGTAGAGCTGGTCGGGGCCGGAGTAGCCATTCTGTCTCGAGCGCAGCTCATGTTGCTGCTCTTAAATGAAGCAGCAGTACTTTATTTACGGATGGCACCTGCAGTGACAAATCCCTGCTCATACCATCTAGTCTCCGGAACGGCAGCCTGTTGACGCTACAACTTCAACGGCTGGTTTAAGGTTGACATTGGTATTTCTTCTGACCAATGTAGCTGAGGTTTCCTCTGAGCAAAGTACATTTGTGAGCTTGCTTTTGAAGGCGCCAGAGTTGAGGTGTTTTAACAACATTTTCATGGAATTCTTTCAAATTATTATTTCTTTGAACTAGTTTTGGCAAGTTCTTAATGAACTTATTTAGTGTGACAAAGCTCTTGATTAGGGAACCGTTCCCTTTTGTTCTGTTACTAGCACTGACATAGATTTCTCTGTCTACTCCAGTAATTGTAAAATTTGCAATGGTATCGAATGTGCATGTATGCATAGAGATTAAAGCCAATGGATTTGTCCTGCAGATTATACTCCCAACAGATGTTCCAGGGCAATTGCTTACATTTCCACATTGGTGTAGCCATCAAAGCATCTCAAAGACCGCCAGCTAGACAGCCAAGAAACATTCTGCAGTGGGCGATCCGCAGTGGCGAAGTTCATGTTGGTGCACCAGAATTCAGAGTTGAATTGCGCTCACACAGAAGCGGGTGCAGGTGTGCGTGTGCAGGTGTGTGTCTGCAGGCGTGCGTGTGTGAAGTCTCATTTTAATCCATAACCCTCATCAGCAGTCTAATTATAACCGTGGTGCAACAACATGGTCTCCCGTACACAACTATTTTAGGGCTGTCAGAATGTTTTGGGCAATTGTGAAACTTCTAGTTGGAATGTCGGGTCTTGAATGTGCTGTTGATTAACCAAATTTACATAGAACGTGGCAGCCAGTTTGCTCTGGAATAGGATTATATCCAATGAATCCATTGAGTGTTTGATTTGTTAGAAATATTGGACGATGATTAGTGAACACTACAGTGCATTTATGTGGCCTTTTGCCATTCATTTAGGCAGTGAGGCTTGAAGGGTTTGGTATATTGCCGATTTACCACAGTTAGGAGTTGTCCAAGGTGTCTGGTCCCAGCCCTTAGCCATTATATATATATTGACAATGTACCACAAGTCCCTGAGATAGCTCATTGCTGTAATAAACTGGTTACAACTGAATAGTCAGCTGGACAACACAGTGCTATAGCAGAAAGGGCACACTTTTTTCATCAATAACTCTACCAGATTTTGCCATTTAATGAGTACCCCCTCATGCATTTTACCGGTAAGCATATGGTCTCATGAGGCTTTGGGGTCCTGGTACCCCCTGTTGGGAACCAGTGCTCAAAAATCTCCTTCTGCCTTCATTTTTGAAGGTTACAATTGTTTAAGCATGAGGCCAGGTATATCGAAACAGACCAGAGACGCCAGTCCTCTGTTTTTGTAAATATCTGGCAACGTGCCCACTGATCTGGGGCTCGTGCTTTTGGCCTTGGGAAGGCCTGATTATGAACTGATCTCAGTACGCTGCTCTTCTAGCCTCTGGCGTGAAAAGATAAGTCGTACTAATACTGTTTCCCGGGGGCCTGTTAACTTTTGCGTTTGGGTTGATGGACAGGGATAGGTGCAGTTAGATAATGTTTGAACTGCGTGAACGAGATAGAAACGCGTGCAGCTGGGTGGCCCAGATAACGTTGAGTGCCAGGTCTGGGAAGTCTCTCTTGCAGGCAACTGTCAATCATGCAAGCGGGACAGGAAGTGATTTGACACTACACACTGATGCCAGAGTGTGATGGGGGAGGGCGTTAAGTCTTTCTCTGGGTCCCGTCCTATCGCCATGCCCCTCCCTAAGTGAGAAAAGTCTAAATGCCAAGTTCAAGGAGGGGGATACTTTCGTCTATTCGAGCTGTTGAATGGGTCTGGGCACTGCGTCTTCGCTGGCTTCGATCACATAATGAAGCACCGTCTTGACCCAATAGCCAAAGGGATATGAATTGAACTAGTTAATATATTTTGTAGTTCAGACAAGTTTACAACCAGACCATCCTTCTGAAGGACATGTTGAATATGGCCCATTCCTGACTGTACCTAATGTGCACATGCGCTCAGTTTCAATGGGGTTAATATGCTTTTGAAGTACATGTGTTTGTTTTGTGTATCATTGATACGACCCCCCCGTCTCAGTTCCTAGGTCTTCCGCTGCTATGCTAATGTGCTGGGGGATTGGGTCAGTTCTCCTTCCCCACAAAGTTCTACTTCTCCACTATAAGTCATTGTTGATATGATGAATGCATTTTCTGAATTTTCCAAGTCTTCTCCCGCTTTAGGAGGACATGGGGTCCTGGTCCACACCTGCGGAGTACCTGGTTTGGGGGGCTCATTGCTGTCCTTGTCCATCTGGTCATACTTCTGACCTAGTCTAATTTTAAATAGACTCTGGATTTAGCCCAGATACATTTATTAATTATTCCAATTGGACTCTTAATATCTCACCCGGCACAGCCAGAAGAGGACTGGTCACCCCTCTGAGCCTAGGTCCTCTCTAGGTTTCTTCCTAAAATTCGGCCTTCTTGGGAGTTTTTCCTAGCCACTGAAATTCAACACTACTGTTGTTTGCTCCTTGGGGTTTAAGACCGGGTGTCTCTGTAAAAGCACTTTGTGACAACTGCTGTTGTAAAAAGGGCTTTATAAATATAATTGCTTGAAATTGCTGGATACTAATGTAATGAACAAAATGCTTTGCTGCTTTCAATATACCATTTCACCATCACCAAAACCGTGTTTCACCACCACCAAAACCGTCATCCTATGGATTATGGGTATTCACTGGCAGCTGGGCCTGTTTTGAGACTGTTATTCCGACAGGGTGGGCTGTCTTGTGGGTGGGTGGGGGTGGGGGGGGGGCATGTTTGTCCTTGACTAAGCTGGAAATGCATGCTGTGTTTTGGTCAGACCTAGTGTTTGCACACATGCAGAGGCTTGAACATTGAGGGTTATGTCAGGCTGCGGGTTTGGATTGGCCAGTCATTTTAGCTGTGTGTGTGTGTGTGTGTCTGTGTGTGTCCGTGTGTCAGCCTATGGTGTGTCCACTTGGCCGGCGTTGTCAGAATACGTCCTCACCAGATCATCACTGCCCATACAATTTATTTTAGGCCACAAGAATTCTACCAGTGTCTGACTTTCCAAAGGAAGAAATACTTTGCTTACAATTTCCTCGACCATATGATCAGTATTGTTTACTCATTACATGGTTTTCCCGCTCTAGTAATCCTTATCTGGAATAACGACGTCACTTAAGTTTTATTTTGGGGCGGGGAGGGGGGGGGGGGGGTGTAGTTGAAGTAAAAGGGTTTTCCCAAGGCTGGTACAGTAAGTCATTCTGAGTTACTGAAACTCTGAGCTAATGTGTCCTCGTCTGCACCCTAATTGTTTCTAAACTACTGTGGGCTGTAACAGCTGTTGAATGTCTGATGCGAATAAAGCCCCCTGACCGGTGCAGTGATTTGTACTGAAACGCTACAGGAGACACTGGACACTGGTCTCTACACAGGAAGTCTCTGTCAAAGCAACGGTGAATACGGACAATAATGGTGTTGTTAATGTTTTCTTTGCATTAACCTGGCCCACATTCCTATTGTGTTCCTTTATTAGGCCTTGTTGTCATGCATATCTCCACAACCCTGGCCTTAACAGCATGTTCGTATCAAGTGAGCTACAAGGGGCCCAGTAAACACATGCAATAAACTACTAAAGCAGATTTTCTGGGGGAAAAAGAACATGTGCAGACAACTGCTGATTGAAAAAAGGGCTTTATGAAATACAGTTGGTTGATTGTCAAAGGGTTTATTTTCGATTTTTTTCCATAAAGTCTTCATACCCATTAAACCAGCTGACAACACCCATCAGACACATGCTGGCTAACGAACTAAAATGCTTCCGAAATTATTTAAATCACATTGTGTTCTTTGTTAGCAACTGGTGTGCAACGACAGTGAAATGTTACCCAAACCTTCCCAGAAGGAAATCTGGGGGAAAGTTATGTTATTTGATGTGATAAGCTGGGCCGTTCCCGCTGTCCCTCCGTTAAGGAAGCCTAATGCCCAACATAAATATTATAAATTTTAATATATTTTAAAATGTATATTTACTTTCTCAACGAAATGGTAGCCGTAAATGATTCAGGGGATTTGCTATTCTTGTCAGGCTACTGTATTGTCAATGCGGTACAAACGTGTGGGCGTGGAAACAGCAGTGAGATGCTGAGCGAACAGATGGAATATGGTATCATTTCTACTTGACACATGTCAGCTGTAGTTAACTGGTTGGATTTTGGATGGGTTGGACTACTTGCATGTTAAACGAGAGGGATTAACGGCCCTTATGAAGTGCAATCACTCAGCTGTGCAACAAATGTCTTGGCTCGTGACAACGTCTTTACCCTTTTGGAAAGCTGTAGCCTTGTCTAGGTTCGGACTGTTAGACCGGAGGAAGGAACGGCATTTCGCTGTCCGTCGCAGTTGCAGTATCAGGAAAAAACCCGAACGTGAGGCTCGGTCTGTGATTGTGGACGCGGAAACCTCTAGAAGTGGAGATTTATCTGGTTGATAATTGGGTAATCTCAACTTGAAGGTTGTGCCTCAACCGCCAGAAATCTAAACTTGGCGTCTGAAAGGTCAGCAAGAGGACTTTGTCTATTTCTTGCCCTCAGGTTGAACCCCCAAGCGCTTCCCGTTGTGCGCTTTCCGGCCAAATAATTTTTGGACGCCTGCTGTATTTAGCAGCTGTAAAACCTAGAACCGATGGGAAATTTGTCCACATCCCTGGTCCCAACTAGCACCCTATTTGGAGCGTTACTTTTGACCCGTGAGGCTCGATGAAAATATAGGGCACCATTTTGGATACCAACCATATTCTGGAATGACTGTCATACCCAGTAACATCTTTTGTGTCTGCACGTCTTTTAGGTAGCGGCCAAGAAACACTGGGAGCAGAGATAAGCTACTTGAGATTAATTGATTTGAGGGCGACAGGCTAATATTTACGCAATCCCCTGCTTGCCTTCTGTGACGACTGTATCGCTCCTTCTTACCTCATTAACAGTTTTGACTCTGCGAGGTGGCCAGTTGGCCTCCTTCCCTCTCCCTGGCGCCTGGCTGGGCTTCCGCAGGGTTCAGTTACGCCCGCGCGGGTGAGGGAGCGTACCCCGATGCCAGGGCTATATTTTGATATCTGCGGCGACACAAGGCCCTCCAAAATAAACCACCAGCACCATGTCGTAATCGTGTTGTGCAAGACTCGGTGGTGCCTCGGAGGTTTCTCTCTAGTTGACTGGCTGAAGCTGTGAGGAAAACAAACAAGCGTTTGCTTATGGGGTAGTCTGGGCCCCCAGACGGGCGGGCATATTGTCCTGGAATTACCAGAATGGGTAGAAAGTGACACCTCGCCACAAGCCTGAACAGAAGCATGTATTGTTTCCCTAAACCTAAATGAGACACTGTAAACAACTAGCCACTAAAGTTCACTGCTGTCTCTATTTAAAATCAAGCAGATGATAGAACAGTATTGTCGTCACCTGTATATATGCATTAAGGCCTATTTGAGTTAAGTTACTGTAGGTTTTTCTAAGCTCTTTGAAGGGACATCTGCATCTGTTTAGGGCTTTAAATAAATTTAGCTACGCCAGTTAGCTGAATGTATTTTCACACTTTATCTCTGTGGTTGGAAGAAATGTAATTAACTTTGTATCTGCTTACATAATGGCAAATGGTTGGTGGATTGGGAGGTTTCTTTGCGATGTGTTAGGATGCGTATTTTTCATGCAAAACATTATTAGTCAACAATATGCTCTACATCAGAGCCACAAATAGCCAGAGGTGCCTTCAACGTTCCTCTGGCAGTCTGCCCAGTCTAAAGTATTAGGTAATTCTTTTAATTGTAGAAATGTGTTAAATTTGATTCGATATAGTCCAAGGCCGCTCTGATGCAAGTTATGCAATGTGGCCTGCATAGGTTTTATTGTTTAATTTCAGAGATGTTCTGGGAGTTTGAAAGTCGGGGGAAAATAGCAGGTTTCTGGCCTGTGGGGTTGTGTATCAGATGGGCCCTCTGTTGCCTAAGCGATTCACCGCGGCGGCGTTGTTGGCGAGCCCTTCCATCTTGCAACGGATACCCAGTAATAGCTGCAGCCCTGGTCAGTACTTCCTTTTCTCAGTCTGGGTGGGGAGGGCTCGGCCCACAGAAACTTTCATGAACTGCGGGGACGTTGCTGGCAACTCCGGCTATCTCCTGCATCGCTTGTAGCAGGAAGTTGACATTGAAAATGCCTGGGTGAGTAATATTTAGCACCAATGGACACCGCTTCTATTGGGCACAAAATATACTTTTCGTTTTTTTTACCCACAATTGGTTGAACTCACTGTGGCGTACGCTGAGCGATTTGATGGTTGGTGTCAGTGAACTGGCTAGACACAACCTTCCAGTTACTGTGTGGGTTGGAGGATTTGTGAGGGCGATCTCCCTCGGACCAAACTCAAGTCCTGTGTGTTAGAAATGTTCTTCAATGGGAGCGTTTGCTTCCTCTGACGGTTGTGGGCGTCCCTGATTTGGCCTGGTGAGAAAAGTAAACACAATTCTTCTGATATTTGCCCATCATTAGAAAGAGCTTCCGTCTCCTTTGTGCCAACCTGTGCCAAACACAACAGCTTACTACACATTTGTTTGTTTTCTTGGGTGTTCTACTTCTGCATCTTTCTTCACAAGCTGAACAAAGCCACCCTTCCTTCAGTACTAGCTCCTAATTGCACAGGATAGAGAGATCCCAGCTGGGGAAAAGTTCTCTCTCTCTCTCTCTCTCTCCCAGCCGGCCTGCAGATGTCTAAAATTCCCTTTTATGGCGTTGGAGGGCTTTTGAAACAGGAAATGACATCACGCCCGAGGTAGCAAGTAAGAAGCTTTCTACAACTCCATAGCATTCCAAAGAGGGGGAGTTGCAACTTGCCTGGAAATGAAGCCGAGGCCGTGAGTGACACCCAGATCGACCTAGACCCTCACAAAAATAACCCGGCCGTTTAGAAGGGTGGAGGCATTTTAATTGAGATGTTATTTCATCTATGATACGGTGGCTGATGGCAGCCAACCAAAATAGTGAATTACAGTGTGACTCCGACCGGGGGCCTGTGTCGAGAGGCAGCCATCCAAAAAAAAAAAGATTTGTAGCCGTTTGTGTGAGTGAAGTTCCAGGCATTGAAAGGTTAAAAGTTGATTATAAGTGGGAGAACGGTCAGCAGGCTGACAATGCGTGTGTCACTCCTCGGGCGGGGCTCTGTCGGTCTGGCCTGGGACTGCTGACGTGCACCACACGCTGGCACTCCCCTCTGGCAGGAGGTGTTGCTGCAACCGGAGGGCTGACAGAGGAGGAGACAGCTCACCACGTTCCAATAGCCTTGTAAGGCCTGTCAGACGGCTACAGTTACAGATTACTCATAATGGGAATTGTTAGGATTGGATTGTCTTCATTTAGGATTAGCTAATTCTATCACAGAGTGGTTCTAAGAAGGTAAATAACCCTTCCTCTGGCAAACCTAGGAGGCTTTGCACAGGAGCATTTTTTTAGGGCTTTTCTTCAAATCTTTTCCCACCGGCCATAGACCTGAGGTGTTTTGTCTGGTGGGGCATGAATGCGTGCGAAAGGTGATGTAGTTGACCTTTTACGGTATGGCGACTGCGAGATGAAATGGGTGTTCTGTAGTGCTTTCCTCTTACCTTGTACTTGACCTCGTTATTTGTCACATATGGGACCCTTTGTGAAAATGTCATTTGTTGGCCATGTTTTTTTATTGTCAGTTTCGATGTGTTCAGTAGGTCTTGACGTGTTTTACACTGTTTATCCCAAATGGTGTCCTATTCCCTGTCCAGCACACTACTTTTAACCTGGACCAATAGTAGACAAAAAAATTCCAGTATGCTTTGTTTTTCAAACAGCTTGTATCTATACCGCCTCTGCCTCATAAAAAAACACTGCAAAATGAAGTTGGGGACATTTTCATTCTAATAATGAATACTAGATTTTCACCATTGGATATCCTGTCCTCATTTGACCCATTGTCATGATCTAGTTTTCCAATTGAATTAATCCAAATTAGTGGTGGTGACTTTTTTTGGGAAGATGTGACACCAACCTTCTCTTTTCTTTTTCTCCGCAGCCACACAAGAACACCCCGCAGCGACATAACAGACTGGGAGTACATCTCCCACTAAGACCAGTTTCTATCAGGTACTGTCTGTCTCCCACTAAGACCAGTTTCTATCAGGTACTGTCTGTCTCCCACTAAGACCAGTTTCTATCAGGTACTGTCTGTCTCCCACTAAGACCAGTTTCTGTCAGGTACTGTCTCTCTCCCACTAAGACCAGTTTCTGTCAGGTACTGTCTGTCTCCCACTAAGACCAGTTTCTATCAGGTACTGTCTGTCTCCCACTAAGACCAGTTTCTATCAGGTACTGTCTGTCTCCCACTAAGACCAGTTTCTATCAGGTACTGTCTCTCTCCCACTAAGACCAGTTTCTATCAGGTACTGTCTGTCTCCCACTAAGACCAGTTTCTATCAGGTACTGTCTGTCTCCCACTAAGACCAGTTTCTATCAGGTACTGTCTGTCTCCCACTAAGACCAGTTTCTATCAGGTACTGTCTGTCTCCCACTAAGACCAGTTTCTATCAGGTACTGTCTGTCTCCCACTAAGACCAGTTTCTATCAGGTACTGTCTGTCTCCCACTAAGACCAGTTTCTATCAGGTACTGTCTGTCTCCCACTAAGACCAGTTTCTATCAGGTACTGTCTGTCTCCCACTAAGACCAGTTTCTGTCAGGGCCTGCCTGCCTGTCTGTCTTTCTACTGTGCTGCCACCTACTGTATTTCCTATTTAAATGTTTTAGATCACAGGTGTCAAATCGGTTCTGTGGAGGACCAGCTGTTTGCAAGTTTTTGCTTTCACTTTGTACTTGATTGATTAATTAGTTCACTAATTGTTTAGTTTCTACACTCACCTGGTTGTTTAGGTCTGTACTGGGAACCAATTTATAGGAAAGACCCAAAACTTGCAGACACTCTGGCCTCCGTGGAACCGGTTTGACACCTGTTTAAGATGGATTACTTTATCAACCCCTATTTGGAAATTGATTTTACATCCAAATGAACACCGTTGGTCCATATTTTCCACTCTTGTATACAGATCCTACACATTACCGATCTATGTGTACTTCTAGGATTCTTGATTCTTGCAGGTGCACTTTGTTTGTCATTCCACACAGCTTAATTACAGGTGGGTAGGTTGAGATTCATCCGTAAAGCCCAATACAGCCGTAGAAAGTGCATTTAAAACGAAAATATAATTTCTTCAAGATCCCTTCTGTAATAAAAGCCCTATATAGAATGGGTTGTTTTTAGTCGTGTTGTCGTCATTCGTGTTACCATCCTTATGTATACACTGACTTGTCTACACCAGCTGAAAGTAGCTTTATAATGGAAGCCTGGGGCTTCTTTCAATGCAGGATCCTCGGATTGAGAACCAGAAATGTTATCCCTCGTTTGGTGACATGCACTCGCCGTTTAAGATGCCCCACAGGTCACCCCTGTCTAGTAAGAGCATGTCTTCTCCCCCGCCCTGGGACTCACTGGTGTGTCATTTACGCTAAATGACTGATGACATAATTGGCGCATTCAGCAAGTTTGCAAGAAAACAGCTGTGTGGAGAATACCTTACCAGGAGGCCCCTACTTACAATGGCATCCTGCTTTGTAGGCCATTCTTAGCAGTGTCAGTGTTATTCCTCACCATTCACATGCAGTTGTTTGAATCTATTTGAAAGCAACTACCCCATTATCTGTGGTACTTCCCTTTGCTTAAATATCACATGTTCAATTTGTAAAATGTATCTAGCAAAATGTAGCCCTGATAAAAAAATTTACATTCAGGAGCTGACCTTTTGTTCACGCACACCAGGTGACTGGGCTTTGTGCACTGCTCAAGCTTCTCCCAAGATGCAGAATTCTTCGGGGGGAACCCCACCCCATCTACAGATGGCTCGGCAATACAATTGTTAGTAGTAGCTTACTCAGTAGCAGGGGGAATTGCAAGAGCCCTCATGATATGTATTGGTATTCGCGCATTGTAAAACCACTATTTAAACAAACTGGGATATGTAACTATCAACCCACCCCTCCTCCATCACTAGTCTCTAATGACATTGTCCTTCTACATTTCGGGCCCTCAAAAGCACACGGTTAGGCCTCACTATCGAATGTGTCTTTTTGTTTTTAAGCATCGGCATTCTATGAAGTCCAAGTTAAATACAGGAACTTGTTTACACACCAGACCTGACCATACGATGTCTGGATTAAATTGCTTTACTATATTGCTTATATAAATTATATACACTTAAATTAAGGGAACACTCAAATCTCACGTTGGGTCTCAATGAAATAAATATATTAATGATCAAAATCTTTGTTGTACATTGTGTCATTTGTTTAGAACAAAATGATGTAACAAAGGAACATGGAAACCAAAATCACCAACCAATTGAGGGCTGGTTTCAAACTCACATCAAAAATCAAAGTAAACGATTGAAATCACAGGCTGTTCCAACTTATAATGTGACTGAGTAGTGTGTATGGCCCCCACGTGCCTGTATGCACCCCCCGTCAATGTCTGGGCATGCTCCTGATGAGGCTGCAGTTGGTGTCCTGGGGGATCTCCTCCCTGACCTGGGTCAGGGCATCAGTGAGCTCCTGTACTGTCTCGGGCGCTACTTGGTGGTGTTGGATGCACCAAGTTCATCCCAGTACCAAACAGCAGTCAGGGTACCATTGGCTAGCATGTGATGGTCCTCCCCAGACCATCACTGACCCACCGCCAAACCGGCCATGCTGGATGATGTTGCAGGCAGCATAACGTTCACCACGGCGTCTCCCGAACTCTTGGACATCAGTCACGTGCTCCGTGTGAACCTGCTGTCATCTGTGAAAAAATTGCGGACCTGCCAATTCTGGTGTTCTCTGGTGAATGGCAATCGAGCTGCACAGTGCTGGGCTGTGAGGACCAGGTCCCGCTAGGGGATGTTGGGTCCTCATGCCATCCTCATGGAGTCCGTTTCTGACAGTTTGGTCATTTTGTAGGGCAAAACCATTCCCTTTTTGGGGGCAGTCTTGCTGTTGCCTCTCCAGTGCACCTGTTGTCACTTAAATTTGAACCAAAACAGGTGACATTGATTCACAGTTGCTTAGGCTTCCTGACTGGACAGATTTATATCCCTGAAGTTTAACTGACTTGGTGTTATAGAGTGATGATTATGTGTTCCGTAATTATTTTTGTTGAGCAGTGTAGATTATTGCAAGGCCTTGATAGGAAGTGGCGTCTCGTTTTATCTGAACACTATTGATAGCTGTCTGTCAGTCTTGTATGGAACTTGATAGAAAGGACATGAACTTACAGATACGGGCATGAAACGTTTTTTTTCCCCCTGACGCCTTAACCGCATTGTCAGAGTGGTGCAGCCCCGGCTGTGGGTATGAGCACAACTGCAGTTTTAGATTATGGTGTAACATTGCAAGACAGTGATGCACATTTCATATCGAAGTAGCAAGATTTGAGATGCAGTTCACCAGATTCTGAGAATTGTTCTACAAAACACTGTGGGTCTGTTTAACTGACCGTAACTTGGAGTTGTCTTTGATCTCATTTGATTCTTAATACCGTTTTAAACAGTGGCCTCTGGGGTTTTCCTCTGTAAACCTGTACAGTTTTGACTGCTGTTTTTTACCTCAAAAAGTGAGTGTCGCAGGTGAAAGACTTATCTTGATTCTAATCCACAGAGTTCCTTTCTTGACTACTATTTTATTTGTTTACTTTTTAAAAAAGTCTGAATCCTTATCTTATTGGCCCATAAGAGCCTTTAAATGTTGTTTTGAATAGATTTATTTTTAAATTGCTGGCCACGTAGTGATCGAATCTCAAATTTTGTGATCTCAAGGCTTTATGCAGCCTCAGTGGAATGTCCCCAGTTTGTGAGAGACAAAAAGTGAAACTGAACTGAAAATGTTCTCAAGCTGCTTCTTGTGCATCTATTTTCAGTGATAGTTTTTCATGAGAGCGACAGCTACATCCTTTGCGTGGCCTGTGGGGGGGGGGGGGGGGGGGGGGGGGGGGGGGGGGGTCAGGTCACTGACCCAAGAGTTGGATCTCTGTTCCAGGCCCACACAGGGCTGGAGTCTATTTATACCAGAGCCTAAGATTTCTCCTTTTTGCTCTCTTCCAAACTGCTTATTGTCCAAATAGTAGTCAAAGAAACACTGAAGTATTTGCCTCCATACAGACATGACCTTAGATGATTCATCTTGCATTTTCCCCCACTGGAAAGACATTTCTTTGTGGATTGACAGTTGGGGTAATTTGATGGATCCTCTTTCCAAACGTAATCTGCCGACAAAGGCCGGTTCTGTTAGCTTCTTTGAATTTGCAGCGGTAGGGTAGCCTAGGAGTTAGCAACTGACCTGTAACCGGAACGTTGCTAGATCGAATCCAACAGACGACACGCTACAAAAACAGACCCTTCAGGGGAAGGCAGTTAAAGGAATTGTGTAGCCTTCTAGTGTTTTAAATAATAGAGATATATATATATATATATATATCTATATCTCTCTAAATAACATTGGGCGCTTAATAAATAACAACTAGATAATTATATACAGTGTGGGGTTTGGAACCCTCCCTAACCATTTAAAAAAATTGACAATTCCCTATACTCAAAATAATGATTGGTACCAGTTCTCAATTTGTATATTGCGAGACATCAGAACAAACTGTATGGATTAGCTGGGGGCTCAAAGGCACCGGAATACTGTTGAGAGGGGTTTGCCACGCAGTTCTCTCTCTGTCATTTGTCAAATTTGCATTCAACATGGCTAGTTTCAATCTTAGAAATGGCTCCTTAAACCAGGTTTGTTTCCAGGTCATTGCTGAATATGAGTATGGGTTTCTGTCCATTAACCAATGAAAATAGCTGTATACATGTAATAGGGAGACAATCCCACCTTCCATACCCAATCATTGCTTTAGAAGATGAAGTGACAATATGTTCTGACTTACTATGCAACAACCGGCTGAACCTAATTTTGATTGACATTGTCATTAGCGGTGACTGGTGGTGGTTTGAGACGGTCTGGCGGTTTCAAAGAGGTGTGACCAGACTGCACCAAATTAACCGTCATGAATACG
The DNA here is from genome assembly GCF_011004845.1 of Esox lucius. NCBI lineage: Eukaryota > Metazoa > Chordata > Actinopteri > Esociformes > Esocidae > Esox > Esox lucius. The sequence goes on from NC_047582.1 coordinate 31,237,767, forward strand.
TTGTAGTTGCCTCAGACACTGCTTCCTCTGGGAGACGTGCTCTGTTAGTAGAGAACAAGCTTAAAACGCAAGAACCTTTCCACTTGCGCTCAGCATGTAGCCTACCTTGTGTGTGAGAAATGGGGATTGAAAGTCGGGCTTCTTCCTCAATGCCTTCCTCAAACTGTAGAGCTTTCGATGCCCTGTATCATACAGAAACTCACCAGGCAACCTCCCAACTGACCTTTGAAGAATTTGGCTACACTAAAGCCATCGGAGTCGGGCGTTTCTGTCTGCCACTGAGGGGATGTTGCTAAACAGCCTGCGTGTCAAATGGCAGCGTCCAAATGACAAGAATCCCCATGCTTTGTAGTTACAACTGAGGACACGTCATGGCTCAGTGTTCTTATTTCTTTTTCCTGTGGAGCTGTCCTACCAACAAAAGTCTAGGGAGGAACCACAACGTGACTCATTTGGTGTCGTTTTTACATTGACTGTAAATCTGGGATGCGTTTGGCGTATCCCACTACAAACATGGCTGTTGTTTGCCAGCCCGCGACCAAAGACCGATTCATAGCGGGAATGTCAGCTTAAACACCCAGAACAGAAAGGCAAAGGGGTGGCCCCTTAAAATGTCGCCCAGAGATGGACGACGCGTCCGACCGTCGTCCGCTTGCGGTTACGCATGTTACACCATTGTGCATCCTGTCCTTTATTGCATTGAACACAGGCCCTCAGTCATACCAGCTGCAAATCACTGCTTCAAGTTGCGGGACAATGCAGCCTCGCTTCATTCTATCTTGAAACCCATGCCTTCATTGGAATGGAGTGCTGCCATCAAGCCTGTTCTGTTTGTTTCCTCCATATAAAACCGATTAGTGGTCTGAGCCTCTCATACTCTTCATTGACCGGAGTGACACTTTATGGTTTTGCACATTTGTATCATTATTCTTTTTATAGGTGTGATCCTAAGTCGGATTTAATGTTATAGAATGGTCATTTCTTAAGTCGCCTTATGAGTTGAAAAGCCAAATGGAGGGCTAAATATTTCCCATAAGACATTTTCAAGTAGGAATGTTGTAAAGGAAAAAAAAAAATGTTTGTTCTTGGAACTGATTGTGATGCTGAAAGCTAGTCAGTGACAGGAGCTGTAAACCAAACTCTCAGCAGGCATGCTTACTTTCTTAAAACAGGATTCTCTAAACCGTGTCCACAGGACTTAGGCCTAGCTACTGTCTGTCTTTTTTTTATTGTCCATTCGGCATCACGGGGAGCAGTTAGGATTAACGGTCTTGCTCAAGGACCGAGTGACAGATTTTTGCCTTGCTTGCTCTGGGATTTGATCTTTCGGCCACTGTGTAGGGACAGTTCGTAGACTTTGCTAACTGGAACTCTGACTGCTCTGTTTAACTGGCAGTTTCTGATGTGCTCATGAAGCCTCAACCCTGCACCCAGACACAGTTGCTGCCATCTGGAGGATGGATTACGGAACGTTATCCTGGATAGTGAGTTTCCTGACTGTGCACGAACACTCAAACTGCCGTGTGTAGCTAAACATTAATATCTATTGGAATTTGATGGATGCCATTTCATGACTCAGTTGTTTCAAGTGGTTGGATTTGTGCAGTCGGAACGGAACACTCAGTCGGGGGCAAATTGCTACACAATTCTTGTTTGGAAGTCGCGTTTGAAACCATGTTTTTCTTGGGTTAAGACGTGTGGAGAGAGGACATGTTCAATGCGGTCATGACGGTCTCCTGTCTTGCCACAAGGCTCTCACTCCAGGGGGCTGGGCCAACCTTCTTCCAGGCAAATCGTTTCATGCAGGCCAGGTAAACTTTCAGTACCTGATTAAAACCCAAACATGCCAACCCCAGCTCTATTGCGTTGGCTCGGTTTGGTTACTTGACCAGCACAGCTAGGTTTGGTTTGGCACAGTAGTGAGGATGGGGGGGTGTGTGTTTGTGTTTTGTCTAGGTTTTCAGACTGTTTCTGACATGTTTCAGTTTGAGAATGCTACCAACACCCATGTGGGTTTGTCCATGAAAGATAGACACACGTTAGAGGATAACATGACAAGTTGTCCATTTGTCATGGTGGAACAGTTCTAGTTCTCAGACGGTTCTGTTGAACGTAACTTGTTAATGGGACAACGGTTGATAGTAGGTTAATGTTTGTTCATGGGCTCAGACATGGAAAGCACTTATTTGGAGGTTAACCACAATCTTCACGACTTGGAGAGCGATCTGCTGAAACTGAGTGGAATTCAGCTGACAGTGGTGTTTGTTAGGGCACAGGAGGTGTCAGGTGTGAATTGCTTCCAGGTTTGGGCCTCTTTAACACAAATTGGATTCTTCGTGTTCGGTTTGACATTCTTGGCAGTTGAACACAAATTTTTGGTGTTATTGCTTGTTGAGGAAATACTTTGGCCCGCACACCTATTGCATAAGTGGAGCACATACGTCGAGCTGACTGTGTGTCTTGCTGGCTGGCCGTTTCAATGTGTTGCAGCGTCCCTTTTAATTTCTGTCTCTCTGTGTTTGTCTGAGTTGACAATGTGGTGGTGAGACAATATGTTAGTGCTAAAGATGCGTGTCGGGCTCTGAATAGGACAGGAAAGCTTGTCACGTGGTCCATCGCTGTATTAAGAATGGAACGGTTGGTTGGAATCCCGCTTCAGCTGAAGGCATCCACCCATCGCTGCACGTTGCTTGGCAACCCCCGTAATAACACGCAGAACCTTTGACACCAATCACAGAATTTCGAACTGTTTTAAGGCATATTTTCCAAAGCATGTTGTGAATTCACGTCGGTTGTTTTCTTTTCTTTTCCATTAAATATCTTACTTTTGGTATTGCGTTGTGTTCCTTAGTCTTTGTGTTCCTTAGTCTTTGTGGGAATAAGTGAAGACAATTGTTTTTGGAAGTCCCACTTCCGCATTTCACATGAACCAAAGATGTCTGCTTAACGTTATTTGTTCCTGTGACAATGTTCCTCCTTTCTACCCCGACCCCTTTTAGACTGAAACTGTGAAGTCCCCTCAGACAAGAGGAAGTACTTACTATTCAAGTTGTCCAGCAGGATTGTTAGTCACTCTTCAGAGTCAGGATCGCAGTGTGAAAAGCATTAACGGACGTTTATCGGTTTCATTTGAATCCTCTCCAAGGGAATAGGAACCGTGCTGGGAAAAGTGACATGGATGCTGGGTCAACTGGGATCTCCTTGAAATACTTTCATTCTCTAGCTCAAATTAGGTGTAAGACTTGAGAGGTTAGTGCTGTAGCATCTCAAGCATAGCGTGGTCCAACAGAACCAGACACGGTCCAGCCCGACACGGTCCAGCCCGACACGGTCCAGCCCGACACGGTCCAGCCCGACACGGTCCAGCCCGACACGGTCCAGCCCGACACAGTCTAGTGAGTGACATTCCAACTGTTAGCGATAGTGTCTTTTTAATCCCTATGGTGTGTGTGTGTGTGTGTGCATGCAGGTGTAACAGTGGTGGAAGCTGAGAGAGGCAGTCATGGTGGCCCTGTCACTGAAGATCGGCGTGGGGAATGTGGTGAAGACCATGCAGTTCGAACCCTCCACCGAGGTGTACGATGCATGCCGTATGATCAGGGAAAGAGTTCCCGAGGCACAGCTGGGCCAGCGTGAGTATACACACACACACACACACACACACACAGTCTCTCTCACGGAGACACATACACTTCACCACGGGAAAACACTTCCGTAGAGACACATTGTGTTGATGTGTGCATTCCCTGACTCATACGTGCGCACACACACACACACACACACACACACACAGTCTCTCTCACGGAGACACATACACTTCTGTAGAGACACATTGTGTTGATGTGTGCATTCCCTGACTCGTACATGCACACACACACACACACACACACACACAGCATTAAACCTTGATCAGTTATCAATGTCAGGCTTCTGTAAAATTTCTTAGGGGACAAAATATTTTGTAATTAATATTGAATGTGAATAATAATTACCTTGCTATTATGTGGGACTCAAAATTCTAGGCTAATTAAAACCCAGGAACAACTTCACTCTTGTCAAAACCAAATTATCTTTACTGTCAAATGCTAGTTAGTGCATGAGCTTTTAATAGTCCGCGAAACAGGCCCAAGCTGTTTAGCTTCGAAGTTCACCATAGCTATGTAAGATGGTAACACAGGCTGCTATCTTTCCAAGTCTTGTTTTGGATGACAGGAGATTAGAAAGGAATACACTGTTTGCTTGTTTCTGGATCTCTTCTACAACACCGTATGAGTGGCTCTGTGTCTCTTCTACAACACTGCGTGCTGGTTTCTGGATCTCTTCTACAACACTGCGTGCTGGTTTCTGGATCTCTTCTACAACACTGCGTGCTGGTTTCTGGATCTCTTCTACAACACTGCGTGCTGGTTTCTGGATCTCTTCTACAACACTGCGTGCTGGTTTCTGGATCTCTTCTACAACACTGCATGCTGGTTTCTGGATCTCTTCTACAGTCTAGGCTGCTGGAAAGCCAACACTTCTCCCGAAAACCACCTGTACCATCAGTAGACCTGAGCAGGTGTCTTTCATAAGAACCAGTATGACATCAGGAACTTTCAAGCAGTTGATGAATGGATCCATCTAACACAGCAGTTAAACTGTCTCAAATGGCACCCTATTCCCCTAGTGTGCTACCCCTGCGGTAGTAATAAATAGTGCACGGAATGGGTCGAAGTATGCCATTTGGGACACGTGCAACTGTTGCAACAAGCGTAACGCTGAACATGTCACACCCGTCTTTCCCCTGACCACAGAATCTGTCCGTGTGCCCAGGCATGCCTCTAGGCGTCTCCTCTTTGTGACTCGCTGCCGTTCAGCCGCATTGCGGATCCGATGACCTAAACTGAACGGCCCGGCGTCCAGCCCCACCTTTTCGTGTTGACGTTTCCATGGGGGACCGTTTGGCAGATGCACTGTTGTTAGGAGGACGAGGAGGATATTGCAGTGATCCATGGATCAAGTGTGGAGACCATAGAACTGGCCAATTCTTGCTCTAATTTGTTTCCATTTGCCCCCAATCTCTTCCAGATGTCCTTAACTCTGTCTTTTCATCTTTTTCTGTGAATGCTTTGTAATGCTCACTTGGTGATAGTTTACAGTATGATCACAGGCTTTATTTAGCCTTCCCTGTTGACATCCGGTCCAAATAACAATAAAATAATTGTCCTTGACAGAAAAATGTACGAGGGAGGGCATTTTAATTGTGGATGCTGAGAGATTCCTCAGAAATGGAGTGTTACAAAGATACGTTCTTCCCTCACCGATCGTATTGGCTCCTCTCCTGTTCGATAATTTACCTCAGCTAGGGGTTGCTTCCCAAGCTGTGTGAAGTTACGTAAGTGGTTGTCTCTGTCGGCAGTCATATTTTCCACTTTTAGGGTGAGACCAGACTGAGAGATCGAAATGGCGAGGGGGGGGGTGTATCTTGGCCAACATCAACATCTAGTAAGAGATCTTCAGCATCTTAAGCGGCTAGATTCCTTTAGTCATGTGCTAGCTTGGCACTGTTTCCTGGACTTAGAGAGTGTTAAGGGGGTATGATTCTGAAATAAATGTCATCCACAAGAAATGGTACATCTGGTTTTAGAATGGTAACACGTTCTTCTGACCCTTGTTGACACGATGCCTTCTGCTTTGTTTCCTTGACACAACTCAACTAATGCACAGCTTTTTTAATCCGCACGATGTGTTCGCTATGTTGGAATTATGTGGCCTAATCAAAGCAGAGACCCTTCAATCCATTCAAAAAATTAAAATGTTTTAAATAAAATATACTCTAAATCTGAATTTAACCTCAACTCATATCCCTTAACCTAAGCAGTTTAACAGTTGCCATTATTCTAAACATCAATAAATCCTCAAGCCTTGAAATGCCTTGTTGTATGAGAGGACCGGCAAAATGTCCTCCCATTCGCAAAGGAGACACACACACACACACACACACACACACACACACACACACACACACACACACACACACACACACTCTAACTACCAAGATATTCCTCTCAATGTCCTCAACATTTACAACTCTTTTTTTTCCCCCAGCTAATGACTATGGCCTGTTCCTGTCTGACGAGGACCCCAAGAAAGGCATCTGGCTGGAGGCAGGCAAAGCCCTGGACTACTACATGCTGAGGAATGGGGTGAGTCAGGTTGATGGTTGGTTAGGCAGTCTCTCCAAGGGCCTTTTCTGCTGGTTTTGTTCTATTCATGACCATTGATCAAGTCTTGAATAGGCATCAACCATGTTATTGTCCCTTTTCCATGGACATTTTACAATGGATGTAGCTAGCTGACTGGGTTTATCAGAACAATTTGGGGTTTATCATGTGACACAGGCAGCTACATTTTGAACTTTTGATCAATCACATTGTGTGCTTTTCAGGCCAGATCGGATCAGTCACAAAACAAATAAATATGAATTACTTCAACATATAAATCATTTAAATAGCCTACGGAATTTGATGTGTTAATGTGAACATTGTTTATCTGGACTGTCAGAACACATTGGTGGTTAATTATCGTGAATGTATTTCACCAGGACACTCTGGAGTACAAGAAAAAGCAGAGGCCCCTGAAGATCCGAATGCTGGATGGGACAGTAAAAACTGTCATGGTGGACGACTCCAAGATAGTCAGCGACATGCTCATGACCATCTGCGCCAGGATTGGTGCGTTTTCTATTTATTCATTTTGGACTGGCCACGTTTAATCGTAACGTGTTGCCCAGTCAAAGCACCAAATACCCTTTTAGTTTTCTGGCGGTAATCTGTGATTTGGCTGCACTGTGCAAATTTAACTGTTATGTGTCTGCTTATGACATCTGTTCTATCGTTGTTACCGTTTTAGCCACTTTGAGAAAGATCCAGAAGGTAAACCTTTCTCACAAAACTCTTTGGCCAGGTATCACAAACTATGATGAGTACTCGCTGGTGCACGATGTCGTCGAAGAAAAGAAAGAGGAGATGACGGGCACCCTGACAAGAAGGGACAAGACGCTTATGAGAGATGACAAGAAAATGGAAAAGCTCAAGCAGAAGCTGCACACAGACGATGAATGTAAGACACTTGCCAGGTTGTTGTGTGGTAATGTACATTGATTAGCAGTTTGTTTTTGTCTCTGGCTGTTTTCTGTCAGTTCCCATTGTGTTGTACCAACTGACAGTGGGGTCAGTTGATTCCCATTGTGTTGTACCGACTGACAGTGGGGTCAGTTGATTCCCATTGTGTTGTAGTGAATGACAGTGGCATCAACTGATTCCCATTGAGTTGTACTGACTCACAGTGGGGTCAGTTGATTCCCATTGAGTTTTACTGACTCACAGTGGGGTCAGTTGATTCCCATTGTGTTGTACTGACTCACAGTGGGATCAGTTCACTCCCATTGAGTTGTACTGACTCACAGTGGGATCAGTTGATTCCCATTGTGTTGTAGTGACTCACAGTGGGATCATTTGACTCCCATCGAGTTGTTTTGCTGACTGACGCTGGTGATTCTTAGTGAACTGGCTGGACCATGGGCGGACTCTGAGGGAGCAAGGAGTAGAGGAGACCGAGATGCTGCTGCTCAGGAGGAAGTTCTTCTACTCGGACCAGAATGTGGACTCCAGAGACCCGGTCCAGCTCAACCTGCTCTATGTCCAGGTACAAGGTGGTGAATGGTCCCTTGGAACTGGAAAGCCTGCACATACCAGTCTGGGACCAGGGTGTGGGGTTCAGCATTTGGGGGTCCCTGGGATGTGTTTTATCTTTGGGGTCCTGAGCATCGATGAGACTCCAACTTTTTTAATTGAGATTGATACTATGTTTACACCAAGCCTTCCACACAAGTGTTACCCTGATAGAGTTGAGCTAGCTTGGCTTTCAGCCCCTTGGTTGCTGTACAAGCATCCATTTCCATCTGTGTGGATCAGACCTTTTTGTGAAAATACACTGTCAAGAAGAACAGCTGAGAGTAACGGTAGGAGCCTAAAACGGCCACCGAAGCCATTGTATCAGCCATGAATAATATTCTGACATGACAGATAGCATATTAGTGCTGTTTTCTCCCAATATAACCTCCCAATCTTGTTAAGGAAATTGTGTGTGTGTGTGTGTGCGCGTCATACAGTATTGGGACCACACAAACGCACACTGAAATAATTAACTTTTCTCTTAGACGCTTGGCGTTCTTGGGAAGTCTGCCTCCCACAGAAGCTACTCCTTTCAAAAGACATTTGGTCTTTGTGTTTTTTGCCACAGGCAGTAGTTTTGGGAGTTCTCTTTTCTCAATACAGCTGGACTCAGGAGCCCAGGCCAATGGGATCATGGCCTTTGTGGTCCAGCACATCCTACACTTTAAGCCAAGGATACATCACAAAACCTCCCAATAGTTAAAGTCATCACGAACATAAAAAACTGCACAGCATTTCAACCCGTTAGTGTTTTTTTTTTATTTTATTCTGATGCCACAAGGAAGTTAGGAATATTTATATTTTAACCAAGCAAGTTGTTAAAAATATCCTGGGAAAACAGATCAGTTTGTGTTAAGTTTAGACCGACAGACAACGAGCACAGGAGTTGGCGAGAGAGAGCAAACCCTTGTTGAACAAAGCTAGAATCCTATGTTTATCTACTGTTCCTGCTCCGGTTGGAATACTAAATATTGTGTGTTAAGTATCTGGGACTAATGGACTTGGGAATAATGCTAACGTTCTGGGAACGTCTCTCCTGTGCAGGCCCGTGATGACATTTTGAATGGATCCCACCCAGTCTCTTTCGAGAAGGCCTGCGACTTTGCCGGCTACCAGTGTCAGATCCAGTTTGGTGACCACAATGAGACCAAGCACAAACCAGGCTTTCTGGAGTGAGCACCGTTTGTATTAGAATGAACGCATACTGTGTGTAATACTGTGCGTTGACATAAATCACACGTTTTCTGCATACAACACACAAATACTTGTCTTTTAGTGTTACAGTAGAATCACTGGAATTCCACCGTATCTCAAAACGGCTTGACTCTCTCTGATTCACGTTCATGATGTCCCTGGATTTTTATGGGGTATTTTCCCATGTAGTTATTTATTATTTCCTTCCTACAGTTTGAAAGAGTTCCTCCCTAAAGAGTATATCAAGAACAAAGGAGAGAAAAGAATATTTCAGGTAAGTGTGTGTGTGTGTGCGTGCGTGTGTGCATTCATGTATTGTGTGTGTGTTTGTATGGGGTTGTTGTAAGGTTAGTCTCCTCGTTTTTGGCGGTGGAGACTTTCTAAGGCCAGGCAAATTTAAACCATTTGGGTCTGAAAAAATACTCCTTCCCAGTCTGGTATGTGATAACAGCCATTGTCTTCATCTGTGTGGTGTTCAACCTTTTTATGAAGGATATCTCTGATCAAGCCAACTGCTCATCCTTTTGATTTAAATGTGTCCAGAAATCTTCTTCGGTCACGAACAATGACAGCCTTTTTTAATACTAGTGGTCTTTCTCTTTCCAACACAGGCACACAAAAACTACCAAAACATGACAGAAATTGAGGCCAAAGTCAGCTATGTGAAGCTAGCCAGGTCTCTGAAAACATATGGAGTGTCATTCTTCCTAGTGAAGGTAAGATTTCACTGAAAAAATCAGTCCTTCAACTACTTGGCAATATTGAATGGCTTTTTTTTATGTCTAATCAAACGAAGTGCAAGCATTTCAAAGCCTTACAAAGTTCCACTAATTGCCTTTGGTGGTTAACTGGAATGTGCTGTAGCGATTTATTTATATATATATATGCAATAAGTCACGGCGGGGGGAGTTATATTGCCAGTATGCCACGGCTAAGAGCTGTTCTTATGCATGACTCAGTGCAGAGTGCCTTCACACAGCTCTAAGCCATGGCATGTTGGCAATATGCCACAAATGGTTCCATATAACATGGCTATCAGCCAATCAGCATTCAGGATTTGAACGTGTGTGTGTGGGTCCTCTGCAGGAGAAAATGAAAGGCAAAAACAAGCTGGTCCCTCGTCTGCTGGGCATCACCAAGGAGTGTGTGATGAGGGTGGACGAGAAGAGCAAGGAGGTGATCCAGGAGTGGAGCCTCACCAACATCAAACGCTGGGCTGCCTCACCCAAGAGCTTCACCCTGGTAGGCTCTGTCACCTCTGACCCCCCTGGTCCCCTTTGACCTCCTGGTCACCGTTTGGACAGAAGTAACTTTGAATGTCTGTTGTGAAACACTGGGAAGTTGTTGTGTTGCCTGCTCTGCTGAATGTGCCTCAGCACTAATGTAATGGGAGGCGTATTGTCATGCTGTTTTGAGGCTGCCGTCACCTGACTGAAAAACGGCAACAGATAATTGTTGTGTTTTGGTCACGAGTTGTGGAATACAGCTAGTCCAGGTCACAAGGTATGTTTTCAATTAATGCTGCCTATTTTTCCAAAAATAAACCACATTTTGCCTGTAAACAAACAGGTCTATTTTCAAACATTAACATACCGTTTCCTTTCTCAGTACTTTCTTTTTGGTTACAAACCATAACAGAGAGAGGGCTGAGTGTGTATTATGTTCTTGTTTGGGGAAAGACTGGTATTTCCTGGCAGCTCAGTAGAGAAAGGAACTCTAGCTACATTAGGAGATTGAATGGGTTGGAAAGATGTCCTTAATACAGCTTCAGTATTACATTTTAGTAGAGCCGTAGTTATTAAAATACCTACTTGTTTCACATGTACACTAAGGTTGGGACTTTATTTTCTCTAGACACCTCAGCATGTTAGTTTATATGAAATTGATTGTTTCACAACAGGGCCAATTCGATTAACGGCAAAAACACTGAGGTGTAGAATGTGCACATGCTGTTGTACAGTATAATATTGATTCTTAATGAATGTCTTTATTCCAGGACTTTGGCGATTATCAAGACGGTTACTACTCCGTCCAGACGACTGAAGGGGAGCAGATTGCCCAGCTGATCGCTGGTTACATTGACATCATTCTGAAGAAGGTACGACGGTGTCTTCGCTGTTCCAGTGTACAACTCCACATTGGCCCTTTAATTCAGTCAGTGACGCTGTGTGATTTAGATAACAAAAGCCTCTCTCCCCCTCCCCGTTACGACAGAAAAAGAGCAAAGACCACTTTGGCCTGGAGGGAGACGAAGAGTCCACCATGTTGGAAGATTCCGTCTCACCCAAAAAGTGAGTGCTGTGCAGATGTTTCCCGCGTCGGGGGCGTGTCCGCGTGTCCCGGCCAATGAGGGACAACTTTGTGGGCATTCTATAACGAGCGGTGTTCTCACTGACCGTAACTCCTCATAGTTCTAGATCCTCACCTCCTTCTTATGCTGGTTTTGTACAGTGTGTAATCTGTCTGGTGTTTAGCCGGTGGCTGCCATCTTTATGAATCCCACTAAGAGGATGATGACGACAGTGATGAAGAGCTGTAGTGTATATGACACTGCAGTAGACTGTTGCCTGACATCTCTCTCGTCTCGTCCGTATCTCCTCCATTTCTATTTCTCTGTCCTTCTCTCCGTTGTTTCCCCCCCTCCCTCTCCCCCCCCCTTCTCTTCACTCCCATAGGTCTACGGTGCTGCAGCAGCAGTTCAACAAGGTGGGCAAGGTTGAGACGGGCTCCGTGGCCCTGCCGGCCATCATGCGGTCCGGCGCCGGGGGCCCTGAGAACTTCCAGATGGGCTCCATGCCCCAGGCCAAGCAGCACATCACCAGCGGACAGATGCACAGGGGCCACATGCCTCCGCTGGTGAGCCTGGGGGTCCCAGGGGACCAAGTCACTCTTCTGGGGTCGGGGGTCAAGTGGAATTTAGAACAAAAAAAAAGATAATTATTGAAAACTGAACTGATCCGATTCCTCCTATAGAACTTTTTATAATACATATCTCTGTGCATTATTGCCGTTCTTATAATGCTGACCTCTATAGCTGAAACAATATGCCAAAAAATGTTGTTTATTTTTTTAACAGTAAACATTTTAACGTGTGCTTGTGTGTGCGCAGACGTCGGCCCAGCAGGCCCTGACTGGAACCATCAACTCCAGCATGCAGGCGGTGCAGGCTGCCCAGGCCTCGCTGGACGAGTTCGACACCCTGCCTCCACTCGGCACAGACGCTGTGAGACACCTTGAAAAACAAACCGCTCATTTTGACCTGTAACCTCTGAGGATTTATACGAAAGACCCCGTCACGGACGTTGTTTGTAAACGCCCATGATGGATGTGTAGACACAAGTGACCGTTGGTGGACGCCAGGTCTTCGTTAGGATGTACACCCCTGCTTTATCCGTACCATTTAAAGCAGCCGTTTCTAGAACAACTCCACGGTATTATTTTCGTCCCTTGCAGAGGTTAAAGGGTGAAGGTTAAAGGGTGAAGTTGACTTAGAACTCATTAGTTGAGTGTGTATCTTTTTAAATGGTGTGTATGTAGCTGTCAGTGTGATCTTTAACCCACGTCTTCCCGTACCCCCAGGCCTCCCAAGCCTGGCGTAAGAACAAAATGGACGAGTCCAAACACGAGATCCACTCCCAGGTGGATGCCATCACGGCCGGCACCGCCTCCATGGTCAACCTCACAGCAGGTAGCGCCCCCCCCCCCCCCCCCCGTGGGAACCCTGTCTGCTCCCGTTGCTTCTTGATGCATAGTTTCTGTTGTTTTCCCGGGGCGCTGTTTGGCAGATTAGCAGTTGCTAAACCTACACGGAGCAAAATAAACCATGTGAGATCAGATCGGGACGTTCACCGCGCGACGGTGAATGTTACTGCGGGCGTGCCGTCTGCTAAGAGTACGCACTGTCCTCCTGCAGGCGACCCGGCGGAGACCGACTACACGGCGGTGGGCTGTGCCGTGACCACCATCTCCTCCAACCTGACGGAGATGTCCAAGGGGGTGAAGCTTCTCGCCGCCCTCATGGAGGACGAGGGGGGCAACGGGAACCAGCTGCTGGGGGCGGCCAAGAACCTGGCGTGTGCCGTGTCAGACATGCTGAAGACCGCCCAGCCTGCCAACACCGAGGTAACACGCCACAAACCCTGGAGTAACACCACGCAGCCAGGCTATTCCACTCCCGTCCCGGCGGGCCAAAACACCTCTTGGTTTTTTGTTTCTACCTGCAAGTTTATTGCGTTTACCCGAAGAGTCTCCTTGTTTGTCTGTTTCAAATCTTTTTCTTTATTTTGTGCTTACTGGATATGACTCGTTTCACTCGTAAGTTGACGTGAAGCAACACAAGTCCACGACTTGCACACCTTTTGAACCCCTTTGTAAATGAACATTTCATTTCTTGTTCAGTCACGTGTCCTGTGCTTTCCTGGGCGTCTTGTTTTCCCATCAGCCCCGTCAGGTGCTCCTGCAGGCTGCGGGTAATGTGGGCCAGGCCAGCGGTGAACTGCTGTCTCAGATCGGAGAGGCTGACGCCGATCCCCGTTTCCAGGTAGGCCAACCATGAATCAACCCTGGTGGGAACTGTACCAAGTTCATCTGTTCAGTGGCTCATCAATGTCTAAATGTTGTCAGAATCTGGAAAACATTTTTATAACACCGGACGTGAATACCTAAACATTCCTGGAAGTAGTGTTTCAGGGTTTTTGTAACGTTCTGCAAAAGCTTGGGACAGTTCAGCCCAGGACAGTTTTAGTTTGTTGACATCATTTGTGCAATGTCGTGACATCACCATAACCCCTCCTCTTTTCTCCACCCCCATTGGCCAGTCACTAGGTAAAGGATCTTTCAGTGGTGCAAGGCGGATCGTCCCCCCTTGTAGTCATATGCTGGTAACAAACGTGTCGCCGAAATATGAGCCAATCAGAATTACTGTAACTCTTAATGGCCAATCATACTAATGGTTCTTGGATCATTCACTGAACTTTATATATAGAACACACCGGTATGACGTAATCTTGGGGTCTGTTTTTAAACTTCAAACCTCCTCAGAAATAATCTTGAATTATTTGACCGCATGTTTGCTGGCTTTCCCTTGCGTATCGTCAGGTGCTGTAAGGCTCTCTGTTTTCCCATAAGTTGGGTTTATTTTTTCTATGTACACGCTTTCCTTCGATTATCAAAGTAGGAAAGGGCAAAAAAGCATAATGCGCCGAGATAAGGTTAGTGTCTCAGATAAGCAAGTTCAACCAAGGTGTTGAAATGCCATCATCCTCTTCTGCCCTGCTCTAACATGGGGTCTGTTTGTAGCAAACTGGGTTGATTATTAACCCTCAAAGTGATGAGATACAGCTCTCAGAGAACATGACCGTACCTGAAGATACTGAGGAAATGCCAAACAAATCGGCTGTGTTTTTGATAAGTGACGGAAATCCGCTTAAGTGCTTTCTCTGAAAGGTCTGAATTCCACATGACTTGGCTCAGACCTTTTGGCATCAGGTACAGAATATAATTTAAGGTTCCTAATCTGAAAATGGGACAATCCCACGTCTTTTCAGTGAAGGCTGTTGTGTTCAATCAACCAATCACTCAAATTTATTTCATAAAGCCTTTTCCCATCAGCAGTTGTCACAAAGTGCTTCTACAGACACCCAGCCTGAAACCCCAAAGGGCAAGCAACCGGAGTTATGCAGTGATAGTAGTATATACACACTGGGGGAAAAACCTTAACTGAAAATGTGATGATGTAGCTGTAATCTAGCACCTATATAATAATATAGCCCGGGGTGCATTCTCAGAGGACAGAACATATTATTGAGAAAGTAGGCCGGCTGAAAACCTACTCATAAGTGCCCGTGCAATGTAGCCCAACCGCAGCTCCCACAAATTACATAAGTCTTCAATTTTTCTTCTGCTAGTTATTTCTGCTTCCTTCTCCCACAACTTGTTCCTCACAAAACGAAACGCCAGAGCTGTCCGACCCCTCTCGATCCAGTAGGCGATTGTCCCACTCAAACTCCCTCCGGCCAATCCCTCCAGAGTAGTGTGGAGGCTGACTTGAGTGTTTGGTAGATTCGCTCCTAGTTTGGCGGAAGTAGGACCAGAAGTCAGGTTTGGTTGGACTTGCGTTGCACCCCAACGCTTTCTTGGCCAGCTCCTACTGATAGGCTTCCCTTAATGACTTCCGTGTGTTGAACTACCTCTGTGTGTGTGTGTGTTTGTCTGGCTGGCTGGCTCGTCACAGAGGTCCAAGCAGGAGACAAGTCCACGTATCGCCTGTCACGCACAAGCCTTTAATCCTTCCAGTAGGAAACGCTGCTGTGTTGACGTAACACAATTCACATTCTTCAGTTAAAGATATTACGATTTAAGCAGTTGCACATGTTTTATGAATCTCTGCCCTCTTTATTTAACTCAAGACCAGTTTGTCAGTACAGAGCCTCTGGGGAAAGAAAGCTGGTAGTAGACAGAATCTAAACAAAATTTTCCATTTTGAGTTATTCTGTACGTTGCTGCATGTAATCTTCTAGAATGGCCGAGTGTTACTTTTGGAAGGTAGATAAGCGAAGATGCAGCTTGTCTGTTCAACAGGGAGATGAACCTGATTGGCTGGGATTGAGCCGTCGATTCTCCACGGAGTCGCGAAGCTTTAGTCTACCCCTCCCGGCCTGGAGTTGGTTACACTGTAGTATATTTAGGTTTAAGCCAATGAATGTGAAACCCTGCGTTCCAAACGCCACCCTATTCCCTACATGGAGCACTGTGGGGAGCACGTAGAGCTGCGAAGGTAGTGCACTATTTATACTTTATAGTGGGATGTGTGGGGCTTTTCCTAGGGAGCGTCCTCAAAGGCCATATATGGGGGGGGGGGTTATAGAAAGCGGAGTCATTGGTAGAACCTCCAATTCACCTTGGTGCTGAATCTGACGGCCAATGAATTCAAGTCCGTCTGTGTTAAAGATGGCCTTCTTTGTCTCCTTTCGTGGTAACCATTTGCCTGATACCTCATTTGATCTGACAAAATGAATTTGAAAATTTGAGCCATCTTCCTGAAGACGAAAATTATCTTCATTGTAATTAAACTGATTAGAATTGTTACCAACCAGAATGAAATGATTAGCCTTGATAATTATTAGCATTGATTTTACGTCTGATTTCAATATCCAATGTACAATCTTTTCTCCCCCCCTTACAGCCAGTCTGTCACACCTTTTCTGTTCACAACAATTCCACGCCGTCGTTTGTCGTCTTTGCTACGACGACAACAAACAGTCAGTTAAAGCAGAACCAGTCTGACACAGTGCTAAACCTTCTCACAGTGAGCCACGAATCCCAACCAAAAACCCAACGTTTCTAGGCAAGGTTTGGAATTAGGGTCAACGTGGCAGTTTCCCACCTCCTGCGCGTGCGCCCTCATGGAAACCACAGGCGCCGGGCTATGCCATGTCCGTCGTGTCGTTTACCGTGTCCCCCTCCCCCTGCCATCTTCAGGACATGCTAATGCAGCTGGCTAAAGCCGTGGCTAACGCCGCCGCAGCGCTGGTGCTGAAGTCCAAGAATGTGGCCCAGAAGACGGAGGACTCCGCTCTCCAGAACCGCGTCATCGCCGCGGCAACCCAGTGCGCCCTGTCCACCTCCCAGCTGGTCGCCTGCACCCGGGTAATAGGAGAACCCCCCCCCCCCCACACACACACACACACACACACACACACACACACACACACACTGTCGCCTGAAAGTGTTGTTCTGTCCGTGCATTCGTCGGCATGGTTTCGTTTGTGATTTTTTTTTTTGTGTGTGTGGAATGCATTAGGTTGTATATTCTAATTTGGTCATTTGTGTGTTTCCGTTTGAAATGAGAGACGGTTAGTGGTTTCCTGTCTGAAGCTTAGTCAATTGTCAGGGGTTCACATGTGGTGGTGAAGGCTTGTGTAATTCTCCTAAACCCATCGAACCGATTTCCCTCTCTCCCTTCCCACCGCCGTTTCTCTCCATCCCTCTCTCCCCCTCTCTATCAAAATGTCCTCCCCTCAACCCGACCCTTCCTTTCCCCCGCCCATTCTCCCCTTCCTTACCCATCCCCGGCCTCCCTCCTCCCCTCCCTGTCCAGGTGGTCGCCCCAACCATCAGCTCCCCGGTGTGCCAGGAGCAGCTGATCGAGGCGGGCAAGCTGGTGGCCAAGTCGGTGGAGGGCTGCGTGGAGGCGTCGCACGGCGCCACCGGAGACGAGGGCCTCCTGAAGCAGGTGGGCGCCGCCGCCACCGGGGTCACCCACGCCCTCAACGAGCTGCTGCAGCACATCAGGCAGTACGCCAGCGGGGGCAGGCCCATCGGCCGCCACGGCGAGGCGACCGACCGCATCCTGGACGTCACGGAGAACATCTTCAGCTCCATGGGAGACGCCGGTAAGGCCAAGCGGACGGACGGATGAACCCGAACGGCATTTGGACTGTATTTAAACCCCCCCCCCCCTTCCTCTCTAGGCGAGATGGTGCGTCAGGCCCGTATCCTGGCCCAGGCCACCTCGGACCTGGTCAACGCCATCAAGATGGACGCTGAGGGAGAAACAGACCTGGAGAACTCTCGCAAGCTGCTGTCTGCCGCCAAGCTCTTGGCGGATGCCACGGCCAAGATGGTGGAGGCTGCCAAGGTCTGTCTTAGATTAACGCCAGTTCCCATCCTCCTGTCTATCACTGAGGATCTATCAGCATGGCTGGAGAATTCCATGTGTGCGCGTGTGTGCGTGTAGATTTGTTATTTAGACCCATCTAACTGTACCGTATTGAGGTTTTACTGCATTACCTCCTCTCTGCATTATTAAACATGTGGCATCTCTTCTCTGACTAATGATTAGGATTGTGATTTTCCCAAGGGGCGGACCGGGATTCAGATCTGACCGGTGACACTAACATAGCCGTGTGTGTGTGTGCGTGTGTGTGTGCGTGCGTGTGTGTGTGCGTGCGTGCGTACGCAGGGGGCAGCGGCCAACCCGGACAGCGAGGAACAGCAGCAGAAGCTGCGAGAGGCGGCGGAGGGTCTCCGTATGGCCACCAATGCTGCCGCCCAGAATGCCATTAAGAAAAGGCTGGTCAACAAGCTGGAGGTGAGAGGGAACGACCACGACCCGCCGAATCCTGATTCCACCCCTCCCCCCCAATCGAAATCGTTGGCCGTCTAATGTTGCCGTTTTTTTAAAACACTTCTAAATGAGAGGGAAATTTTAAATGAAATGTCCAGACTCCTCCTCAACAGCTCAACACTGAAAGCTTATCTTGGTC
This sequence comes from Esox lucius, assembly GCF_011004845.1. Taxonomy (NCBI): domain Eukaryota; kingdom Metazoa; phylum Chordata; class Actinopteri; order Esociformes; family Esocidae; genus Esox; species Esox lucius. Next base: position 31,255,942 of record NC_047582.1, read on the forward strand.
TCTGAAGGTCACCCCTTAATGTTATTCATGGGAGTACAAAATAAAAGACTAGGTTTCCTTAAGAAGCCCTTCAATCAGATGCGTGTTCAATCCGCACTCTTTGCTGTACAACCACCTCAGCTGATGCCGAGGTGTCCTCCTATAGGGCTCTGGAGAAAAATATCGTCAAGCCCACAAAAGCGCTTTGTAGCTGCAAAGGACATTTGCAGAACTTGTGACTGGTTGTGACTTGTCTATGCCCAAGCACGGTTTCTGGAGGAAGCTGTTTTGCATGATTCAAGACCATACTTGACTAAATTGTCTTTTGTTCAAGACTTGGAGCCTACACGGCAAGCAGCAGCTCTGATATGGGATTAGTTTTGCCTCGTACATCAGAATAGTTTTGATGCCTTAGCTGATCCTTGTCCGACACTCTCTAAGATGCTTTACACATCAATACATCAGGAATTTTTTTTCGGACGATTACTGAGAAGCATTTTTTATATTTGTTGCTGAACCATACCCTAGTCTTGTTTCGGAGACATGCGGTTTGGAAACCTTTTGTCAAACAAAACTGTCATGTCTAACAATACAATTTTTCTACTGCTCTTCCTGCCAGAACGCAGCCAAGCAGGCCGCCGCAGCCGCCACTCAGACTATAGCCGCTGCCCAGCACGCAGCCTCGTCCAATAAGAACCCGGCAGCCCAGCAGCAGCTTGTCCAGAGCTGTAAGGTGAGAATTACCCTGCCATGACAACCCAACCACCACTCACTTCCTGGTTTCAGATTAAGTAGGTTCAAGGTAGGTTCACATAGTTCAAGTGTCAATTTCCTCTCTTCTCTCACTACCACTCTCTTTGTTTCAATCTCTCTTTATGCTTCTTTGACGATACGTATTCAAGCAAATACAGTATGACTCAAAACTAGACTGTACCAACCGATTAACCAATGTGGTCTTGTGGTGTTTTTTTCATTGCTTCATTTCACTGAGAGATTTGAAATAGAGCATTGTGACCTGAGGTCGTGCCTGTTTCATTGTACGCTGTGGATTTTACGCTGACAGAAGTACTGTGTCTGTGTGTGTGCGTGCGTGTGGGGTGCGTGCGCGTATGCGGTGCGTCTCTGTGTGTGGTATGTGTCAGGTGGTGGCAGACCAGATTCCTCAGTTGGTCCAGGGGGTACGTGGAAGCCAGTCCCAGCCTGACAGCCCCAGCGCCCAGCTCACACTGATCGGGGCCAGCCAGAACTTCCTCCCGGTGAGCTCATCCTTCCTGCCCAAGCCACTCCCATAATGTTGGTCACATGGACACCATGTCGGGTTTTTCAAATATGCATGGGTAGTTTTATATATTTTTTTTACCCTGGTACAACAACAAGTGAAATTCTCATCAGCAAGTCAGTGGTCTTTAAAGGCTTATTATATTACTGTTACATTGTCAAGGAAGGAAGTCCCCTGAAGTCACCTTGATGTGTCACAAACCCATCACCCACGGTTTAGTAGATTGTTTCATTTGAAAAAAATAATAAAAAATAAACAAATTAACCCATTTCTTTCCCTCGTCCTTTGCTGCCAGCCTGGTGCCAAGATGGTGACAGCTGCCAAGGCAACAGTGCCCACCATTAGTGACCAGGCCTCTGCCATGCAACTCAGCCAATGTGCCAAGAATCTGGCCACTGCTCTTGCCGAGCTCCGCACAGCATCACAGAAGGTAGCAAACACCCGCCGAAGCACCCAACAAAACCAAACCCAGGTGCCGTAGTAGTGAAATTAGCCAGCCACCGTAACTCGCCACGTAACGAGCTGCAGTACTGTTAGCCGTTTAGCTAGTGGAATTAGCTAGCTCAAAGAAATGGCTAACCTGAGGCCCAGTGTGTTATAGCACTGTTGTTTGCCCCTTTGGCTAGCAGGCCGTCTTGCCCAATATGGGGTCCTTATGCCCCCCCCCACCGGTGCCTCATCCTGTGTTGACTTCCTGTTGTCGCTTCCTGTCACGTGATCCAGGCACAGGAAGCATGTGGTCCTCTGGAGATAGACAATGCTCTGACAGTGATCCGAGGCCTGGAGAAAGACATGACCGAAGCCAAGGCCTCAGCCGCTGATGGAAAACTCAGACCCCTCCCCGGAGAGACAGTGAGTCGTTTACACAATCAAACAAACAAACACACACACACACACACAGCCCAACTTGATAATGCATACAAGCCACCCACGACCTGTTCTACTGTATGCACGGTGGTGCCATGTATCAGATGGGTCCTTCCTGCCACGTAGTGTGAAGCAACCGGCACAACAAAGGCTCGTCATAGGGTCCCGTCTCCACACACGCTTAAGGAGAATTCTTTTTCCGTCCACTATTTCTCTGCACAACAGGCCTGCTGTAATTGGACACGGCTGTCTCACATTGTGCACATGATGGATGTAGGAGATGGCCTGAGTATGCGTTATTTCATAGGGAAAAAACAATGCCTAAAATGAAAGGCTGACATGGCCAACTTTCAGTCCCATTTTTAGTCATTTTACATTTCTTTAAAATTAAATAATGCATATTTAGGCTACCTCTTACCTCCCATTATGTTCGCAAGCAAATAGCATCATCCAACTACATTACGGCTGTTGTACAGTTTTAGCACGCAAAACAGTTGACGAAATTAACACCCGAAGTACCTGACCTACTATTTGTTCCTGTAAGCAATGTGTGTGTGTGTGTGTGTGTGTGTGTGTGTGTGTTACAGCTGGAGAAGTGTTCTCAGGATGTGGGCAACAGCACCAAGGCTGTGAGCTCTGCCATCGCCCAGCTACTGAGCGAAGCCACCCAGGGCAATGAGAACTACACAGGTAATGACCGTCCCACACTCACTGGTTCGGCCCACAGACCCACCGTGCCCCCTGGTTCGGCCCACAGACCCACAATGCCCCCTGGTTCGGCCCACAGACCAACAACGTTCACTGGTTCGTCCCACAGACTGCTGGAAACATAGATAGCCTAGAGAGTTGCTGTTGTTGGGCTGTGTTGAAAGCCTGCGTGCCCAGTAGATCTTCCAATAGGATGTGATTGTGAGAGAACGAGGCCACCAGACCTTGTGTCTGACTGTATAAACACAGTGACTCAGGATCAACCCCTAGTGGAGATGGACCATACTGCCATGATGTTGCGTCCTAGCCTGTCTCTCTACTGTCGCTTTCTTGATCGGTCTCTCTCTCCTTTCTCTTTTGCTCTCTCATTCTCTCTTTCCTATCTCATTTTTTGTTTCTCTCCCATTTCTTTTCTCTGTCTTCTTCTCATGTTTCTGTGTCTCTCAGGCATGGCAGCACGAGACGTGGCTCAGGCTTTGCGTTCCCTGGCCTCGGCCGCCCGCGGGGTCGCTGCGACGACCACCGACCCTCAGGCCCGCATCGCCATGCTGGACTGCGCTGGTGACGTCATGGACAAATCTGCCAATCTGATCGAGGAGACCAAGAGAGCCATCGCCAAGCCGGGAGACCCCGACAGTCAGCAGAGACTGGCACAGGTCATACTCTTGGATATATATACAGTGTCTCACAAAAGTGATTTTTGTAAATATTTGATTATATCTTTTCATGTGACAACACTGAAGAAATAACACTTTGCTACAATTTAAAGTAGTGAGTGTACAGCTTGTATAACGGTGTAAATTTGCTGTCCCCTCAAAATAACTCAACACACAGTCATTAATGTTTAAACCACTGGCAATAAAAGTGAGTACACCCCTAAGTGAAAATGTCCAGATTGGGCCCAAAGTGTCAATATTTTGTGTGGCCACCATTATTTCCCAGCACTGCCTTAACCCTTGGGCATGGAGTTCACCAGAGCTTCACAGGTTGCACCTGGAGTCCTCTTACACTCCTCCATGACGACATCACAGAGCTGGTGGATGTTAGAGACCTTGTGCTCCTCCACCTTCCATTTGAGCATGCCCCACAGATGCTCAATAGGGTTTAGGTCTGCAGACATGGTTGGCCAGTCCATCACCTTTACCCTCAACTTCTTTAGCAAGGCAGTGGTCGTCTTGGAGGTGTGTTTGGGGTCATTATCATGTTGGAATACTGCCCTGCGGCCCAGTCTCTGAAGGGAGGGGATCATGCTCTGCTTCAGTATGTCACAGTACATGTTGGCATTCATGGTTCCCTCAATTAACTGCAGCTCCCCAGTGCTGGCAGCACTCATGCAGCCCCAGACCATGACATTCCCCCAACCATGCTTGATTGTAGGCAAGACACACTTGTCTTTGTACTCCTCACCTGGTTGCCGCCACACACGCTTGACACCATCTGAACCAAATAATTTTATCTTGGTCTCATCAGACCACAGGACATGGTTCCAGTAATCCATGTCCTTAGTCTGCTTGTCTTCGGCAAACTGTTAGAAGTTGCTTCCATCAGGGACGGCAGCCATGCAGACCAATTTGAGGCAGTGTGCGGCGTATGGTCTGAGGACTGACAGGCTGACCCCCCCCCCCCCACCCCTTCAACCTCTGCAGCAATGATGGCAGCACTCATCTATTTCACTAAGACAACCTCTGGATATGACGCTGAGCACGTGCACTCAACTTCTTTGGTCGACCATGGCGAGCCCTGTTCTGAGTGGAACCTGTCCTGTTAAACCGCTGTATGGTCTTGGCCACTGTGCTGCAGTTCAGTGTCAGGGTCTTGGCACACTTCTTATAGCCTAGGCCATCTTTATGTAGAGCAACAATTCTTTTTTTCCAGATCCAGAGAGAGTTCTTTACCATAAGGTGCCATGTTGAACTTCCAGTGACCAGTATGAGTTAGTGTGAGAGCGATGACACCAAATTTAACAAACCTGCTCTCCATTCACACCTGAGACCTTGTAACACTAACGAGTCACATGCCACCGGGGAGGGAAAATGGCTATTTGGGCCCAATTTGGACATTTTCACTTAGGGGTGTACTCACTTCTATTGCCAGTGGTTTAGACATTAATGGCTGTGTTGAGTTATTTTGAGGGACAGCACAGCTTGTATAACAGTACACTGTTATACAAGCTGTACACTGACTACTTTACATTGTAACAAAGTGTAATTTCCCCAGTGTTGTCACATGAAAATACATAATCAAATATTTACAAAAATGTGAAGGGTGTACTCTCTTTTGTGAGATACTGTATATAGGCAATGCCCTGTGATCTTACTGTGAGACTGTTAGCCTATTAGCATTCAAGCTTGTGTTGGCTCCCAGGACAGACCACAGTGTAAGGAAAGAAAGGGTGACGTTTAAAAAATAATAATCACACAGAATGTGTTTGTGTGTGTGTAGGTGGCCAAGGCTGTGTCTCAAGCCCTGAACAGGAGTGTGAACTGCCTGCCTGGACAGAGAGATGTGGACAACGCCATAAGAACCGTCGGAGAGGCTAGCAAGAAACTACTCGCCAATTCTGTGAGTACAAAATGCCAAAAAATAATACTGATTTGGAATTATTTTTCCCTATAATGTCTGTGTCTTTTCTCTCTTGTATTACTACTTAATCTTACTTTTTTCCTCCTTCCAGTTCCCGCCCAGCGGAAAGAGCTTCCAGGAGGCCCAGGCCAACCTGAATCAAGCTGCAGCTGGACTCAACCAGTCAGCCAATGAGCTGGTCCAGGCGTCCCGAGGCACTACCCAGGACTTGGCCAAGGCCACCGGAAAGTTCGGCCATGACTTTGGAGACTTCCTGGCGGCCGGCGTGGACATGGCTGGCCAATCACAGGTCAGACCCGCATCATGTGACTGGGGAAAATTGTATCTGTTGGGTTCGGATGAGTTCAGTGCAGTTCTGTGGAGAATTTCTCACTGTGGTGGATTTTGTAGGTCACGTTTTCTTTTTGTGACCGATAGAGATGGGCATGAAGTGTGTTGAAAAATATACATTCTAATTTGGGTATTATTCTTATTACCAAATTGAGTAATGGCCATAAACACTGAATGGAAATCTTCCCTTCCTTATTCAGAACAAAGAGGACCAGACACAGGTGGTGTCCAACCTGAAGACCATCTCCATGTCATCCAGTAAGCTGCTGCTTGCTGCTAAGGTCCTGTCCACCGACCCCAACTCCCCCAACCTGAAGAACCAACTGGCTGCAGCCGCCCGGTAAGAATCAGTAATGGCCCTGCCCCACACACACTTTTCTCCAGCCTGCAAAGCGTCCACCATCCATTTACCTCAGAGATGGAAAGTGTCTGGTCACATTCGCCTAGTAAATCACTAGGCTTCCGACCGGCCTGAAAACATTCAGGGCATCTCAAATTTAGTTGTCAATTTCTGTATCATTTATTGGCTGGTCACATGACCAACCATTTAATCAGATTAGATCGATGCCTTGAGTGTCTTTGTATGTTACTGCCCACATGGGTTACACACAGATGTAGGGTTACACACAGATGTAGGGTTACACACAGATGTAGGGTTACACACAGATGTAGGGTCGGGATCACTTTTGTAATGGTATCCAGTTTCTCTATTCATTGAAATTCCCTCTCACGGTATTCCTTGCAAACGGCTAGCGTGTTCCTTTCCACTTTATCCAAGTTCTGCCTCCTGGCTGTTTTAGACATTGAAAGCTGGGGTCTGGGGTCTATACCACAAACCTTAAGGTTCGGTTACTAGTTACCAGCGCAGTTCAAGTGGTACAACAAATGTTGTTGTTTTTTGACCGTACCCTTGATATACGATGTGCTGGAGCTATTAGCGAATCATACTTCACAGGCTCAACCACCTGGTTGATATTGGATGTTGTGTAACCGAAGGTAAAAACAACCCATGGCGTTCCTTGGATAATGATGTCCCCCCCCCTGGGGCACGTGAAGAATCCGTCCGTTACCCCCGTCACGGCAGGAGTCTTCAATGGCACTCTATTCACTATCCTGTGTAGGGTACTCTTTTTCACCATACCCTATGGAGCTTTTGCTCAGTAGAGCTGTTCCAGATGGAAGTGTCCCGGTCTGTGAGGACGAGATCCCCTCCAGGCCCACAGGGCAGATAGGCGTTCCCGTTGTTTGGAAGCTCTGTCTAGCATCACACTCCCGTGGGGATTTTAGACCTTTATAATCTAGACGTTAAGTAGACGCTCTTATCCAGAGTGACTTTCCTGAGCAATTAGGGTGAATGAGTGCCCCGAA